>NW_011494740.1:2158520-2181058 GCF_000754665.1 Bison bison bison | reverse complement strand
TGGAGCCCAGAAAAATAAAGTCTGACACTGTTTCCACTGTTTCCCCATCTATTTCCCATGAAGTGATGGGACTGGATGCCATGATCTTCGTTTTCTGAATGTTGAGCTTTAAGCCAACTTTTTCACTCTCCACTTTCACTTTCATCAAGAGGCTTTTGAGTTCCTCTTCACTTTCTTGCCATTAGGGTGGTGTTATCTGCATATCTGAGGTTATTGATATTTCTCCCAGGAATCTTGATTCCAGCTTGTGTTTCTTCCAGTCCAGCATTTCTCATGATGTACTCTGCATAGAAGTTAAATAAACAGGGTGACAATATACAGCCCTGATGTACTCCTTTTCCAATTCGGAACCAGCCTGTTGTTCCATGTCCAGTTCTAACTGTTGCTTCCTGACCTGCATACAGATTTCTCAAGAGGCAGGTCAGGTGGTCTGGTATTCCCATCTCTTTCAGAATTTTCCACAGTTTATTGTGATCCACACAGTCAAAGGCTTTGGCATAGTCAATAAAGCAGAAGTAGGTGTTTTTCTGGAACTCTCTTGCTTTTTCCATGATCCAGCAGATGTTGGCAATTTGATTTCTGGTTTCTCTGCCTTTTCTAAAACCAGCTTGAATATCCAGAAGTTCACGGTTCACATATTGCTGAAGCCTGGCTTGGAGAATTTTGAGCATTACTTTACTAGCATATGAGATGAGTGCAATTGTGCGGTAGTTTGAGCATTCTTTGGCATTGCCTTTCTTTGGGATTGGAATGAAAACTGACCTTTTCCAGTCCTGTGGCCACTGCTGAGTTTTCCAAATTTGCTGGCAAATTGAGTGCAGCACTTTCACATCATCATCTTTCAGGATTTGAAATAGCTCAACTGGAATTCCATCCCCTCCACTAGCTTTGTTCGTCGTGATGCTTTCTAAGGCCCACTTGACTTCACTTAAGAACTGCAAATTCTCATGTAATTTCTCATGAAAACCATCATTATAGCATCATGGACCAGGTGACAAGTGAAGGAAAAGAGGGCATGATTGTCAAGGAGCTGATGGCTCAGTGGTAAAGAATCTGCCTGGCAATGTAGGAGATGCAGGAAGCATGGGTTCAATCTCTGGGTTGGGACAATCCCCTGGAGGAAGCCATGGCAACCCACTTCAGTATTCTTGCCTGGAAAATTCCACGGACAGAGGAGGCTGGTGGTCTACAAAGTCCATGGGGTAGCAAAGAGTCAGACACAACTGAGCCACTGAGCATGCACCCATGGGCCATTATCCCCATGGTAATTTACTCACCAAGCACTGTTTGGCTTTTCTTTCTTTTTTTTAACTCTGCTTATGAGTTCTCAGTTCCCAGACCAGGGATGAACCCAAGCACAGCAGTGAAAGCACAGAGTCCTAACCACTAGGCAACCAGGAACTCCCTGCCTTGATCTTCTTAAGGGCAGATCTGAACTCAGGATTGGACACTGCTGGTCAGTGATCCAACCAGAGAACCACAGTGTTCCCTGAGAGAGGACTAGAGGTGTTAGGCTTCTATTGAAATACTGTTCATCCAGAAACAATAAATAATTAACAACAAACATACCCCCACACACACATTACTAAGCTGATTAGATATACTCTTCATAGTCATGCTAAATGGCTTAGAGATATCCTGGAGCCTGGGTGCAGGAGCCAAATGTGGCAAGGAGGCTCTGGGCACTCCCCACAGGTGTCAGAGCAGTCCCACCTGTCAGAGTGATTCTGGCTGCCATTGCTCTGCTGTGACCTGAGTGGGCAGGAGAAGGCCAGACCCAGCTGGTACAGAGTAATAAGAGTCAATAGCCCAGAGGTCTGTGTGTACGTGCTGAAGTGAGCGTGGCACTATAACAGCCCTAGCCAAGAAGCAGCTAGCTCAGAATAAATAAATAAATAAACAAGTGTGTCATCTAAAAAAGCAGCTGACAACTGAGATCCAAATACACCCTGCCAAGGTGGGGCTGATACCAAACAGAGGAAGCTCAAGCTAATTCCCACACATCCAGCCTCAGCCAGAGGTGCCAATGTCACCTGTACTGCATCTGTCAAATACTGCCAGTGGGATTTAAACTCTTCTACATCCCACATTAAAAGACATCCAGGACTTCCCTAGTGCTCCAGGGGTTAAGAATCTGACAGCAAATGCTGGGGACATACTTAGTCCAGGAGAATTCCATGTCCCGTGGAATATATGTGTGTCCCAATTCCTGAGCCTGCACTCTAGAGCCCATGAGCCCCAACTACTGAAGCCCACTCACCCTACTTCCCATGCTGAGCAACAAGATAAGCCCCAGCAATGAGAAGACCACACTGCAATGAGAGAGTGGCTCCCACTTGCTGCAACTAGAGAAAGCCTGCACACCGCCATGAAGACCCAGTGCAGCAAGAAATTAATAAATGAATGAATGAATAAGTAAAGCAAAAATACCATGTGATATAGCAATTCCACTTCTGAGTATTTACGCAAGAGAAACAAAAATTGCTGTCTCAGAAAGACATATGTACCCCCATGTTCCCTGGAGTATTATTTATTGTAGCAAAGACATGGAAACAATATAAGCGTCAATTTATATGTGTCAACTGACAAATAAATGAATAAAGATGTGATACACATATCACACACACACATACATACAATGGAATATTATTCAACCATGCAAAGGAAGGAAATCCTGCCATTTGTGATGACATGGATGGACCTTGAGGGCATTATGCTAAGTCAGACATATACACAAATACTGCTCCGTGAGAATATATGTGACCTTAATTATACATGGAATCTAAAAAACCATAAACTCATAGATACAGAGAACAGGCTGGTGATTGCCACAGGCTAGTGGGAGAGGAGGGGTAAAATTAATAAAGGTGGTCAAAAGGTACAGCTATCCAGTCATAAGATAAATAAAACCTAGGAATGTAATACTCTGCATGGGGACTGTAGTTAATACTACTATAGTGTGTATTTGAAAACTGCTTAGAGAATGGGGTTAAAAGTTCTTATCTCGCACAAAAAAATATGTACCTGTGTGTGATGATGGATGTTATCTAAGTTTTTTGTGGTAATCATTTCTCAGTAGATATGGGATGGACAAAAATGTTCACTTAGAACAGCTTATGAAAAAACCCAAACTTTTCGGTCAACCCAATACATATATCAAATTATTATCTTATACACCTAAAACTAACACAATGTAATCTGTTGATTTTATCTCAATAAAAAAGAAAGGAAAACAAAACAAACAGCCAATTTAAAAGTAGGCAAAAACGTCTCTGGTGGCTCATTGGTAAAGAATCCACCGAAGACACCAATTGTCTCTGCCAATGCAGAGACACAGGTTCGATCCCTGGTCTAGAATATTGTAAAGTAATTAGCCTCCAATTAAAATAAATAAATTTATATTAAAAAAAAGAAGAAAGATTCCACATGCTGCAGAACTGTGCCTGTCCCCCACCCCCACTACCTCGGGATCAGGCAGGTAGTCACATTTCTACCACCAGATGTGAAGGGAAGAAACAATGAGCTCTGCACCCCACCAGAGGCTCCCTGTTTGGAGGAACATCCCATTCTGCTGGCTTGGCAGCCCATTCCAAAAGAATTGAAGGTTGCTTACAACGATTAATGGAATTGGCAAAATAAGATAAAGATGAATCAGAAAAATGGGAAGGTGAAGGGCTTAGTCCTCTGGATTGGGAATGAGGAAGACTGGTAGCAATTTAATGGTCACTAACTTCATCTCTCCCTACTTCAACCTGTCCCTTCTTTACTGGACCTACCTGATTCTAGCTCTCTTGTCAAGGTCACCGAAATCCCAATTTGCTGCATTCAACAGCCAATTCTGTCTTCATCTTACTTGAGCCACTAGCAGAAATTCACAGAGTGGATCAGGGCCTTCTGCTGGAAAATATTTTGCCCCTGTTTTTACTCCTCTCTGGTTCTTCCTCCTTTTCTGCTTTCTTTTATCTCACAGGTCCTTAAAATTAGCAAGTCCTCTGGCTGTTTTTAGAACTCTTTTCTACCTGCCCTCAGTACTGGGGTATCTCATTCTGCTTCACAGCTGTAAATACTACATCACGTGTCCACCACTCCTAGATTTCTATCTTGAGCCCAGGCTTCACTGCTTAACTCTTGACTCCCAAATCCAGCTTCCCATTCAGTATCTCCACTCTGGTGTCTGACTTACACCTCAAATCCCAAACCATCCAAGACAGATCTCCTAACATCCCGGACGAAATCTGCTCCAGTTTTTCCCACTCAATGACAACGTTATCTTTCTGGTAAGTTGCCCTCTCCCTAAAATTTAGAGTCATCCTTAACTCCTTTCTTTCTCTCACTACTCACATCTAACCGACTAGAAAATCCTGTTGGCTCTATCTCCAAAATATTCCTGGGGCTGTCTACTCTTCACCCCTTCCCTGTAACCACTTTTATACAGGTGTGTGTTATTACAATGGTTGAAGTAGACTCTGCTTCCACCTCTGCCCTTCACATTGTTCTCAACATAGGAGTCAGTGTTACTCTATTGAAGTGTCGGTTACGCTCAAGGTTTCACGAGAACCTCCGTAGCCACAAGTGATTTAGCCCTTGTCACTCCTCCAGCCTTCTCTCATCCTCTCCTCCACCAGCCACACCGGCTTCCCTGTTTCTCCCTGCACAACAGGCTTGCCTCCACCTTCCAGCCTTTGCACTTGCCACTTCTCCTGCTTGAAATGTTCTTCCCCTTTTCTCCTTTCAGCCTTTGCTCAAAAACTTTCTCAGGGAGGCCTTCCCTGATCACCCTATGGAAAAACTGCAGAGTGCCTCAAACCCCAACCTCTTTTCTTGCTTTACTTTCCCCATAACAATGCCCCATCTAACACACTACAGACTTTGCTGATTTATTTTGTTGATTGCACCATGGCTCACTAGAATAAATGCTTCAGGAATGCAGGATTTTTTTTTCCTGTTTTTCTTTATTGCTTAATCTCTGGCTCTTAGAACTGTGCTTGGCATACACTGATTCAGTACACAAATGTTGGGTTGATAAACGGATGAATGGATAGATGGAAGAGTGGACAGCTGGATGGATAAATAAATGGATGGATGGGTGGATGGATGATGGATGAATGGAAAGAGTGGATAGCAGAACCTATGCTTTAGTTGCCACATCCTGAAAGATCTCAGAAGGAAAAAATGCTCCACACCAAGTGAAGTAGAATTCAGCATTTGAGACACATTCCTTCCCACATTTACTCTGCCTATCTAACTACAATGCTAGAGTCTAACATGAAATGAAATGTCCATAGAATCATTAAATTAGGCTAGTCTTAGCTTTGTCTTAATCAGCCACAACCTACAATAAGTTGGCTATGGAAACACCATTAAGGGAGTTGAGAATGGCAGGACATGACTCCAGTGCTAGGGAAGTGGAGCTAGAGAAAGAGTTGATAAACTAGAGGTAACCATTGCTGAGTTTCTATCCAGAGACAGCTGCTGCACTAGGCTCTTTGCGAGCATTATTTCATTAAATCCATACTACTCTGCAAGTTCAGAAAGATTAAGTTATTTGCACAATGTCAAACATACACAGAAGAGTCAACCTAGGTCAGTGTGAATGAAAAGTTCTTGCCCTTTCACACTAAAGACTACTCTGGAAATGGTGAACTACTTTTGACCATTTCAAACCAGTTCTCCATCTAATCATTCATCAACCATGGTCTGAGTAACACCTTAGATTTGAGGCAGAAGAGTTAAGGAATAAGAAGTTAAGACAAAGCCTTCATGTCTTAGTTAATGCTGAAAATTTGCCAACAGAATAAAAAAAAATCAATAGACTGCAACCTGACAACTTTCAGTCAGTTTTATACACATATACACATCCAGGTGCACACCAAACCCAATGAGTAGGAAAACACAGTACTAAAATATACCACATTCTTACCTTTGCCCTCATGTCCCATGGCTCATGAGTAGGGAGATGTGTTTCTTAGTAGCTGACAATCCTGGCAGATGCTGCTTTATTGCTTTAGAGAGACAAGCATCTTTCACCAGCATCAGCCTTGGAACAGCTCCAGAGAAATCCTTTTTCTTCCTCCCACTCACACATTTCTCCCTGGGCACGGCACACATTGCCAGTGGCCTCCACCTCCGCCCAACCTACAGAAACCTCGCCCATAACACCCTGTAATTAATGTCATCAGATGAGCAAGACTGAGTGTCACTCCACAATGCACGCTCTCTGCTTAGCAGTAGACACTGTCCTTGGCAATCAGGGAAGTACTCCCCAGCCACCATCAGCAGGTGCTTCTCCAGGTCCTGAGAAGGACTTACAGCCTTTATGCCCACTCTCACCAAGTCTGCCTCCTGACTAACAATATCTATGAAACTGCTCAGTCGTCCTGCTTAGGCAGCCAATATGTAAGCACAGTAAAAGTGGAGGCTTCCTCGGGGATAAGGCCTACTCATGACTCTGCTTCTCTCTCCTGGGCCAGTCCACCAAGCCAACCCATCCACACCTATTCCCACCCAAGGGGAACAGATAAAAGCTACAGGGTGCACTCCTCACCTGTGCACAGTCTATAAAAATTAAGAAAACTCAGGAAAGAATATTCACAATCACTGGGGCTGGTTTCAGTATTTGGACCCACCAGCCAATAAGAATATTTCTTAGTTCTTGCTTAAAAAATAAGACATACTGAACTGTGTGTAAAATGCACCCATGAAATTGAGGTTGTGCTAAAGACCATAACACAAAGTAAAGCAAGTAGATGTAGAAAGTTCATCTTTTCAAAGGATGTTGCCAAGACCTAAATCATTCTATTAACTAGAGTTTCTGAATCAGTATGGAGATGGTTCTAAAAGGGGAAAAGAGACCTCTGAAAATCTTAAAGGAGGTTAAATATGCTACCAGTTAAGATCATGGGGAGGAAAAAGTGGAAGTAATGACAGATTTTCTCTTCTTGGGCTTCAAAATCACTGTGGATGATGACTGCATCCATGAAATTAGAAGACGGTTGCTCCTTGGAAGAAAAGCTTTGACGAACATAGACAGCATATTAAGAAGCAAAGACATTATTTTGCTGATAAAGGTCTGTGTAGTCAAATCTATGGTATTTACAGTACTCATGTACAGATGTGAGAGTTGGACCATAAAGAAGGCTGAGGGCTAAAGAATTAATGCTTTTGAATTGTGGTCCTGGAGAAGACTCTTGAGAGTCCCTTGGACAGCAAGGAGATCAAACGAGTTAATTCTAAAGGAGATCAACCCTGAATTCTCATTGGAAGGACTGATGCTGAAGCGTCAAGCTCCAATACTTTGCCCACCTGATGCAAAGAGCCGACTCACTGGAAAAGATTCTGATGCTGGGAAAGATTGAGGACAAGAGGCAAAGAGGGAAGCAAAGGATAAGATGATTGGATGGCCTCACCAACTCAATGGACATGAACTTGGGCAAACTACGGGAAACAGTGAGGGACAGGGAGGCCTGGCATGTGGTAGTCCACAGGGTCACAAAGGGTCAGACACGACTCAGTGACTGAACAACAACAACAGAGATCGAGGAATGGGTAGCAGTTTCATTAGGTGCTTATCTGGATACATAAACTTGGAGGACGGTGACAATGGAGGTTCTTGATTTTTTTTTTCTCACTCTTGTTACCTCAATCTTGCATGACCTTGGATGCATAGAAGCAGAACCAGCTTCAAGATTTGTATGGCCAAGAACAAAATGAAAATGTGGGTCCCTTGTTTATAAATTGTTGGGATGTTGACAACAGTAACAGTAGAGCATTAAAATAAGACTGAGGCTCTCCCATCTAAAACTGGACATCTAAAACTATACAACTATACAAGTTGCACAAACATGAAGCTGGCCCTGAAGATAAATAATTTCTCTTCTGTTTTTTGAGCAACCTGCATGGAAACTACAGTGTAAATAAATGCTCTTGGGCACCATCAATCCTGGGTAGAGTGCCAAAAAGCTCAGTGTCCCTGTGAAGCATCATTCCATGCTGGTATCACTTGGAGAGAAGAGTAATTCCTTCCATCTGACAAAATCCTGAACTGAACTTCCACAAACATGGCTGTTCCACTGGAGATTCAAAAGCTTTCTGTCCCTGAGACTAAATAGACATTTCTCCAAAGAAGACATACAGATGGCCAATAGGCACAGGAAAGCATGCTCAACATCATTAATTATTAGAGAAATACCAATCAAAAACACAGTGAAGTACCACCTCATACTGATCAGAATGTCCATTATTAAAAAGCCTAGAAATAACAAAGGCTGGAGAGGATGTGGAGAAAAGGGAACTCTCCTATATTGTTGATGGGAATTTAAGTTGGTGCAGCCACTGTGGAGAATGGTATGGCGGTTCCTTAAAAAATTAAAACAGAATTACCACATAAGCCTGCAATCCCAGTCCTGGGCAATATACAGGGATAACTATAATTTGAACAGATACATGCTTCCCATTGTTCACAGCAGCGTTATTTACAATAGCTCAGACATAGAAACAGTCTAAATGTCCCTCAACGAATGAATGGATAAAGAAGATATGGTCTACATATACACTGGAATACTACTCGGCCATAAAAAATGAAATAATGCCACTTGCAGCAACATGGGTGGATCTAGAGATTATCATACGAAATGAAGTAAATCAGAAAGAGAGAGGCAAGTACCATATGGTATTACTTATAGGTACCATCCACAATGTGACACAAATGAACTTATTTACAAAACAGAAACAGTCTCAGAGAAATAAAAAACAAACTTAGCTACCAAAGGAAAAGGGAAGGGAGGGTTAAATTAGGAATCTGGGATTAGTAGATACAAAGTACAATATATGAAACAGATAAACAACAAGATCCTACCATATAGCTGTGTGTGTGTGTGTGTGTGTGTGTGTATCTGAATCATTTTGCTGTACACCACAGATTAACACAACATTGTAAATCAACTACACTTCAAATTGAAAAGAAAAAAGCTTTCTTCATTGCCAGGAGAAACATCAACAACCTCAGATATGCAGATGATACCACTCTAAAGACAGAAAGTGAAGAAGAACTAAAGAGCCTCTTGATGAGGGTGAAAGAGGAGAGTGAAAAAGCTGGCTTACAATTCAACATCGAAAAAACTAAGAGCATGGAATCCAGTCCCATCACCTCATGGCAAATAGAAGGGGAAAAGTGGAAGCAGGGGCAGATTTTATTTTCCTGGGCTCCAAAATCATTGTGGATGGTAGCCACGGCTGTGAAATTAAAAGATACTTGCTCTTTGGAAGGAAAGCTATGACAAACCTAGACAGTGTATTAAAAAGAAAAAAAGAAGAAACATCATTTTGCTGACAAAGATTTATATAGTCAAAGCTATGGTTTTTCCAGTAGTTATGTATATACGTGACAGCTGGACCATTAAAGAAGGCTGAGCACCAAAGAATTGATATTTTCAAATTATGGTGCTGGAGAAGACTCCTGAGAGTCCTATGGACAGCAAGGAGATCAAATCAGTCAATCCTAAAGGAAATGAACCCTGAATATTCATTGGAAGAACTGATGCCAAACTGAAGCTCCAATACTTTGGCCACCTGATGCGAAGAGATGACTCATTGGAAAAGACCCTGATGTTGGGAAAGATTGAAGGCAAGATGAGAAGGTGACAACAGAGGGTGACATTTTTAGGTAGCATCACTGACTCAATGAACTTGAGTTTGAGCAAACTCAGGGAGATCATAAAGGACAGGGGAGCCTGGCATGCTGTAGTTCATGGAGTTGCAAAGAGTCAGACACAACTTACCAACTGAAGAAATAAAATTCCTGTTGTACTTAGGTTTACTAGAGGTCAAATAAGACCTTATTCTATCTGTTACAAATTTGTTAACAAGAAAAGTAGCAAACTTTAAGAAAACTAAGATTTGTGCTTTCAATAAAGGGAAGTATGACTATAAATAAAAGTACTGAAATGAAGACAAAATTCTTTTCTCAAGACCCACTTTTCACAAAACTTTCTGTAGCATTCACTTAATTTATTCTAGCACAATTTTAACTTTTTAAGTTGTAGAATATCTGGAGAGCTCCTAAAATAGATAATTATATCTAAACATTCACCCAAAACACTTAATTCATTTTCACTTTTTTCCTCAAAAATTTCTTCACATCAAGTTACTTTCATTGCTGACAAATTTGCAATGGATGTAAAATCTTATTTCAGTTCAGTTCAGTCACTCAGTTGTGTCCGACTCTTTGCCACCCCATGAATCGCAGCACTCCAGGCCTCCCTGTCCATCACCAACTCCCGGAGTTTACCCAAACTCATGTGCATCAAGTCGGTGATCCCATCCAGCTATCTCATCCTCTGTCGTCCCCTTCTCCTCCTGCCCCCAATCCCTCCCAGCATCAGAGTCTTTTCCAATGAGTCAACTCTTCGCATGACGTGGCCAAAGTACTGGAATTTCAGCTTTAGCATCAGTCCTTCCAATGAAGACCCAGGACTGATCTCCTTTAAGATGGACTGGTTGGATCTCCTTGCAGTCCAAGGGACTCTCAAGAGTCTTCTCCAACACCACAGTTCAAAAGCATCAATTCTTCAGCGCTCAGCTTTCTTCACAGTCCAACTCTCACATCTATACATGACCACTGGAAAAACCATAGCCTTGACTAGACGGACCTTTGTTGGCAAAGTACTGTCTCTGCTTTTGAATATGCTATCTAGGTTGGTCATAACTTTCCTTCCAAGGAGTAAGCATCTTTTAATTTCAAGGCTGCAATCACCATCTGCAGTGATTTTGGAGCCCCCCAAAATAAAGTCTGACACTGTTTCCACTGTTTCCCCATCTTAGGCTATATTAAATGTAATGAAAGCATTTTGCTTAATATTATATTTAATGTTGATGACTCAAGACATGTCTATATTAATTAGATCAACAAACTTAAATATCAATTCAGTTCAGTTGCTCACTCAGTCTGACTCTTTGCATCCCCATGGATAGCAACATACCAGGCTTTCCTGTCCTTCACCATCTCCCGGATCTTGAAACTCATGTCCATTGAGTAGTGATGCCATCCAGTCATCTCATCCTCTATCGTCCCCTTCTCCTCTTGCCTTCAATCTTTCCCAGCATCAGGGTCTTTTTCAATGAGTCAGTTCCTGACATCAGATGGCCACAGTATTGGAGCTTCAGCTTCAGCATCAGTCCTTCCAATGAATATTCAGGATTGATTTCCTTTAGGATTGACTGGTTTGATCTCCTTGTAGACCAAGGGACTCTCAAGAGTCTTCTCCAGCACCACAATTTGAAAGCATCAGTTCTTTTGTGCTCAGCGTTCTTTATGGTCCAACTCTCACATCCATACATGACTACTGGAAACACCATAGCTTACCAGGTACTAATTTAATATTGACAATTTCACAGTTCACATGAACCTGAAATTCAATTAACTTAATTTCGTTTGAACTTAGAATTGTTTGGTTTGTAAGCATTAACTTTTATTTAAGCCAATAATAATTGCCGGTTGCTTGGTAACCTCTGGAAAAACCTGGAGAATCCCATGAACAGAAACCTGAGTAAAAAAAAAAAAAAAAAAAACTAGGCTTAAGGAGCTTCCTTTGTGGTCTTTGCTTCAGCTCAATGGGTCTTACAGATGCTAATAATAACATTAGAATAATTAAAAGTTAACAGAAAAAATTTGTAAGAAAAGTCTAGGTATTATTTCCAACAAGGAAAAATTTTAAAGGAATTTTCTCAATGAATAAAGAAATCTTTTGGATAGTTACTTAAAATGGGAAAATTAAAATGGACATTTATGGGATTAAAACAAGGAAATCAGTCCTGAGTATTCATCGGAAGGACTGATGCTGAAGCTGAAACTCCAATACTTTGGCCACCTGATGCAAAGAACTGACTCATTTGAAAAGACCCTGATGCTGGGAAAGATTGAGGGCAGGAGGAAAAGGGGACGACAGAGGATATTTGGATGGCATCACCAACTTAATGGACATGGGTTTGGGTGGACTCTGGGAGTTGATGGACAGGGAGGCCTGGCGTGCTGTGGTTCATGGGGTCACAAAGAGTCGGATACGACTGAGCAACTGAACTGAACTGAACTGATACTACTACACTACATAAGGTTATATGGGCCAAAAGGGGCCCCCTGTCCTGTGCTGTGCTTAGTCGCTCAGTCAAGTCCAATTCTTTGCAACCCCATGGACTGTAGCCCACCAGGCTCCTCCGTCCATGGGGATTCTCCAGCCAAGAATACTGTAGTGGGGTGCTATGTCCTTCTCCAGGGGATCTTCCCAACCCAGGTATCGAACCCAGGTATCTCACATTGCAGGTGGATTCTTTACCATCTAAGCCACTAGGGAAGCCCTAAGAAAGTGGAGGAGGATGCAATCTAAATTGGGAGAGCTTACTCTCAAAAATAGTATGGCAAAAGCCAAGTTTTCAAAAATGCAAATGAGCAAAACACACAAACACAGAACAACCCAAGAAGATCAGATAAAACATTTACATCTCAAAGATATAGAGAAATGTAAGTTTCTACCTAGAACTCCATTGTTTGAAGTCTGTAAAGATATTTTTACTAAGCCAGCTCATAACCTTAATGTAACTTAACTACATAGCAATGAAAGAGCCCTCAATTTTTAGGGCGAGATTTCCTTTAATTTCCAATTAAGCGAATACTTATAGGTTTTGTACATATATTAAGCCAGCTTGGGTGTTGGCAATTTGTTGTTCCTTTTTCTTTTATTCTGAAACCTTTATTTCCCATTTTGAAGTCAATGTTTCAAGTTAAAATTGCAAGTGACAATCACGCGATGGGCCAGTGTGTGCTGCTTCGGAGCTTAACTCCTCTGGTTTTGTTCCAGAGTTGTTTTAGCCCCCTCCTACATGTCTCAGGTCTCCCAGTGAAGTATAAGACTTCCCCAGGTGCTCAGATCATGGAATGGCCAAATATTGTGCATGTCCATGGTTGAGCACTTTGTTAATTACATGAGTGGGTTTCCCTTCAGGGACAACCTCACAGCGTGGGGTCTTGCCTCTACCTTAAATTTCCTTAAAGTTTCTCAGTTGCCTGAGGAAGCTGTTGCTGGCAAGGAGGGTAGAGTCCCTTCTTCAGAGCTCAAAACCACTCATAAGATTTCTGCTTTATTTTGACAAACTCTACTAAGGCAACCAATTCAAGGAAACACCACAGGCCAGTTTCCTCCCTAATAACTTGGTCCCAGTTTGGTCAGTGTTTAACTAAGTAAAGTCTTCCCAGTCTCTAAATTGAGGATAACAATCACTCAGAATCCAAACTGAGGCTTCCCAGTGCCTTGCACACTGAGGATCACCTACTCAAGCAAAATCTTCCCAGTGTCTTTTTACACTGAGGATACCCACTCAGCACCTATGAAGAAGGAATTCATAGGGCCTGGACTCCATCTTAGGCCTCTTCATGCTGATCGTGCTCAGCCACCTTTCCAATGGACTCTGAACTCTGTGTTTAGTGCCTGTGAAAACAACAACAGAAGGATAAGACCCCCTCCAGACAGGGGAACCTTGAAGATCATATCTAGGTTACTCATCGTCTAAGAGAAAACATACACTAATCACCCCTTCCTCCAGACAGGCCATACATTTTTCACTATCTGTCGGAGTGTAACCTCAGGTTTATTGATTATTGGCTGATTGACTGTTTGAGCACTTGAGCACATAGCACGTGAATGATGGGGTTATTGAGATTGTATTTTCCTTGGTTTATGTAAGTCTCAAGGAATTTGGAGTGGTGGGTTCAGACACCTACACATGGTGTATAAAAGATTTTCACAAATGCTGGTCGCGGTCCTTGGCTAAGAGGAGACTCTGCCTTGGGCCCGCCGGTGTAATAAACTGCACTCCACTATCTAAATTGCCCTTCTGAGTGAGTTTTTTTCCCGGAACGAGTGGCTACAACACCTAAACTAAGCAAAATCTTCCAGTCCTACAACTGAGGATAACCCACTCAAGTCTCTAAAGTGAACAACCCAGGTACCTCTTCTTGAAACCAAGTTTCAAGGATAGCCTCTTCCCACCAAATAAATCTTAGGATCATCAACCAAAACGGGAGACCTGAGAACCAGGAGAGGCTCTTTCAAATCCATCTGGACTCCCTAAGCAGGCAGATGGGCACAAAGGGCCTCTGCTGGTACCAAGCCTCCAGATTTTCAGACAGCTCAGGTGGAGGGGAGAAATCTACTCTGGTCCCCTCATGGTCACCATAACTGTCAACTTGAAAAACAGTCACAACCTAAAAGCTGAGAGTTGCTTTATTTGGTGGGAATTTTTAGGACTTCAAGCCCAGGAGACAGCATCGCAAGTGACCCTGAAAGAACTGTTCTGAGGAGGCAGGGGGACGAGTCAGGCTATATAAAAGCTTGCAACAAAGGGCACGTAAAAGTATTTTTGTGAATTAAAGAAAATCAGATATCTCAAGTTAAGGAATCTAGCACTTTTCTATACATGAGAAGATGCAAGAGTCTGGGCTAACTGAAATCATTCCTTTCATATGCATCTCAGCTATCTAGGGCCAGTATCCTGTGTTTTCCACATTCTGAGTTCCTCAGGGCCCTCCACAGGGAGTGGCTGCAGCCTGATGGCTGCTGATCACAGGGACTCTTCTCCTTCCTGGAATCACTGATGACTGAGACATCTTTGTTTATTGACGTGGCAGGGATAATTTTCAATAGAGATGACCACAAAACTAAACTAAATTAAATTAAAATGTTAGCAAAGAAAAGGAAATGAGGTCTATGCATTTGTGGCAGCAAGCAGTACTTTTCTCTCCCTTATGAAGAGAAGGCTCGTGAGAACAGCAAAAAGAGACAGGGTAGCGATCACAGCGGGAAAAATAGGACATCTAGCACATATCCAAAACTTACTCAACACTATTTGCCCCACTTTGCCAGTTTTATATCAGACAGCAGCTAGGTTTTTTGTTGTTTGGATCCCAAGAAAGTTAAATTGTGTGTTGGATAGGATCTGGCCCCATCTCGCATTAGAGGGGAAAAGTTTTAAACTTGGATTTCTCACTGCTTCTCTGGGAGAATTAAAGTAATAAGTTACAGTACACGTGCTTCTCTCTTGTGGAGCCCAGGCTCCAGGGTGCATGGATTCAGTAGTTGTGGTGCATGGGCTTTGCTGACCCTCAGCATGTGGAATCTTCCCAGATCAGGGATCAAACCCGTGTCTGCTGCTTTGTCAGGTGGATTCTTAACCACTGGACCACCAGGGAATTCCTGCACTCTCATATTCTTAAAGTTTAGCATTGCTTTTAGGGACCCAGCACTAAGGCAGTATCTCCTACCATCAACCCCAGCCTACAGTGGATGGCCACCACTTCTCAAAGACCCACCACCCACACCCTTACTAGTGCATTTCTTATTATCTTAATGAATAGAGTATCCTCTGGCTCTTCTTGGATAACATGATAATGGATGTGTTCTCTGGTCTTATTTTATAAATCCACTTTAATATTCTCAAGTGTTGGAGCCCTCTGGTGCCTTCTGCAGTGCTCTGCCAAGGCAGTTCTATTTTGTTATCTTTATCATGCCCAGGCTTCGAAGAGCCATGCCAGTGGCTTCTAAGACAGGCTCCAGGTATCCTTGTTAGGTCATTAAATTCTGAGTCACATAAGTTCCCATGGCAATAAACTTTCCCTATCTGATACCCATGTACTCTAAAGCTTACACATATTCTCCTGGTTCCTGTCAGTTAATATTACCTGGGTCCTCCAATTTTGGGGAGGTGACAGAAGTGTATTTCTCTCCTAGGCTGTTGGTGTACAGCCAGTGAGGTATAGTGGTGCAAATACTGAGAAGGCTGAACATCATTCTGTGAAGCAGCCACCTCGGGGAGTCTTTCATGGTTTCAGGCAAAGAGAGGCGATTTTACTCTAACAAAGAAAAGGCAACTGCTTCTGCCAACCTTAAGGGTTTAGGGAAAGAAATCAGGGAGGTCCAAATTCTGGGACCTATCCACTCAAATACCTCCACTGCAGGTCTGAGTCCCACTTCTTGGTCAAGGCTCTGACTTCAGCATAAAAGACACATCAAGGCTACTTTGCAGTTCTGCGGTTTTCAGTCAAATTTTGGGTTTGATTTTTATCACCATCTTCTGATCCTTGCAAATGATGGAGGTCTCTATAAACACTGCTGTTGAGGCCCTCCGGTTTTCATAGCTTGGACTGAATTTCTAGTTGTCTGAACTGAGCCTGTCATTCTCTTCAAGGTTTCTGAGGCAAATAACATATGCCATCTCTTCTCCTAATACTGTTCGAGTCTGGCCCTATTGCATATTCCATTTCCTCTTCCACTTATACCTCATCCTGTTGCATGAAAGAGGAGACTCTAAGTATTGTGATGTGAAAGTGTGGCCAGAGATCCTGCCCCTTTTCCACAGCAATGGAATCCTTGCTGACATCTCACCAGTAAGTGATCTGATTCTAGAGTTTCATCCCAACTACTGGCTTTTCACTAATGTTTCCAGGAACATGTCTTACTTTATGTCCTTCTCCACATAGTCAAAGGATTTAGTATAGTTAATGAAACAGAAGCAGATGTTTTTCTGGAACCCCCTTGCTTTCTTCATGATCCAGTGAATGTTGGCAATTTGATCTTTGGTTCCTTTGCCTTTTCTAAACACAGCTTGTACATCTGAAAGTTCTTAGTTCACATACTGCTGAAGCATAGCTTGAAGGATTTTGAGCATTACTTTGCTAGCATGTGAAATGAGCACAATTGTATGGTAGTTGGAACATCCTTTGGAATTGCCTTTCTTTGGGATTGGAATGAAAACTGACCTTTTCCAGACCTGTGGCCACTGCTGAGTTTTCCAAAGTTCTTGACATGTTGAGTGCAGAACTGTAAGAGCATCATCTTTTAGGATTTGAAATAATTCAGCTGGAATTTTGTCACTTCCACTAGCTTTGTTCAAAGTAATGCTTCCTAAGGCCCACTCAACTTCATGCTCCAAGATGTGTGGTTCTAGGTGAGTGACCACACCATTGTGGTTATACAGATCATTACGGCCTTTTTTTCATATCTATAGTTCTGTGTATTCTTGCCTCCTCTTCTTAATCTCTTCTGCTTCTGCTGGGTCCTTACTCTTTCTGTCCTTCATCATGCATATCCTTGCATGAACTATTCCCTTAATAGCTCCAATTTTCTTGAAGAAATCTCTAGTCTTTCCCATTCTATTGTTTTCCTCTATTGTTTTGCATTGTTCATTTAAGAAGGCCTTCTTATTGCTCCTTGCTGTTCTCTGGAAGTATGCATTTAGTTGGGTATATTTCTCTCTTTCTCCCTTGCCTTTTACTTCTCTTCTTTCCTCAGCTGTTTGTAAGGCCTCCTCAGACAACCATTTTATGTTCTTGCATTTCCTTTTCTTTGGGATGATTTTGGTCACTGCTTCCTGTACAATGTTATGAACCCCCATCTATAGTTCTTCTGCCACTCTGTCTACCAGATCTAACCCCCTGAATCTATTCATCACTTTCACTGTATAATCATAAGGGATTTGATTTAGTCACATCTGAATGGCTTAGTGGATTTCCCTACTGTCTTCAATTTAAGTCTGAATTTTTCAATATAAGGAGTTCATGATCTGAGCCACAGTCAGCTCCAGGTCTTGCTTTTTGCTGACTGTATAGTGCTTCTCCATCTTTGACTGAAAAGAACATAATCAATCTGATTTCAGTATTGACTGACTGGTGATGTCCACATGTAGAGTTGTGTCTTGTGTTGTTGGAAGAGTGTGTTTGCTATGATCAATGTGTTCTCTTGGAAAAACTCTGTTAACCTTTGCCCTGCATCATTCTGTACTCCAAGGCCAAACTTGCCTGTTATTCCAGCTATCTTTTGACTTCCTACTTTCGCATTCCAATCCCCTATGATGAAAAGGACATATTTTTTGGTGTTAGTTCTAGAAGGCGTTGTAGGTCTTCATAAAATTGATCAACTTTAGTTTTTTCAGCATCAGTGGTTGGGGCATAGACTTGGATTACTGTAATGTTGAATGGTTTGCCTTGAAAATGAACTGAGATCACTCTGTCGTTTTTTGAGGTTGCACCCAAGTACTGCATTTTGGACTCTTGTTGACCATGAGAGCTACTCCATTTCTTGTAAGGGATTCTTGTCCACAATAGTAGATATAATGGTCATCTGAATTAAATTTGCCCGTTCCCATCCATTTTATTTCATTGAGTCCTAAGATATTGATGTTCACTCTTGCCATCTCCTGCTTGAGTACATACAATTTACCTTCATTCATGACCTAACATTCCAGGTTCCTATACGATAGTATTCTTTACAGTATCGGACTTTGCTTTCACTACCAGACACACCCACAACTGCACAGCATTTCCACTTTGGCCCAGCCGCTTCATGCTTTCTGGAGCTATTAGTAATTGCCCTCCACTTTCCCCAGTAGCATACTGGTCACTTTTTGACCTGGCTGGCTCATCTTCCATTGTCACATCTTTTTGCCTTTTCATACTGTTCATGGGATTCTCACAGCAAGAATACTGGAGTGGTTTGCCATTCCCTCCTCCAGTGGACCACATTTTGTCAGAATTCTTCACTCTTATCTGTCTGTATTGGGTGGCCCTGCCTGGCATGGCTCATAGGTTCATTGAGTTACAGAAGCCCCTTCTCCACAAAAAGGCTGTGATCCATGAAAGGATCCAATACATATGTGCATATGCAATGGAATATTACTCAGCCATAAAAATTAAATACTGCTATTTGTAGCAATGTGGATGGATTCAGAGAATATTATGTTCAGTGAAATGTCAGAGAAAGATAAATATTATGTGATATCACTTATATGTGGAACTAAAAATAATACAACTAAATAAATATACAAAAATTAGGGGTATAGGATTAACAGATACAAATTATTACACATCAAACAGGCTTCCAGGTGGCGCTAGTGGTAAAGAACCCACCTGCCAATGCAGGAGACATAAAAGGCCCAGATTCATTTCCTGAGTCAGGAAGATCCCCCAAAGAAGGGCACAACAACCCACTCCAATATTCTTGCCTGGAGAATCCCATGGACAGAAAAGCCTGGTGGGCTACAGTCCACGGGGTCACAAAGAGTCAGACATGACTGAAGTGACTCAGCACTCATGCATAGAACAAACAGAAAAGCAACAAGGATTTACGGTATAGCGCCAGGAACTCCATTCAATGTCTTATGATAGGGAAAAGAATCTGAATAAAATACTGGTCACTATGCTGTATACCTGAAACACACTACCATGTATCAACTACACATAAAAGAAAAGAAGCTAGAAAGATTTAAAAGCCAAAAAAAAAAAATGGAAGGGAAGAAGAGGGGAAGAAGGAAAGGAGGGAGGGCCAGAGGCGTGGAGGGAGCCTGGGAGGCACCTGGCAGACCCATCGCAGAGGGACTTGTTGCCTCAAGTAGAAATTTGGATGAGACAGTCTTGAGTCAGATGACCCCTCCCTGTCCCAGGTACACAGTGTAAAGTTTGACTTACATATATTGTGAAATGATAGCCACAATAAGTTTAGTTAACACGCATCCCCTCTTATAGACACATAAAAAGAAATGGAAAAAAAAGGCAAAAAACATTTCTCTTTGTGATGAGAGCTCTTAGGATTTACTCTTAATAGCTATCATATATAACACATTTGTCTTTATAAAAAGCCACTTGTTTATAAGAACCTAATGAACAATCTTTACACACACAATTGCTAGTTACAGGCGAAAGATTTATTAATATTTCAGAGATAAGAGAATCCTGGGAAAGTACTTCACTGGCTCCTTGCTCAGGTTAAAATTGTTCATGACAAGTATATTACTATTACCCATTATGAATGGCTAACCAGCACCCATTGCAAATGGAAACTCTAAACAAAGAGACATAGTAATCATTATGAAGATTTAATTTGTTTGCATTTATCTCTCCACCAAAACACCTGAAGGTGATTTACACAATAGCAATGAAATCACCTATAGCAATTGCAATGAAATCACTCTTGGGAGTCCCATGGAGAACGGGGAGATCAAACTGGTCAATCCTAAAGGAAATCAACCCTCAATATTCATTGGAAGGACTGATGTTGAAGCTGAAGCTCCAATACTTTGGCCACTTGATGCGAAGAACTGACTTATTAGAAAAGATCCTGATGCTGGGAAACATTGAGGGCAGGAGGAGAAGGTGACGACAGAGGATGAGATGGTTGGATGGCATCACCAACTCAATGGACATGAGTTTGAGTGAACTCCAGGAGATGGTGATAGACAGAGAAGCCTGGTGTGTTGCAGTCCATAGGGTCACAAAGAGTCAGACACGACTGAGCAACTGAACTGAACTGAACTGGATGAAATCATCTGCTGTGAAGAAAGGTGTATAGCCTGGAGAATCTCAGGGACGGGGGAGCCTGGTGGGCTGCTGTCTCTGGGGTCGCACAGAGTCGGACACGACTGAAGTGACTTAGCGTAGCATAGCATAGCATATATGAAATAGAGAGAGACTTAGATTGTTTCCATGTCTTAGCTGTTGTAAGTAATACTGCAATGAACATGGGAGTGCATATGTGTTTTTGAGCTACCGTTTTGTTTCCTTCATATCAATACCCAGAAGTGGAATTGCTGGATTATATGGTAGCTTTATTTTTAATTTTTCAAGGAAATTCCATACCCTTGTCCACAGTGGCTGTACCATTCACCATTGTTTTTCCCTCACATCTCCATACATGCAGATGGGGCAGAACTGTGCTCAGTCAATTCTCTACCTGGCTCCTAAAATAGCAGGATTTCAGTCAAAACAAAGTTATATAATCCCAGGAAACAAAAGAATATTAAAAACTTCAAAGACAAAGAAAATTAGTATTTATAATCCCTCCCTTTGCTAGTTTAAAATCTCCCATTGTGTAAATGTAAATCATCTGCACAAGTATTTTATGCCTTCTTTCTCTTTTTGTGCCCCATGGAGAAAATCAGTTCGTCATTCTCCCTCGTGTACCTTTAAATACATTAATAAGTCATAAAAATTACCCAGTGTTTAATTAGATTAATCCAACCTCCAAAAGTTTTGATAGGAAATGCTGCAGTTCTCCTTTCTGTCTGAAAGCTATGGGAGTGATTTTGTCACTGCCCGACAGGGAGGTTTCTCTGTGTCCAGCGTTACCGTCCAAAGGTCAGCTCAAGTCTGCCCCCTAGAGCAGAGTAACCAGTGTGCCTTCACAGTAATGCTTAACCGTGTTCATTTCTGACACTGGTGTTTTCCAGAGAACAGCCACTTTCTATTTTATATGCTTCTGCATTATTTGAAAGTATGACAGGTGCTGTTTTTATAAGTAAAAGAGTTTCCATGGAGGGGGGAATATGATCTACAAATGCAATTTTTCATTTCAAGAGAGTAATATATGACAGTTTCTTGCCTAAAATAGGCAGAATTAATTCAAGTTATAGAACTCTGTTCAGAGTCACACTCTCAGACAATATATATATATAGCCTCAGTACTATGAGATAGGCACCTATGGGGTTCTGGGAATGCAAAGATGATTAAGATATGATTCCTGTGAACTCAGAGTTCACAGTCTAGATGGGAAGACAGATGTGTACGTAAATCATTACATGCTAAAACCCACATGAGTTATACTACAGCACAGAAGAGAATATAATTGGACAGAGGTATTTTCATTTGGAAAGAGAAGGATGGAAGGAAGGAAGGGAGAGAGGAAAGAAGGGAGAGATAGAAGGAGGGAGGAAAGAAGGAATCAAGTATAATAAACTTTAAAATGTTATAACTACTATTAAGCCAGTTAACCCAAAAAGTAACACCATGGGTTAATCAAATTCTGATTCTTTTTAAACTCCCTAGAATTTAAAAAATAAAATTCGAGTAATACAAAAAGAGGCTTAGAGAATCAGTCAGGGTAAAGATCAGTACTGCCCCAAAGGAATGAGACAGAGAGGTAAGTTTAAATTTTCTAATAGCTACATTAAAATAGCAGAGGGACTTCTTTGGTGGTCCAGGAGTTAAAACTCTGTGCTCTCAATGCAGGGGGTCCAGGTTTGATCCCTGGTCAGGGAAGACATCATTTTGGTCAGGGAAGACATCAACAAAGACATTATCTTTGTTGCAATCAAGGGGCCTCAAGTGATGTGGTGGCAGTGAGAATGGAATTTAGTAGGTCCCAGTGATATTTAGAGGCAAAATAGGCAGAAGTTGATGATTATTGGAATGGAGAACAAAAGAAGACTACAAGATGGTTTCGACCTGAACCAAGTTCTTAGTTGACAACTGGTAAATGATAATAACCATTCACTGAGATAGGGAACCATAGCCTTGACTAGACGGACCTTTGTTGGCAAAGTAATGTCTCTGCTTTTTAATATGCTATCTAGGTTGGTCATAACTTTCCTTCCAAGCAGTAAGCATCTTTTCATTTCATGGCTGCAATCACCATCTGCAGTGATTTTGGAGCCCAGAAAAATAAAGTCTGACATTGTTTCCACTGTTTCCCCATCTATTTGCCATGAAGTGATGGGACCAGATGCC
>NW_011494740.1:2120886-2158420 GCF_000754665.1 Bison bison bison | reverse complement strand
TCACTCTCCTCTTTCACTTTCATCAAGAGGCTTTTTAGTTCCTCTTCACTTTCTGCCATAAGGGTGGTATCATCTGCATATCTGAGGTTATTGATATTTCTCCCGGCAATCTTGATTCCAGCTTGTGCTTCTTCCAGCCCAGTGTGAAGAAAAGCTGAAGAAAGCTGAGTGCCAAAGAATTGATGCTTTTGAACTGTGGTGTTGGAGAAGACTCTTGAGAGCCCCTTGGACTGCAAGGAGATCCAACCAGTCCATCCTAAAGGAGATCAGTCCTGGGTGTTCATTGGAAGGACTGATGCTGAAGCTGAAACTCCAGTACTTTGGCCACCTTGTGCAAAGAGTTGACTCATTGGAAAAGACCCTGATGCTGGGAGGGATTGAGGGCCGGAGGAGAAGGGGACGACAGAGGATGAGATGGCTGGATGGCATCACTGACTCGATGGACGTGAGTCTGCATGAACTCTGGGAGTTGGTGATGGACAAGGAGGCCTGGCATGCTGCGATTCATGGGGTTGCAAAGAGTCAGACACGACTGAGTAACTGAACTGAACTGAGATAGGGAACACAAGAGGAGGGAAAGACAGGGGGGCAAGAAATAATAATGTACTTTTTAAAAGTGAGTTTGAGGGAATTTCCTGGCAGTCTAGTGGTTAGGACTCCATGATTTCACTGCTGAGAGCCCAGGCTCAATCCTGGGTCTGGGAACTAAAATCTCACCAGCCTTGTGGTATGACCATAAAATTAATTTAAAAATGAGTTTGCAATGCCTATGAAAACTGCAACTAGATATATGTCTAAGGTCCAGTTGTGTGTGTGGGTGTGGTGCTCAAGAGAAAGGTCTGCATCACAGGAAGAGATTTAGGGGCCATTTGGGGCTTCTCTGGTGGCTCAGATGGTAAAGAATCTCCCTCAAGGCAGGAGACCTGGGTTCAATCCCTGGGTCAGGAAGATCCCCTGGAGAAGGGAATTGCAACCCACCAGTATTCTTGCATGGAGAACTCCATGGACAGAGGAGCCTGGCGGGCTGCAGACCATGGGGTCAGTTGGACATGACTGAGTGAATAACACACCACATAGGTAGCTGACCCCATGGGAATGTTTGAGATTGCTCAAAAAGAATAAGCGGAGTCAGACATATGCCTAGAACACATGCCTAGACAAAGCCTAGAGGAAAGCCAACATTTAAGGGTTAAGGATTCCTCAACAAAGACTAACCAAGAATGATCAGTGAAGTCCAAGGAACCAGAGAATATAGATCATAACAACCAGAGAGGACTTCAGAAGGGAGAGAGTGGTCAGCAATGTCAGAAGCTGCCAGATAGTCAAGCTAAGGAAGTAGAGCAATGTTTTCATACAGTTTGACAGTAAAGGGGACAAGAGTGACTTTGAAGAGAACAGCTTCCAAAGAAGGTAAAGATAAAAGTCACATTGCCACAGACTGAAAATTCAGGGAGGAATGTAATAGATACTCTTCAGGAAGTTTTCTGTGAAAGGAAAGATAGCTAAGGTGGTAACTCAGGGAAAACAAAGTGTTAGTCACTCATGTCTGACTTTTTGCAAGCCCATGGACTGTGGCCCACCAGGCTCCTCTGTCCATGGAATTCTCCATGCAAGAATATTGCAGTGGGTAGCCAACCCCTTCTCCAGGGGATCATCCGACCCAGGGATCAAACCTGGGTCACCTGCATTGCAGGCAGATTCTTTACCATCTGAGCCACCAGGGAAGGCCAGGGTGGTAACTATTGGCTATTAAAAGTGGTACCTACTGATATGTTGTGAGGGAAACTTTCCAAGATAGAATAGACTTGAGCACATTCTAAGTATGTTTCCTTTGTAATAACCATTAAAATTATGCACTCAACTATTTTATTGACTTTAAAAGATGTTATCACATATTATTAACTGAAATGAGTTAATGTTTGGACATAAGTTGTGTGTGTATATCTGTGTACATAGATAATATTCTGAAAAGACATAAAATAAAGTATATCTCTGAGTAAGTATAAGAATTTTTAATTTTTATTCTCTTTCTTTTATATCTTTATTATGACAAGTATTGTTTTATTTTAAAACAAATTTTAAAAAGGCAATAAATAGACAAAGTCATATTCAGAGAGTCCCCCCTTTTACATGTACAATGGTCCTGAAAGTGTGCTGAAAATGGACTTTTCTTCAATTTGATAAAATATAGAATAAAATTCCTAATTCTGATTTTTCCAGGTATCATCATCCTTGAAGGGGAAGAACCTTCACACGTATCCTGGTTGGAGTGGAAGGTGGCTACTCTCTCAGTCAGCCAGCCAACGCGCCCCGAGAAATCCAGGTATTTCTCCTTCCCGTGGGTGGGCCACTTCTCCCCAGACCTTTATATTGGGGCCACAGCAATGTATAGATCATCCCCACTTCTAAAATTTGGTTAGCAAGACTGAAAAGTACCCAAAGCAAAGGTGGAGAAACCAGTATTTTCCCCACAACTACAGCAGAACACAAACCTCAAAGGCAGGTCAGGTCCCGTTCTCCACCTTGGTAGCAAACACACCAGGTACTAGATTGAAGTCATCTTTTACTTGTGTGAAAAAGCATCATTGAGAGGCTACATGAAGGTATCAACCCAAAATGGTGAAGGTACAAGTTGTATGAATTGAAAGAATGCAAGTTAATGACCATCAATATTTTACTTTTATTTCACTGTTTTCCTCTTCTCTTTTTCTTTCTTTCTACTAACTATGCCAAAGTTAGTTTGTTCTTACATAAGCAATCAGTTGTGGTATAATTCTGGGAGATCTTTACAAAATAGAGATTCTTGCTACCCTTGGGCATTTAAAGATCCAAGACAGAGATAAAGAATAAAAAGAAGGCAGGAATAGAGACCCAGATGTAGAGAACAGACTTATGGTTATGGACACAGCAGTGGAAGAAAAGGGTGGGACAGATTTGAGAGGATGGCATTGAAACCTATACATTACCATATGGAAAACAGAGAACCAGTGGGAAGTTGCTGTATGACACAGGGAGCACAAATCCAGTGTTCTGTGACAACCCAGAGGGGTGGGATGGGGAGCGGAGGGAGCTTCAAGAGGAGGGGACATATATATATATATATATATATATAATATACACTTATGGCTGATTCACATTGTTATATGGCAGAAACTAACACAACATTGTTAAGCAATTATCCTACAATTAAATTTTTTTTAATTTTTTAAAAAAGAATAAATAGGGAGATTTCAACTATCTCTCCTTCTAGGGGAAAAAAATAGAATATGGGCTCAACGTGTTTAATTAACCTGACTGTGGTGATGGTTTCACAAAGAATGTCATATACATACACGTCGATCATCATGCTGAACAATTTAAATATACACAAATTTATTCATCAATTATACTTCAATAAAGCTGGAAAAAGAATAAAAAGTCCCTGCTTCAACAGCACATACAGTAACACTGGAACTTCTCTGGACACACAGAAGATTAGCACAGCACGTGTGTAAGGGTGACATGCAGATCTGTGCGAAGCATTCCATATGTTTCAAATAAGTCATGGGTGTAATGTACAGCAAGATGACGATAGTCAACAATACTGTATTGTACATTTGAAAGTTGCTAAGAGAGTAAGTCTTAAAAGTTCTTATCATCAAAACTATAACCCACTTCCAAGTCCTGCTTTTCTCATTCACCTCTGCCCATTTACAAGAAATCACACACAGACTAAGTCAGGACCCTCTGCCAAAGGGAAAAAGATGTCCTGCCTCAGGTTAGGAACATGAGTCAGAATGAGCTGAGTTCTGGCCCTAACTCTGATTACCTCCTCAGCAGTGAAAGACAGAACTTTCCTAAACTGCAGTTTCCTCTGCCAGCAAGTAAAAAGACTACACCCCACCTTGGGAGTGGTGAGGACTATTTCAGGTCATGCTTTCAAACTTTCCACATAGTACCTGGCACCTTTAATTACCA
Source organism: Bison bison bison (assembly GCF_000754665.1). Classification (NCBI taxonomy): domain Eukaryota; kingdom Metazoa; phylum Chordata; class Mammalia; order Artiodactyla; family Bovidae; genus Bison; species Bison bison. Next base: position 2,154,463 of record NW_011494740.1, on the reverse strand, counting down.
GTTCTCATTAAATAATGGCCATTAGACATACTTATATAATAACTTCTAGTAAGGAGTTCGAGTCACACCAATGACTTTTATTTAAGATTATTTGTGAGGCTGATGTGGAAGAAGGGTTGGTGAAGATGTGTAGGTGGCTCTTTAAATATCTCTCTTTACATTTTCAAGAATAACTTTATTCTATTAAAATACCTTTTATTATTTTTATTCCCCTAAAAGGGCAACAGAGCAGATCATACTCTGAAGAGCAGGTGGGGTATGATGCAAGCTGTCTTGGGGAGCAGCTGAATCAACCACCCACCTGAGTCACTCAGCATCTGCAGACCCTCTTACAGGTACCGTTCCTGGGTCTGGTAAATTGGGGCTCAAAAAGCAGCAGCGTCGGTAGTCATGGTGTGGAAGCAAAGGGTTATTTGAGCGCTTTTTCAGACAGGGTGGGCAGGTACGCTTCTCCATGCTCTTCCTTCCTAGAGCTCCTTTTTTCCTCCACTTTCTTGCAAGACCTCACTTCCAGAAACCGGCGTTCTCTCTCATTTCTCTCCTTTCTGCTCTCAGGTCCCTGATAAAGAAGGATTGGAAAAGGGTAGATAGCTGACAACATTCAACATTTTTCCTAATTATCAGAAATGTAGGAAACTCTAATCATTTAGGAGACTTTCACATCTTAGTTTTTAGTAATAAATTAGCACAAGCCTAAGGGTATTGCTAAAGCTTTAGTCATAAACAAAGGAAGAGGGGCCTTGGGCACCAGCAGATGGTCTGTGGAGGAAACTCAGTCTGCACATGACTCTGCCTCTAAGGTACAAAGGGATGTGATTTCACAGTAAAATTAATACTCTTCTGGTACTTTTTGAAAAAGAATGTGGCAAGGGAATCATACATTGAATGATTCTAACCTCCTCACGGTCACTAAGGGTTTGCACTAAGTTTTCAGATAAGGACTAGGTAAAGAATGAAGTGTCAAGAATGACATTCAACCACATTAACATTCCCCAACAAGTTGCCCAGGGGTCCACATTCAATGGTCAAATGAACGAACACACACTGTTGTTCTAGGATGGGGCGATATGACACCAACTAGACTAGAGACCCTACTGCTTAGATTCTACACCTAGGCGGAGGGAGACAATCAACCAATAAGCCTGAAAGGAAATAAAAAAATAACAGGTAGTTATAAATGTAATGATAACTATAAATAGGGTGATGTGATAGGGAACTGTGTGGAGACTGGGGGCAAGGGGAGAGGTGTGCTTCTTTGGTTTCCATGGTCAGAGGGTTAGTTTCAAAGGAATTACTTACAAAAGACTAGTATTGATCAATATAGTGATGGTATCTATTTACACTTCAGTTTTTTAAATAAACAAAATCATTATTCCCCCATTGTCCACTTGAATTGGAAATGCTGCAGAACTCCTGAGTGCCTATGAGGTGAACATAAGCAGTAACACTCAGATGAGCAAGGTCATGACTAGCCCAGCAGGGTGAGCTATGGGGATGTCTGGTTACTGAGGGGGTGTTATCCTCTGTACAGTGTTAAATTGTTTTCATACTGAGATTATTTCATTTCTATCTATAATGGTCCACTAGTCAAAATCAGAAAGCAAAACAAATGATGATGCTGAGATACAGGTTAAGAGGGGCTTAAAAATTGTACTAGCCCTGTAAATGTGCCTCCAGATTATTTTCATTAGGTCCAGCACTTGTATTAAATCCATCAATCTGCTCATAATTCATATTTAGCAGCCAGGAATATCTCTAATCCTTATAAGAACAGTATAAAATAGAGAAAATATAGTGATGATTATTTGCAATTTGGCTTTTCCCTCATTGAGAATAAAGACTATGTGAAAACTGCTCATAATAATAACCTGAAATATTTTTTTCTTATCTTATCACTTAGAAACAAAGTGAGAAAAATTATTTTAAAATGCCAGTTGAGTTTTTCAATATCAAAAGGAAAAACTTTAATGTTATTGGTCATGAACAGATCACAAAAGCAGTTTTCTGGCTCTTCTTGATGCTAAAAGATGTAAAATTTAAATCTACATAGTAGTATACATTTGGCCCCCAAATAAAAGCCAATATACATCATTTTTAGATTTGCTGACAAAACACACTTTTTAATGTAGTTAGTTTCAGAAAATCACATCAATTGTTACACAGAAAAATGTTTTAAAGTATTTATTTTCCAAATTGTTTTATTTGGAATGAAGAAAAATTTTATAATATAAAAGTAATATAAAATTTAAAATATTTAAAATTATTTATCATATATATTGATCACATAATATGAAAAGCATTTTAATGATTTTGTAAATTCCTAGCAGGTTTCTAGGTTATTATACAGTTGTCCCTTAGTATCCTCAAGGGGACTGGTTCCAAAACCACCCACGGGTACCAAGATGCATGGATGCTTAAGTTCACAAGTACAGAACCCAAGGACATGAAGAGCCAACTACATACAACTATGAACAGAGTTCTTGAGTCAAAAAAGTTGAAAAGGCTGCCTTGGTTATCTTGGCACTCAAAAGGAAGAACTTGAGAAATGAATGAAACAAACATTCTTATATTTTAAGGATAAGATAATGACATCTCTTTAAGTAAGAAAATTGATTTCACATTTACACACTTATGTAAACATGTGATATGAATTTTTTCTGTGGCCAACAGAATCAACAAAGAATTGTTCTGATTAAATTTTTTTTCAAAACATATTTATATCCTTCCTTACTCTAGAAAGAATTTAAAGCAAGTCAATTCCCTGATTAATATAATTAATGACTTTAACAAGCAGTTTTGAAACAGATGTGAAAAAATATTTTATTCCTGCCAAAAGCTCATAATGTGAATCTAATCATGAGGAAATATCAGATGATTTCAAACTGAGCTTCATTCTAAAACATAACCAGCCAGTCTTATGAAAGATAAAGACTGAGGCATTGCTGCAGAAATAAAATAGCTTAAAGGGACATGAAAATCATTTGCAACACATGATCTGGAATCTTGATATAAAAAATATTATTGGGACAACTGGGAAAATAGGAATAAGGCCAATAGATAAGATATTGTGTTGGTGTTCATTTCCTGAGTTTAATTACCATACTATATTTATATCCTTGTGCCCTTGTTTGGGGGTGGGAAGGAAAGAGAGAGTAAATGTAAATGGGATAATATGTTTACGTTTAGAGGGAATCTAGGTGAAAGGTGTAGTCTTGGCACTATTCTTGCAACCTTGTTCTAAGTCTGAAAGCATATCTAAAAAAAAAAAAAGTATTAAAAAAAAAAGACAAAATAGAAACCCTTAATAATGTTTAGACACAGAAAGTGACAGCTGTTCACTATTCTTCCTTCCTTATTCCTTTTTTGATCCCGTAGAGATAGCACTTACTCAAGGGGAGTCATAGATACACAAGGTCACTGCGACAAAAGTGAAGTGGCACCGTGAGGCAAAGATGCACAGTGACAATCCCAGCAGCTGTCACAGCTAGGCAGAAAGCACCGAGCTCGGGGGACCATGAGGTAGGAAGCCCATGAGTGTCTTCCCTAGCCAGTCACAGAGCGCAGCTCAAGATCCAGGTGGATCTAGCCTTACTTATTCGCTCCATCCACTACATGGCAGAAACATATCATTATTCTTCTTTTGCAAAATAAAACCAAAATCAAAGACCCAACAAAAAAGAAGTATGTTGCTCAGGGCTGCTCAGTGAACACACTGCAAAGTTGAAAAACTAACCTCCAATTAATTGGTCTCTAGTTTAGGACTTTATGTATCAGTTTTGGCATCATCAGTGGTGCTTCTAGTCTTCCCCCCATTTCCTGCCTGTTTCCCTTATGCCTCACTTGGATTCCCACGAGGCCACTGTGACCACTCCTGCTCCTGCTCTCCATGGTGTCCAGAGAGTTCCTTCTGTGTGCTTTTTAAAGATACAGGGGGCACAACGCCATCACAAACTATTTCCTACCAGATTACATAGGGGAGGATAAGAGCAATAGGGACAGCTTTTTCTTTTTCATACAGTGGAAAGAGAACAAATCACAATTATTTGTAATAAGGGTGATAGAAACAGTCTCAAAGAACTAGAGGACATTGGTAACAAAACATTCCAACCAGCACTTCTTCAGGAATTCTTCCTACACCCGATGTCTTTAAATAATAATAATTTAAAACCTTTATGTACATCTGGGCTATCTAAAACAGGTATCATTTTCCAAAGATCTCAATGCTGCTGCTGCTGCTAAGTCGCTTCAGTCGTGTCCGACTCTGTGCGACCCCAGAGACAGCAGCCTACCAGGTTCCCCCGTCCCTGGGATTCTCCAGGCAAGAACACTGGAGTGGGTTGCCATTTCCTTCTCCAATGCATGAAAGTAAAAAGTGAAAGTGAAGTCGCTCAGTCGTGTCCGACTCTTTGCAACCCCATGGATTGCAGCCTACCAGGCTCCTCCGTCCATGGGATTTTCCAGGCAAGAGTACCAGAGTGGGGTTCCATTGCCTTCTCTGAAAGATCTCAATGCCAAACTGTAAATAAGAAGCTAGATTTGTTCTCCCCAGACTGGGAGAGTACGAACTCTTTGAGTTTCCTTTTCTAAGACAGCTTAAATATTCAATAACTCTGTTACATACCAAAGAGACGGAACGTTTGGTTCTAAAGCACAGTTGCTGTTCAAAGGAGTCTGAAAATGACTGAATTTTGGAATGGGATCTTCCTTTTGATTCCAATGGCTCCTTGAATGACCCATCCCCTGAGCACTTTCTGTGATCCCGCACTTGAGTGTGGCATCGAAATCCCTGGTCCTCATAAGAATACCTTCTAGGATGGCTGGCAGACGACATTATTCTGGGAAGTACAGGAAACTGGGAATACAGAATAAAAAATGTTACAATATAAACAGACTGCACAATATTAGCACAGAGACAGAATGTCCATAGATTACTAACCAAACGAATCTCATGTTGAACTGAAATTTCATCTTCTTGATCAGTAGGACCTTTCTACAGCAATGAGGCAGTGGAGTCAATTGGTCAAAACATTAAATATCCCAAGATTAGCTTTGTTGCTCCTGTATCATTAGGGTGGTATAATCAAGTGTCCCAAGCCTTAAACTGACATGTAAAAAAAAATTTCAAAATAATCAAGTGAAAATTTTAAAGAAGCCATAAACATTAAAAAAAATAATACAAAGATGAATAGTTGTGTGATTTCTGTATAGAGAAGGAATTTCTAAGAGCAAAGAACAATAGAAGAAGTCAAAAGGAAAAAAATTCATTTAATTACATAAGTAAAGCTAATATACATGAAAACAACACAAAATTATGCAGTGGACAAAAAAAACAACAAAATATTTGCTACAAGTTACTAATATTTAATAAATACTCTGAAGATAAATAAGTATATTCACATATACATACAAACATAGAGGTCAGGTAACACAATGACAGCAACAGAAAATGATCAACAACTGGAAAATAATCAAAGACAGAGTTCAGAGAAGCCAAACTTTTGAAAGAATTGTGACATTTGCTCTCTCAATTTCTCTTACTCTCCAAACCACCCCAATCCAGCTTTTGCAGCCACGTGTTAGTTAGGATATTGGTCCCCATGTTGCCAAATGCTGTGCATGTTTTAGCCTTTCATCCTTTATGTAGCCTCCAACCCAGGTGCCTAGGGAGCCATTCTGAAACAGTCTTTCTCTTGCCTTCTGCCATGGCACTTCTTGGTTCCCCCTTCACCTTTCTGCCACTGTGTTTTAGATGTTTGCTCACTTCTCCCTTCTGTCTGCTCACAACTGCTGGAGTCCCCAGCGCTCTAAACCAGTCCTCCCTCCCTTCCTTTGCTTTCTCACCTAACACTGTCTCTCTAAATGCCTCACCCCCAGACTTCAATTTCTATCTATACCCTAGTTTCCTCATTTATACTGACTTCTCCCCTGAGCTTCTGCCCGCTCAAAACTTCCCTTCTTGGTTTCCCATAGGCACACAACCTGATCCGTCCAAATTCGAACTCATTGCCTCTCCTCCCCAAACCTGCTTCTCAAGTGCCCCTCAATTTAGAAAAGGCATCGCCATTCACCTGGTTGCTTGGGCCACCTTCCACATCCAATTGCCAAGTCAGTAGAATCCACCTCTCAAGTGTCTCTGAAAACCATTCACTTTTTTCCAGTGCCACCGTTACTACCCTAATCCAAGTCATCACTACCTTTTGCCCAGATTACAGTGGCAGCTTCCTTCCTAGTTGGAGCTATCCTGGGTTCACTCTTACTCACTTTCCCCACAGCACCCAGCATACTTAAAACAACCGCAACAAACATACGCCATCACGCTTCATCTCTTCACCCTCACCTCTTCAAGGACACAGCCTCACTGGTCGCTTCCTCCAGCTCACTTGCTCCTAGCCAGCACAGGCATTTTCACAAGAGGTCCTCTCTGGCTGTGACCCCACCCCTTCACTTCATCACCAGCTAATCGCACTTTACTCACAGTGGAAACCACACCCCCCTCAGAAAGCCTTGCCTTCCCCCTTGATTGGTCCAGGCCCCTGAGGCACTGTTAGACACTCTCCCTGAGGTCTTATACTTCTTCATGACGCTTTTCACAACTGTCGTTGATCTTCTGGTTAATTTTGTTACACGTCTCTCTTCTCCAGTAGACTGTGTGCTCCACGTGTCAAGGGCTACGTATCATTCTCTCCTAGAAACTCAGTACACAGCACTTTGCTGCCTTCACAGCATGAGTTTATTAAATATACATTCAATGAATAAAAGTATAAAGAATGAAAGAAAAAGAAATACCAAGTGGTGAAAACTGTTTAGGCTTATTAGTAGTCAAAATTATGTTAAAATGAAATGAAAACCAATTTTGCCTTTTGGGTTAGCAAAAAAAAGTTGTTTTGTTTGTTTGTTTGTTTGTTTTAATAATACTAACACTAGCAAGAGTGCAAGGGGATAGGCACTGTCATTCCTTGCTGGTAGCAGGACTATAAATGGATACAGCTTTCTTGGAAAGCTGTTGACAATATGAATCAAAAGGCTTAAAATAAGGTCCTCATTGCACATGGGCTGAATTGTGTCATCCCTTCCCCCCCCAACCTGCCCCACCAAATTCACATATTGAAGCCCCATGTGAATAGCTCACAATGTGACTGTATTTAGGGGTAGGGCCTTTAAAAATTAACTTAAAATGAGGCCATCAGGGTGGCCCTAATCCACTCTAACTAGTGTTCTTATAAGAGAAAGAAATTGAGAGACACCAGGGACATACTCATATGGAGGAGAGACCACGTGAAAACACAGGGAGTAGACGTTTTCTACAGATGTTTTCTGTACTGATCGCTTATATTGTCAGTAAAAAAAGAATAATAATACGCTAAAAAATTGAGACTGGGACACAGAAGGACAAATACTTCATGATTCCACTTATATAACATATCAGAAATGGTCAAGCTCCTAGAAGGAAGGAACAGAATGGTGGGTGCCAAGGGCTGGGGCAGTTGCTAATTAACAGGTATAACATTTCAGTGCACTGGTTCAGACTCCACGCTTCCCCTGCAGGGGGCGTGGTACCACCCTTTGTCCGAGGACTAAGATTCCACATGCCTCACGGTGCAGCCAAAATAAATAAATAAATAATAAGTTCTAGAGTTCTGCAGTACAACATTGTGCCTAAAGGTAACAATACTGTATCGTATACTTAAAAATCTGCCAAAGAGGGTAAATCTCGTTACATGTTCTTATCACATCAAAAATCTTAAAAAATAAAATTTAAAAGATGTGAGACTGGGAGTGAAATGTATGTGTTTGTACAAATGTTCTCTTCCATTGATAGGCATGAAAAAAATGGCAAGGGTTTCCATCACAATGTAAATAAAGTGTACCCTTGATATCTCCTTATGTCAGATGAAATTTCCAGTTAGTCTGTTTAGGTGTGGAAGCTTGTGAGAAACAAGCTTTAAAAGCACTCTAATTGGTAACATAGAAACATATATTACCATATGTAAAATAGATAGCCAATGGGAATTTGTGTATGTCTCAGGGAACTCAAACTGGGGCTTGGTGACAACCTAGAGGGGTGGGATGGGGAGGGAGGCAGAAGGGAGGTTCAAGAGGGAGGGGAAACATGTATACCTACGGCTGATTCAAATGCAGAAACCAACATAATACTGTAAAGCAATTATCCTTTGACTAAAAATAAATAAACACACACACATAAAAAGCACTCTAATTGGTTACATGGAAATTTTCCCACTTTTAAAAATGTTTTCTTAGTAAGCAAGCTCTACTTTTGGAATTTTATATGCCCTTCTAATGCAATTTCCCCCACAAAGACTTGAATCAATGCCCTAAAAGCTTTTTTTTTTTTTTTTTCAAGGTGTGGAATGTCACTTCCACGTCCATGGATCAACCTTATCCATCTGTCTCCTGTGCTGTGACGCAGGTCCTCGTGTGAGGCATGGGATCGCCCACACTCTGAGCTCATGACCTGGGCTCCCGGCTCCCAGGCTCCAAAGCCTGCAGCAGGCATGGACTTGCTGGAGCAATTATCACCCCGGAGTTAGTAGTGCTCTCACTAGAAAATAGTGCTCTGAACAACCTTGCTATTTCTCACAGGGATGCCAGAAAACCATTTCTGTCCAAAAAAAATCCTATGCACTCTTGACTCCAAGCCATAGGTTCTTGCCTTTTGAAAATATAGTTATGTAACACCTTCACTCCAAGAACTACTTGAAGTTTTTTATTCTGGGTTTAATTATAATCACCCTTCAATTGTACCCCTCCTGCCCTCTGAGTAAATGCAAGCACCTGAGCATGATGAGAAATAATCGGGGAAAAGATCCAGGTGTTGAGATAATTAAGACCCATGTTGAATCTTAGTGCACTGTGTGTGTCAGGCTCTCTGGGGACCAGGCCTTATCTCTAATCTCTGAACAAATCCTACAAGGGAGTCATTCTTCCCCTTTCACAGATGAGGAAAATGAATCTTAGTTTGGCTAAGAGACTTGTCTAAGACTTACATGACTAGTGACTTTATGGAGATGCTTAAGCATAAGATGTCTCTTCCTTGGATTATTGTTGTTGTTTAGTGACTAAGTCACGTCTGGCTCTGTGACCCCACAGAATGGAACCTGCCAGGCTCCTCTGTCTATAAGATTTTCCAGGCAAGAATACTGGAGTGGGTTGTCATTTCCTTCTCCAGGGGATCTTCCCAACCCAAGGATCAAATCTGCATTTCCTGCTTGGCAGGCTGATTCTTTACCACTGAGCCACCTGGGAAACCCCTTAATCAGATTAATAATCCCAAACTTGTATCTTCAACAACAGCAACAAGTTCATTCTATTTCTAAGTGAAACATGGCTTTAAACAATGTACCAGTTATAACAAAATCTTATTACAAAAGTAATAATAATTTGTAGGTCTTTAGGAAAGTCTAAATGAATTTTATGTGAGGAATATTAACTGCCTATCAACAGAGCCAAGAGATTTATAAATTAGTCAATTAGCATTATACAGAAATAGCATCAGGATAAAAAGGTTCAACTGGTAAAATGGTAGGTCGATACCATCCGCTGGACCTCCTTTAGGGAAACTAAAAGACAATTTAAACTCTGACACATAGGAAAAAGAGGAGGAGGAGGGAGAGGAGGTGGGAAGGAGAGGGGGAGAAAAAGTGCTTACTTGGTACCAGGCACTGTTCTAAGCACACTGCACACACTAGTCACTGAATCCTAAGAACACCTGCATGATGTATGCACTGTCTTCATCAATCCCATTCACACAGAGGGACTCTGAGACAGAGGGAGGTTATGCAGCCAGTAGCAGACACTGGGAGGCACCTCAGAGCCCTCGCTCTTACTCACTCCACTCTGCTGCCTTCCCAGAAATTCCTCTATCTTGGCATCTATTGATAGTAGAAGAGAGGAAACAAGTCCAGGGAACATTAATGATAAATGCTCCCCTGTAGAACTGTCACTGATGCCTGAAATTTATTACTAATTTCTTTGGATCAAGCTTGTCTCCTCTTGAAATAGAATACACATTTAAGCTGAAAAACAAGGAATCACATTAGTCATGAAACTTTAGGGCATCCCCCTCGTTTCAGGCGTGAGAAATCCTCTAAGGGGGCCAAGGCCCACCCTACCCCTGTAGTGAGCAACGCTGGAGAACCACCACTGAAGTGAGATACTATAATGGCGAGAGTGTGTAACAACCCTTAGGTCAGTCAGTCAAAAAAATTAAAATTAGATATATATTCTACAGTTTTCTTCCCTGGTAGCTCAGCTGGGAAAGAATCTGCCTGAATGCAGGAGATCCTGGTTCAATTCCTGGGTCAGGAAGATCTGCTGGAGAAGGGATAGGCTACCCACTCCAGTGTTCTTGGGCTTCCCTCGTGGCTCAGATGGTAAAGAATCTGCCTGCAAAACGGAAGACCTGAGTTCGATCTCTGGGTTGGGAAGAGCCTCTGGAGAAGGGAACAGTTACCCACTCCAGTATTCTGGCCTGGAGAATTCCATGGACAGAGGAGCCTGGTGGGATACAGTCCACGGGGTCACAAAGAGTCGGACATGACTGAGCGACTTTCACTTCATTTCACTTCTGCAGTTTTAAATTGAGACTATAAAGACAGAATATAAAATTGGTTAAAGGTGATTGTTGTTAAAAAGAAAAAAAAATCCCTTGGGGTACAGATAGGTAAGAGGTTTATTTTGAACCCCCTCAAATGATATGATGTGGACTAGCACATGTTGTGCCTATGTGAGCATCGAAGAAGCACTGAGAAAGCCCAAGGCCAGGGAACTCAGTTCCCCCGGAAGAGGTCTATCATTCAGCATAATCCTCACTTCCACTAGGCCCTAACTGTGTAGAACAAGGCTAAGAGAACCACATTAATCTGAAGATGACTAGAAAGTCAAATCAACTACTTACAATTCACTTTCAGTGAGTAGAATAAATAAGGGATATGGAGATTTTTCTACTTCAAGTTTGTATCCGTGTGACAATGGAGGGAGGAAGATTTGTTCAATAATGAGAAAGACAAAAAAAAAAAAAATTTTTTTTTTCACACAAGCACCTCAGGACAGTAAAGTTAGATTTTTAATTTGATTTAAATCAGCAATCACAGATTATAATGAGTCTTGTCAAAAAGTCGTGTGTGTTCTCTATATCTAAGAAATTAGTAATAAATTTCAGGGATCAGTGACAATTCTACAGGGGAGCTTTTATCATAATGCTCCATGGACTTGTTTCCTCTCTTCTACTATCAGTAGAAGCCAAAAGTAGCAGTGTTCTCTAAGATGGAGCAAGCTTTATACCTTGTCTACCTCATTCTTTCTGCCAAATTTGTATTTTCCACCAGCTTGGACACGCCACAAGCACAGACGCCATATACGTCTTCTTTTCCCCTGTAATCCTATTGTGCCTTGAACAACAACTGGCGCACAATTGGTGTTCGATAAATATGTGTAATGATTTAATGTTCCATCACTATGGTTTTGCAAGAATCGTGAGGCTGAAGACTTATAGTGGAAACCACATGCAAATAGCAAATAAGGGGAAAATTCTTCACGTGAATATAAAACTGATGGATGTAGGCTAACAGGTTGCAACAGGGGAGAAGCCTTTGAGTGGAGCAGTGGGGAGAGAAAAAAAAAAGATAAGGCTAAGAGTAAGCTTTTTTCTTTTAAGTTGTTTCTGAGCTCAAAGCAAAACACAAAACTTGAAAACCTAATTGTTCTCATATCTCCAAAGTAAGAAAAATTTGAGCACATTTTAGAGTCAGGAAAAGTTAAGTATCCAACTACAGATTCACTTCAGAAACACAGGCATTGTGTGAGGAGGGATGAGGAATCAGGCCCTCCATCCTCCAGGACTCTGCCTCTTTTGCCCGGGGTCCCCCAATCTGCGCTCTGTGTTTCGTGCTCTCTCTGCTCAGTTAGGTCGTCATGTTTCGCCCGTGCTTTTGTTTCCTTAAATAAACACATGCTTTCTGCATGCTAGTCTGCTAATTATGGAATTGTCAACTCGGAGAATCGAAACAGGTTAACTCGGGCAGATGCCCAAAGCCAGTGTGAGCAGGAGAAGATAGATGGATCCTCTTTAGAAATGTTATACAAAGAAATTCTGCTATTCTCCGATAGTTTAAGGCAAACAACATTGCAACCCACAAGAGGACTCTCTAAATAAGGTAGATCATCCTAGTTTTTAAAGTCTAATAAATGCTAAAATCTATTCAAGAAACTATTATTTTATGTCATGTTTATTTGTTTTCATATTTTGGTGGCTCCAAAGGGCTGTTGTGATAAACAGTGAAACTCATTTTTTTTCTCTTTGTTTCTCCCTGGTTCTTGCTGTTTGGCTAAACACTAGTCATATTCCTGGTTCACACATTATGAATACCTCCCTCAGTGTGGGCCATAAAAGATTAAAACATGAGCATAATAAGCAAGGGTTTATTTTATAACAGAATTATGGAAAGTGAGACTGGAAGGGTTCTTGTAGATCATCAAGTGCAACCTCTGTCTTTTTTCACTTAAAGAACCTGGAGTTCAGTGAAGTGTTGAAATGCTCCCTTGGTCCCTGATTACGCTTCTTAAGAGAAGTATTTTCAAATATTTGTGTCTCAAAGAGGTCTCATTCCTCAAACTTGCTGATCATTTGGAGTATAAGACTGCTTTACATGCTTTAATATACTTCACATACATTATGCTTCTGGGAACTTCAGAGCTAAAAATAAAATAACATCACCCCTGAAACTTATTTGGTTCTGGAGTTAGCATAGCAGGGGGTTGGGGAAATATTCTCTGGTAGCTGGAATTCTAAGTGCACGTGTACCCACTGCCGAGTCCACACCTGGTCAGGTCCACCTATTTCCCTCTCAAGAGCTCTCCTGTCCCCTGCCTAGCCATGGAAAAACAGTGCTGAGAGTGGTAGAATGTTGGCTTTCTCTCCCACCAGGAAACTAAATGAGAACCAGAAGAAAGAGTACATCAAATTGATCAGGGGTAGTGACTTATTAAGTAGAATCCCCAATTCCTTAGATGCCACCAAATAGTGGAGCTATTTTCAGTATTTCAAAAAGACTGCTGGAAATCAAACAGTGATCCACACCAGTGTTACACAGACTATAACATCAGGTTTCTTTCCTTTGGCTTGAATTATATTACCTCTCAATAGGATTATCCCAGGCTTATCAGGAGCTCCGAGTAGCAGTTAAATATATCTTAGGTTGCTAAAAATGAAGGAATCATTACTTAATAGATGAAAATCAGGTCCTTTGGAGGACAAGATAAAATGATAAAAGGGATTTTTGTGAGTATAAAAAAAGGTTTGGAAGTACTCATTTCAACCAAAGAAAACTGTATCATAGGACCCTCAAAAAAATCGAAGAGAAAGCCCCCTCCCCTAGTTTGGTTCTCCCCTGGTTCCATTGTACAACTCACTGGGCAGGGCAGGGAGCTTTTCCTGTAACTGGCGTCTTGTGATCCACGGCGGTCCCGGAGTCCTCGCTCATCCTCCTCTATCCAGCTGTGACCCCAGAAGCTGCTCATCCATTTGGCAAAAGACACATCATCATCATCATCATCATCTTTGTGCTCCATGTAAAGGCGCTTCAGAATATCCAAGGCCTGTCCCTAAATCTAGCAGAGAGAAATATCACCCAACAGGGCTGACTCGATGAAACCCAGGATCTCCCCAAGAGACAAAACGAAACTGATGTTTTCAAATGGTTTCTGATAATGGAATCCTTAAAGGAGAAAGATTTACTAAACAACCACTTCACAATCAGGCAGCCTCTGGTAATGTCTATTTATAAATTGTGCAGCCCACATTCCCCTCCCCTCCCCCTGTCTTTTTAAATTGAGAGGCTTTTTAATCCTTCCATTGCTGGGGTTGTGCCTCACAGCCGAAGGGTGGGAAGTACAGTCCACTGCCTGGTTTTCCCTGTGCTTTGTTGCTGATGGCATGTGATGGCCTCTCCAGCTGTCAATGGTGATAGAGCATGACCCTCATAATATGCCTGTCAGCTCCAGGCCAGCTCTAAAACGGGGCCACTTACAAGGGACAGACTGCAGCCTGCAAGATAGCCGGCTATTGGTATGTCATATCTACAGCCAGATTCTCCTAATAAATAAATTTGATACTGATATAAAATCTAGCTCCTGGGGCAAAAAGAAGGTTTTTTTTTGATGTGCTATTTATACATGTACAAAGGTAAAGGAATGTGCAAATCTTAAGTGTACGGTCTGATGAATTTGTACACACATATACCCCTCTAATGACCACAACTATTCAGGTGAAGACATTTCGAGCACCCTGGCAGTCTCCCTCTTTTCCCATTCTAATCTCATCTCCCTCCAAAAGGTTAAGATTTCTGACGTCTATCACTGTAGATTAATTTTGCCTGGTTTTGACTTTTCAATGGAATTATATAGTATGTATTATTCTGTGTCACAAAATTGTTAGTGAGATTTATCCTCGCTTTTATAGTAACAGTAGTTCATGCTACATAGTATTGTACAGTATGATTCTCCAACTTTTTAAAAATTCAGTCTACTATTGATGGTCTTTTGGGGCTGTCATATTTGGGTTGTTTCCATTTGGGGCTGTTATTAATAGAGCTTCTATGAACATTAGAGTCTCTCTTAGTAGGCTTTTTCTTCCTCAAGGTAAGGAGAATATTACATTTATTGAGCTACTCTGTGCCAGGTATGGAGCCAAGTATCTTACATATGTTATTTTCATTATTAACAACCCTGTGCTTGGGGCATATTCATCATATTTTATAGATGAGGAAATTTAATTCATAGATCATCACTTTCCCAAGGTGAAATTACTTCTGAGCAGCATAGCCAAGTTTGAAGCAAGAAGTAAGCCCAGGTTCTCTCCACTGTTCTGCCAGTATTCCATGAAATTTTTGATAAATTTTATATTTATAAATAGAAGCGTTCTTGGACATTTTCCATATAAAGTTTCTTCCTTGAGCTGTAAAAATTGACTTAACTGTAACCAATGTTCCTAGAGTACTATTCTACAACTTACCTAAGGGAAAGTAACCAATGCACAAGATGGCTTATATTTTTATTTTTTGCTTTAAATTATAGGGTTCATGCTTGTTATTTTGTAATATTTTTATTAAAGAATGGAGACTTCTCCGTGACCCAGATGAGAAAGGAAAATATATAATTCTATGTCATCACTGTTGGTTGTCTCTGTCATTAAAGAAAGAAATCAGATAATTATTTTCCTTGGGGAAACAGAACCAGGTTTGTCCACAAAAGATGACAATGGATGGACTTCTTTTTTTCTGTTTCTCTTAAGACAAAACTGTGTTTTCTTCCAATTTCTGGAAAAAAAAAAAAATCTGGGCGGGGGTGGAGAACCCAGAGCAGATAATATCTAATTACTTCAAAGTATTGTAGGGAAAAGGAACTAGGACTTCATCTTAAAACCTCTTTGAATAATATCTGTCTCTTGCACTTCTGAGTGTGAAAGTCATTCAGTCGAGTCCGACTCTTTGTGACCCCATGGACTATACAATCCATGGAATTCTCCAGGCCAGAATACTCGAGTGGGTAGCCTTTCCCTTCTCCAGGGGATCTTCCCAACCCAGGGATTGAACTCAGGTCTCCCACATTGCAGGTGAATTCTTTACCAACTGAGTCACCAGGGAGCCAAGAATACTGGAGTGGGTGGCCTATCCCTTCTCCAGGGGATCGTCCTGACCCAGGAATTGAACCAGGGCCTCCTGCATTGCAGGCGGATTCTTTACCAGCTGAGCCACCAGGGAGCTCTCCCCTTTACACCCTAAGTGCTCAGTCACTCAGTCGTATCCAACCATTTGCGACCCTATGGACTGTAGTCCCTGAGGCTCCTCTGTCCCTGAGATTTTTCCAGGCAAGAATACTGGAGTGGGTTGCCATTTCCTACTCCAGGGTATTTTCCCAACTCAGGAACTGAACCTGAGTCTCTTGTATCTCCTATCTTGACAGGCAGTTTCTTTACCACTAATGCTACCTGGGAAGCCCTTAATGCCTCACAGGCAAAAACAATTCAGATATTGGAAATGTGCAGAAAAAAGGTATCTGTTTATACTCACACACATACACACACACACACACACATATATGAATTTATTATGAGGAATTGGTTCATGCAATTATAGACCAGAAATCTGCCAGTCTGCTAGCTGGAGACCCAAGAAAGCAAGTGATGTAATTCAATCTGAGTCCAAGGGCCTCCATGGAAAGCAAGGATGTAAGTCCCAGTCCAAGTACAGAGAAGATGAGATGAGATAGCTCAGTTCAAGCAGTGAGGAAAGAAAAAAAGGGTGAATTTCGCCTTCATTTGCCTTCTGTTCTATGCCAGTCCTCAACTGATTGTATGATGCCCACCCACAATGGCCAATTTACTTTACTGAGCCCACTGATTCAAATGCTAATCTTATCTAGAAACATCCTCACAGATATCCCCCAAAATAATGTTTAGTGTAGGTGCCCCCATAGCCAGTAAAATTGACATATAAAATTATCACAAAAGAACTAATCCCATTCCCAAGGCTCCACCCTCAGGATCTACTTATCTTCCAAAAGGCTCCATCTCCAAATACATCTCTCACAATAAAGATCAAGCTTTAACACAAGAACTTTGGAGGACCACAGACACTCAGTTCACAGGAAGCTGCCTACATGACCAGTACCCAGTAAAAACCCTGGGCATTAAGTGTTTAATGAGCATTTGAACAATGTTTCACACATGTTATTTCACACTTACTGCTGGTAAAATTAAGCACATCTTATGGGAGTGAAATGGAAAGGGAATTTTGGAGGCTTATTCCTGGTATCCTTCAGACTTCACCCAATATGTCTTTCCCTTTCTGATTTTATATCCTCTCAGTGCAATAAATTTTATCCACAAGTACAATTATGTGACGAGTCTTGTGGATTATTCCAGCAAATCCCTGAACTAGGGGGTGGCAGTTGGTGTCAAAAGTGGGATTTACTAAAACAACCCCAACTCACTGAAATACTGCTAAAGCAGTGTCTGGGAAAAGGATAAAGGGGACATCATAATAAACTTTTGATGCAAACTGGTTACCTAGTCATCTGTGGTATGAAACATCAGCAGAGATGATGTCTATTGTGAAAGGTAAAGATTAACTATGGAATTTCAAAATGATACAGGCAAGTCCAGGAGAATCTGCTCATTGAAAGTATTGATTGCTTTTGGCAATGGTAGCTAAAGTGACAAGATTAAAAATTGCAGTTGCAACCTAGATGATGCCTTAGGGTTTTGTTCTCTCCTCCCAGTGGGAGGGGAAAAGATTATCAGTGCCAAGGCTAAAGCAAGCTTCAGATAAACCAGAAATAAAGGAGAAGGGAAAAGCAATACTCTGTCCTCTGGTACAGCTGCTGCTGCTGCTAAGTCACTTCAGTCGTGTCCGATTCTGTGTGACCCCATAGACGGCAGCCCACCAGGCTCCCCCGTCCCTGGGATTCTCCAGGCAAGAACACTGGAGTGGGTTGCCATTTCCTTCTCCAATGCGTGAAAGTGAAAAGTGAAAGTGAAGTCGCTCAGTCATGTCCGACTCTTATCGACCTCATGGACTGCAGCCCACCAGGCTCCCCATCCCTGGGATTCTCCAGGCAAGAGTACTGGAGTGGGTTGCCATTGCCTTCTCCATCTGGTACAACAGCCCCTTACATTCCAGCTGGGATTTCTCAGCAGCTGTAATGCCAATCCTGAAAAGTGTTGAGGGGGTTGTACAAACTTGCAATGAAAAAAAGAGGGAGAGAGAAAGAATGGAGAGACTTTTTTAAAAAATGACTTTTTTGTGGCTACTACTTCTGGATGTATGATAAAAACTGATGCAAAATACTATATGCCTATAATTTCATACATGTTAGAGGGATTATCCCAAATCAGGGAAAGCTCCCCAATAAAAGGTGTTGGTAGAACATAAAATCCTTGCTTTTTGTTGCTGGTGGATGGGTTAAAATTTAAATGCTGGCTATTGAAATCTCACAGCTGATTATTTTTGCTAAGATTTTTGCCAGTTGGAGCCTATGAGAAAGGTAGACAACATAAAAAGAGAGAAAATCTCTATAGGAAAATCTACTTTTGAGTTTTAAAAGTCAGGTTTTGATTTGCTAAGTTCTTGCAAAATCAGATGTCTAATTCTTAGAGGCTGATAATTTTCCAGCCTAATGTGCATATTTTTGAGTGGTTCAATTTGAACTTTAAGTCTGGCAGGATAAAAAGGACCTGGAACCTCACTGTCTGACCCAGAAGTCTCTTGGCTTTGCTGCTGCTGAAGAAGAAAAGTCCTTTTTGGAATCCTGGATTCAGAGATCCTATTTACCTGGACCTAACAGGAGGCTGAGGGGCTTGCCAGGTGGCTCAGTGGTAAAGAATCTGCCTGCCAATGCAGGAGCCATAGGAGATGTAGGTTCAATCCCTGGGTCGGGAAGATCCCCTGGAGGAGGAAACAGCAACACACTTCAATATTCTTGCCTGGGAAATCCCATGGACAGAGGAACCTGGTGGCTCCATGGAGGTTGCAAAGTGCTGGACACAACTGAATGACTGAGCATGCGTGCAACGTCACATAATGATTGCGATAGACTGTTCCAACTTCTGAAAGCAGGCATAGGCTCAGTGAATAGAATCCAGGCTCTGGGAGATGTCAAACATCCTCCCCTTCCACCTTGTGGGGCCATAAACTATAAAAACACTATGGATGCTTACTGAACCCCATGGTTCATTTGCAGATGTCCATGGGAAAGGGTTTGTTCTCTGACGGGACCATCTGAAACCAAAATGCTAGTAACTCTATCTAATGTAGGGATGAATTGCATCTGAGATGATTAATCATAAGAAACTTGTGATTCCTGTCAAAACTCCAAGTTGGGAGACAGCACATTACGGGGAGTGGGACCTCTCCACCCACTCCTAAAAGATAGGGTTCCCACCCCTCTTCCCAAGGATATCTCACAGTTATTGACTTGTGTTTGGGTTTTACTAATAACATTATTGACAACGGTGGACTGGTAACTGATTCTAATTCACTCACCTTTCTTTCTTAGTTAGGAATTTTTAGCATTAAATCCCCAAACAGAGATTGAGCTTCTCCAGGCTATTTACCAAATAAATGATCAGCATGATAGGGATTGGGGTTATGTAAATCACATTCTGCAAACTTGAAAATTCAGGATTTTGTCCTACAAGTTCCTGAACATGATGTGTCTTTTTGGTTAAGTTTATTAAAAATGTTTTTCTATGTAAATTCATCTATTCCTCTGTTTGAATTTATTAAATTAACACTTATTAAGTGGAGTGCAAGGTGTCAGTTGTGAGCTACACTTCAACAACAGATCACAAGAGAAATTAAAATAGAGAAAAATTAAATACTTACAGGTCCCATGGGCAGGTCAAGGCAGAGTGCAGACAGAGAGAAGCAGGGCCTGGGGAACATGTTTTTATTAGAGTTTATAGGGTGGAGTGCTTTGCAGTTTCCAGGCTAAGGCCAGATTGGTCAGTTCAAACCAGAAAAACAGTGCTTTGATAAGTCCCATGAAGGTCCCATTGGTCTTATCTAAGAGTGTAAGAAGGCACTGGGAGGCAGGGGAGATTGTTGATTGCAAGGGCCTTTGAGGAAGTCATATCAGGAACTTACATTTCCTTGTGATTCTGTGAGCTGCCATCTAGGGCATGGGTTTACCTAAGGGGACTACTATCCGTTTAAGGTCACTGCTGGCCCCTTGGCCAAACAAAACGGATGTTGAGACACAATAGCATGGAGTAGCTTAGCTAAATTCTCAACACTCTCCTTATTCCTAACCCTTCCTGCTGAAAAGTCTAGATCAGAATAAAACATGATTGGGAAAAAATGTAAAGTTAAGATTACTGCATGAGACATACTTATCAAGTGATAACACAGAAAAAACAAAACGCCAACACCTGTGAGATGCAGGGATAGGTGGGCATCAATAATTTCTACTTTTTATAACTGCTGTCTTTCAGAACTGCTCCTGGAGGAATTCTCTGGCAGTCCAGTGGTTAGGACTCTGTACTTTCACTTCCAGGGCCTAGAATTCAATCCCTGTTCAGGGAACTAAGATCCCATAACTCTCCTGGCACAGCCAGAGACAGAGAGAGAGACAAAAGAACTGCTCCTCAACGTCAGTACTGCCTTCACAAGATGCTTTGAGGTCTTGAATGCAAACAGACTGCTGAGCCTATGATCACACCTAACAATGCTAACTGTGACACAGCAGGGGATGTCCTCAGCTTCTGCGTTTCCAGGAAGAACACCTGAAGATGCTGTTCCCACTCATGAAGCAAATGAACTGATGTCAAAGACAAGCAAAACTGATCGAAACTGCCTTCCTCCTGGAAATGCTTCCAAAACTAGGGACTCGGGACTTTCCTGGCAGTCCAGTGGTTAGGACTTCAAGCTTCCACTGCAGGGGGCATGGGTTCAACCCCTGGTTGGGTAACTAAGATCCCAATGCTGCATGGTGCCACCTAAATAAATAAATAAAACTAGGAACGCAACTGAATTATTTGGACTGGACAGAAAGCCCTGAGGCATAAGGACTCACAGTGGGAAGCCACACTGGAGGCCCCGTTAACCTGTTTGCCTGACTAATGTGTGCCTTCATTGGTGTGACTTAACAAGTGCACACTTTTTGTTTCCAAGGGTGCTCTCTGGAATTGTTATTTCTTGTATGCGTACCTTGACTATCATGGACCACCTCAACTTACCAGAATTGTGTTGTGCCTAAATTGATGGCTCAGGCCAGGTTAAGAAAAGGTTAATATAAAACTTAAGGAGAAAGCCACCTAGCTTTCTAAGACTGACCTTTATTTTTAATAGGATTTGTTTATATTGACTAAATCCAGGATCCCTGGAGGGCCATAATGAAAAGTCAATATTGCAGGATGCTTTCATCCTACTGCATGGGTCCTACCGATAATAATTTTGCTCTAAAAATGCCCTGAGCAAGAAGGTGGATGCTGCAGAAAAAAAGGTAACACAGTAGTCTGATGCTGCCTATCCTTAGAAAGGACTCCTTGCAAGGTTGGCCCTTACCTGGTATCTGGGAACTTGGCTGGCCACCCATCCTCTGTAGTGATGTAAAACTTTCCCTAACTGGAACCCTCCTACACTGTTGGTGGGAACATAAATTGGTGCAGCCACTATAGAAAACAATATGGAGGTTCCTCAAAAAACTAAAACTAGAGTTGCCATATGATCCAGCAATCCCACTTCTGGGCATATGCTGCTGCTGCTGCTAAGTCGCTTCAGTCGTGTCCGACTCTGTGCAACCCCATAGATGGCAGCCCACCAGGCTTCTCTGTCCCTGGCATTCTCCAGGCAAGAACACTGGAGTGGGTTGCTATTTCCTTCTACAATGCATGCATGCATGCTAAGTCGCTTCAGTCTCTGTGCCACCCTATGGACAGCAGCCCACCAGGCTCCTCTGTCCACGGGATTCTCTAGGCAAGAATACTGTAGTGGGTTGCCATTTCCTTCTCTATCTGGGCATATATCCAGACAAAACTATAATTCAAAAAGATAAATGTAGCCTTATGTTCATAGCAGAACTATTTACAAGAGCCAAGACATGGAAACAACCTGTCAGTTGACAGATGAATGGATAAAGAAGATGTGGTTTATATATACAATGGAGTATTACTTAGTCATAAAAAGAACAAAATAATGCCATTTGCAGCTACACAGATGGACCTAGAGATTATTATACTAAGTGAATAAGTCAGAAAGGGAAAGACAAATACCATAACACTTATATGTAGAATCTAAAATATGATAAGAATGAATTTATTTACAAACAGAAGCAGACTCACAGACACAGAGAAGAGACTGTGGTTGCCGGGGTAGGGGGCAGGGGATGACCGGATTGGGAGCTTGGAAGTAGAAGATGCAAACTACTATATATAGAATGAATAAACAAGGTCCTACTATATAGCACAGGAAACTATATCCAATATCCTGTAATAAACCATAAGGGAAAACAATATGAAAAAGAATATATAATATATGTATAACTGAGTCACTTTTCTGTACAGCAGTAATACAATACTGTAAATCAACTAGACTTCAATCAAAATAAATAAATTTAAATATATATATGCACACAAAACTATATACCAGAAACTAACAAAATACTATAAATTAACTATACTGAATTTAAAAAGAAAGAAAAAAAAATCTTTCCCTAACTGATAAGAGTGGCCTAAACTGCTTATACAACCAATGTGATTTATGCTGAGCAGCTGCCTTTCTCGTGAAAGTCTAGAGTTTTGGTACATGCCAGGCAGTGCATGCCTACATGACCAGCCTCCAGTAAAAGCCTTGGGTTCTGAGGCACCAGTGAGCTTCCCGGGGAAACACTTGGCACATGTAGTTACAACTCATTCCTGGAGGAATTAAGCACACAGTGCGTGACTCCACTAGGAAAGGACTTCTGGAGCCTGAGATACGTTTCCTCTAGACTTGACCTAAGCGCATTTTCACTTTGCTGATTTTGCTTTGTCTCTTTTCACTGTTATAAATCTTAGCTATGATTACAGCTACATGCTGAGCCCTGTGAGTTTTTCAGTAAGCCAGCAAACGTGGCGGTATTTTCTGGGACTGCCCAGTGCAGGAAGTAAAGACAACTCTTCAAACATGTGGCCAAAAAATTTTCCCAAAGTAACAGATAAATTTACCACCCAAAGAAAAAATATTCGGCCTCCATTATATGAAATTAGTCCATCTCCATTTCCTCCCCTCACCACCATACCCGCCCACTTAAGCCAATTTCTTTAAAAGTGTGAGAGAAAGATGGTTGTCCACTTTGCCTGTCCTAAATTTCTTACGACAAACCTAGCAGCAAAGGAGCCACAGCAAACGTCAAGTCTCAGCAGCTGGGGGAGAATGGCTCTTCGTCCTGTCCTGGAAGCCAGGGCCCGAGAGGAAGCCATGCAGCACTCTCTGCGAGCCCAGCTGCCCGCTTGACAGGGCAGAGGTTTGGACACCTGCCTTGGGGAGATGCTGCCAGGGGCACAGGACCAAAGGGAGCTGCCCTTTTGACCCTGCTCTAACGCTCTGCCTTGCCAAGCCAGTGTTTACACAGTGTCAAGTGGCTGAGACAGCTGCAGTTTTCTAGACAGTTTGAGTGTGCTTTTTTAATTTTTCTTGTACTTATTGTGAAAGGAATTATCTTCTCATAGAGGGTAGAACACCAGTAGTGCGTGTGTTCTCATAAACTGATCAGACATAAAGGGTGCCCAAGTGACAATGATCCTTGGCCTGCATAAAAATGAAGTGGCTTTGCAGTGCCCTCTTTCATATTCGCTGCTTCAGAAGACTGCAGTAATGAAAAGATGATTTTGCTTTTATTTCATTCTTCTTTTCATTTATTTCCTTTTGTTATTTCATTTCATTCCCTTTATTTATTTCATTCTCCATAGCCCCTACCTATTAATTTTTTTTAGTTCATTTTTTCTTTTTATTTTTGACAGTTAAAAGGAAGAATTATTCATTACACTGCTTTCAAGTTTGCCAAGCCAGTTTCACTCTGGAAAAGAAATGCTATGTACAGAGCTAAGCTGCTACTTTTTTTTTTAGTACATCAATGGTTTTGAGATAGTTTTCACTTGCCAGAGGGCAGTACTTGATTACTTGACACTGTGTGCTGTGTTCTATTTAATGTCCTGATTATCAGTATGCTCTTTTGCATGCAACGTTTCCTAATATCATCCATTTCCATGATTCTTATCCAGTTACACTTTGAAGTGTGCAACCCTTTTGAGGTGACTACCAAAGATACTGATTGTCGCCTAACCAAGTGTCCTAAAGCATGTACATGAAGGTACAACATAATCATTTTTTATTCTACAAAGTTGTATAATTTACATAATGAAAACTATTTTTAAAGTATTCAACTGCTAATGCAAAAAAATATATGAGGGAAAGAAGGTATGTTTTCAGAGGTTTGCCTACTAGAATATTGGTTGTATAAATATCCAGTTACTTTGGTATTAAGCATCATTAAGTTCTGCAGGACTTTGGCTAATGAGACTTTATGACACTCCAAGTTTTTAGATGTTGTAAAAGGTTTTTAAAAAACAATATCTCACCTGTTTCACAAGAGACCGTTAGAGACAGCATTTATTCTCATCTGCCAGAGATGGAATCTCTGCGGTTTTGTCTCCAGGAGTATTATTAATTGTACGATTTCTCAAGATCTTATTGATCTCTGAGCACCTATTACTCTATAAAAGATTAAACACACTATTTGTTAAAATTTACCACTTTGTAAAAAACTTTATCGGTTCAGCTCACCAGTGTGT
Organism: Bison bison bison; assembly: GCF_000754665.1. NCBI lineage: Eukaryota > Metazoa > Chordata > Mammalia > Artiodactyla > Bovidae > Bison > Bison bison. The sequence goes on along the minus strand of NW_011494740.1, from coordinate 2,130,117 downwards.
CCTACTTCAGAAAAGACTTCCTCCCATTTATTAACTGCAATTTCACACAGTTTAAGGGTAGTGCCTTAGCACCTCCTCTTGTGTCCACAAGCCTCCCCATAAAAAGTGCTCCAGAGAAGAACTGGGGGAATTAGACTCCTGTGAGCCTGACTTCTTCTTTTTTTGTCACACCGAGTAGCACATGGGATCTTAGTTCCCAGGCCAGGGATTGAACCTGTGCCCCTGCAGTGGAAGCTCGGAGTTTTAACCACTGGATTTCCAGGGAATTCCCTGTGAGTCTCAGTTGTGCAATGTAAAATAAAGAAGTGGATCGCCAAACATTTAACAGAAATTGTGACAAAATACTTAAGACATTTAGAAAAATAAATTGGAAAAATTAAATTTTGAGTCAATAGACAATGGGAAATCTTCAGAATATTAAAAAGAAAAACTTTAATGAAGCTCTAGAACAATCTCTTCTGAGGATCAAATGCCATATACTACTAGTCTGAACACAGCCTTTCTGAAAAGAAATATTGCAAGGTGTATTAAGAAGCTATAAAAAATATTCTCATCCCTTGACTAAAAAATTTCACTTCTAAGTATGGTAAGTATATAATCAGAGGTTCATACAAAGGATATTTGTTTACCATAACATTATTTTAAACAGCAATAATGTGGAACTATCTTAAGAATAGAATTTGAAGATCAGGCTAATAAATTATGACATACTCATATAATGGAATTCTTTGCAGTCAGTCATTTAAAAAATCACAGGACTTAATGACACATGCAACTTCTCAGAATAAAATATTTGGTGACAAAACCAAAATATAGTGTGAGGGTTAATTTTATTTATCAACTTGGTTAACCCATGGTACCCAGATATTTGGTCAAAAAGTATTCCAGATGTTTCTTCTTCAAAAAAATATTCTGAAGAGTGTTTTCTGGATGAGATTTAAAATTAAGTCAATGGACTTTGAGTAAAGTAGATTGCTCTCCATTCTATGGATAAGTCTCATCCAAATAGTTGATGGCCTGAATAAAACAAAAGACTGAACTTCTCAGAACAGGATGTAATTGTGCCAGCAAACTGCCTTTAGACTTCAACTACAGTATTGCCTCCTCCGGGGTCTCCAGCCTGCGAGCCCACCCTGCAGATTTTGGACTTACCAGCTTGCACAGTCATGTGAACCAGTCCTAAAATCAACCAATCAACCTCTCTATAAAAAACAGTGGTAGTCACACAAAGCTATACATGTGTTAAAATTTCACCAAGTTCTGTGTGTGTATTGCTGGTGAAATCTGAATAAGTTCTCCAGATTATATCTATGTCAATTTCCTCATTTGATATTGCCCTATAGTTATGAAAGTTGTCAATATTGGGAAAGGTGGGGGTGAAAGGTACGTGAGATCTCCATATACATTTATTTGCAGCTTCTATAACTATTTCATTGTAAAAGTAAAATGAAAAATTACTGCTACCAAGAAAAAGTTCTCTAAATGGTTAGCGACTAGATCAAAACGCTATTAAACTACAGATATTCTTGGAATATAATAATAAAGATAGCATAGCTTTTCAATCTCTCTGAATCCCCACAGAAAAACCAATAGAGCAACCTCTAAATGAAATCATCCATGGACAACTCTACAATAGATACAAGATGTCCCCCACCCCCAAGTGGAAGGGGTGGGGTCACACAACCAACTATGAGTTGTCCACGCTGAAGGAAGAAGAAAGTAAAAGGCCATCTGTTAGATCTAAGAATCAGAGAATCACAAAACAGTCAATAGTTCAGAAAGCACAAGAAATCAGGTTAAGAACAGTGCTATCCTTTTATCCACAATGTTGTTGAACTGTTTTTTTTAGATCTAGATTATAGATTTTCTTGGACTTTCAATTTGGAGACATATTATCTGTGAATAATAAAAAGTTACTTCTTCCTTTCCACTATTCTTTTATTTATTTATTTTGTCTTATTAACACCTTCAGTAACATGTAATAAACCTAAAAAGCTTGACTGGTTCTTAACTTCAAAAAGAATACTAATGTTTCACTCTTAGATATGTTTATTTAGACTTTCAGATGATCTTTATCAAGGTTCTATAATGAAAATGTTTTCTAATTGGATCACAAGTAGATAGGGCAAAATACAACTTTGGTTAAATCTAGTTAGAAGATCATGGTATATTAAAAATAACTGCAACTTTTTGCTACTTCTTCCATTGAGAGTTGCAGTCTAATTCACTTCCCCATGAATCTGTGCTGGTCTTGCTAACAGGCTTGACCCACAAAACGTAGTAGAAGTGAAGTTTTGGAAAGCTTTGCAACTTCTGCCTGCAACTCTTAGGGCACACTCACTGGGAACCATGAGATGTCACAGAAGTCTGACTACCCTGACTCCTACGCTGGTAAGACCACAAGAAGGTGCTCCACCTGATAGTCTCAAATGAGTCCAGGTTCCCTACGTGTCTCTAGTGATAAAGAACCCACCTGCCAAAGCAGGAGACATAAGAGACACAGGTTCGATCCCTAGGTCAGGAAGAGTTCCTGGAGGAGGGCAAGGCAACCCACTCCAGTATTCTTGCCTGGAGAATCCCACGGACAGAGGAACCTGGCAGGCTATGGTCCACAGGGTCACAAAGAGTTGGAGAGGGGTGAAGAAACTTAGCACGGAACAGCAGAAATCACTACCACTTGGGACAGTCTGTCAAGCAGCAACAGATAACTGGAACACAGATATATAAACTATTTTTATGGTTTTACATTTTTTCATAATTTAACAAAATTGAGTCTCCTCCTCATTATTGGAATTGAGGCCATTTCCCAGTGGTTAGGAAAAACAACAAAAGGTAAAGACAGGCGAGTATAGCACAGAGGATCTCAGGTTCAGTACTAGACCAATGCTAAGAGCAGGTCTGCATAACAAGGGTTACTAGTCTAATAGGAATGAATTAGAAAATGGGTAGATACTCCACCAAGGGCCCATCACTTAGTGATGGGCCAGCATCTTCATGCAAATCAGAAAAAGGAATACCTTTTTTCCTAGCCACAGTCTGACATGAGACTGAGATGAACAAAGTGCAGGCTGGATCTCAGCCTCCACTTCTTCCAGCTTCCTTGCACAAGGCGCAATTAGTATAACCTATATGCAATACCTTTATAAAGTACAAGGAAATATTTCTATATTTGCAAATGACATAAATTCTTGTGGGCGGCAATGAACCAAGTTGACGAGGATGCAAAGATCTTAGGAATCTGTGTGAGTGGGCAGAAAGGTGGCAAATGAATGCACAAAGTATAAATATGAGCTAACATCACAGCTAAGGAGAGGATCTAGGGTTGTTGCAGACTGTTCTTCAGATTGTTCCCTGAAGATAATACAAAGGCTTCCTTTGACAGCAAAAAGAGCAACTACTTGATTGAATCATTAAAGTGACATTCCCCCTGAGAAGTAAAGTAGTACCACCCACTCAACTGATGCTCTGATGGAAGCTGAATAAAGGAGAAACCATTAAGAGTGGAGAAAAATTAATAGCACGAGGGCTCGGCAGAAACAAGGACTTCTATATATGAGCAGAATATGAAGGACAAGTTAATCAGGTCCCAGGGAAAGGAACTGCAGTGGTGGAGGTGGTAGCAGTGAATACAGCAGGCTTGGGACCAGGAACTAGTAACCGTGATGATGGTGGTGATGCAAGCAGACAATTTCTGGTGATGGCAGCAGCTGCAGCAATTGAGTTGGTTTCCCAGCTCTGCCAGTGGTCTTGACCAGCAATGTGGCACCAGACCATCAATGCTAGCAACAGGAATGGAGATAAAGCAGTAATCAGGAAACTGTCCAACAAATACTTCATTAACTCTTTATTCAACACTGACCATATTTCAGGTATCATGTTCAGTAGATAAATGTTAACAAATAATCATTATGTGCCCAGCCCCATAATAGATGTGGGAGTACAAAGATGATTAGATTAACAGTCCCCATCCTTTACAATCTTAAAATTGAGTATGGGGAGCACACATGAAAACAAAAAAATTGTGGCAATGTGGTTAATTGTGAAGAAGAAACATAAAGTTTTGTGTAATCCAAAGTAAACGGAGAAAACATATTCCTTTGTTCTGACACATAGCATTAGAGCAGACACTGTGTTAGGCACTATATAGAACACAAAATAAATCAGATATAGATCCTGATCTGAGATGCTTAGAGTCCAGTCGATGAAGCAGGGCAAGTACAATTCTTAAAAACAAGTAGGAAAGTGACATGTTTTAGAAAGTTCCAGAAAAGTATTTTAGGGTTTTAAAGGAAAGCCTGCATATAGCAGCTACTCAGTATTGTCTTAAATAAAGCTACATTCTACCAACTCAATCTTGAATGCTACTTTCTCCTTCTTTGACGCCCTTTAATATAGTTTACTTTAAAAAATCTTTACTGAGTGCCTCTTCTATTGAGTGCCTGCTCTATACTGAATATCCACCTCCCCATCAATCATATATTGAAGCCCTAACCCCCAATGTGATAATATTTGGAGGTGGGACCTTTGAGATGTAATTAAAATTAGATGAGGTCATGAGAGTGGGGCCCTGGCTCACTGGGATTAGTGTCCTTATAAAAAGAGACACTTAAGAGCTTGTACCTTTCTCCACCTTGAGAAAAAAAAAGGAGAAAGAAAGGAAGCAAGGAAGGGAAGGAGGGAGAGCAAGGGCAAGAGTGAGGAAAAAAGGAAGAAAAATAAACAAAGAAGAACGAAAGAAAGAAAATCACCTGAGGACACAGCAAGAAGATTGACACCTGCAAGCCAGGAATAGAGCCCTCACCAGAAACCTGACTGGCCAGAACCTTGATCTTGGCCTTCCCAGCTTACAGAACTGTAAGGAATAAATTTCTGTTCATTAACCCAACAAGTCTAGCATATTTGATTATAGCAGTCTACTACCAATAACCTCAGATATACAGATGACACCACCCAAATGGCAGAAAGTGGAGAGGAACTAAAGAGCCTCTTGATGAGGGTGAAAGAGAAGAGAGAAAAAGCTGGCTTAAAACTCAACGTTCAAAAAACTAAGATCATGGCATCTGGTCCCATTACCTCATGCCATATAGATGGAGAAACAAAGGAAAGTTTCAGACTTTACTTTTTTGGGCTCCAAAATTACTGCAGATGGTGACTACAGCTATGAAATTAAAAGACACTTGCTCCTTGGAAGAAAAGCTATGACTGACCTAGACAGCATATTAAAAAGTAGAGACATTACTTTGCTGACAAAGGTCTGTATAGTCAAAGCTATGGTTTTTCCAGTAGTCATGAATGGATGTGAGAGTTGGACCATAAAAAAGGCTGTAGAACTGATGCTATCAAAATGTGGTGTGTTGGAGAAGACTCTTAAGAGTCCCATGGACTGAAAGGAGATCAAACCAATCAATCCTAACAGAAATCAACCCTGAATATTCACAGGAAGGACTGATGCTGAAGCTGAAGCTCCAATACTTGGGCCACCTGAAGTGAAGAGCCAACGCATTAGAAAAGACCCTGATGCTGGGAAAGATTGAAAGCAGGAGAAGGGGATGACAGAGGATGAGATGGTTGGATGGCAGCACCGACACGATGGACATGTTTGAGCAAACTCTGGGAGATGGTGAAGGACAGGGAAGCCTGGCATGCTGCAGTTCATGGGGTTGCAGAGTCAGACACAGCTGAGTGACTGAACAACAAGCCATCCCTCCCAGACTAACGTCCTTCTCATCCAAAATTCACATCCTTGTCACATGCAAAATACATTAATTCCATCCCAACAGCCCCCAAAGTTAACTCATTCCAGCATCCACTCAGAAATCTAAGGTGCAAAGTTTCATTTAAATATCATATAAATCAGGTATGAGTAGGTCTTGAGACATGATTCATCCTGAGGCAAAAATTCCTCTCCAGTTATGAACTTAGAAAACCAGACATGTTACATGCTTCCACAATATAAATGGCCCTTGAACAAAAGAGTTCTGAACTGTGAAGGTCCACTTACACATAGGTTTTTTTCAATAAATATGTGTAACACTATGGTGCTTCCCTGATAGCTCAGCTGTAATGAATCCGCCTGCAATGCAAGAACCCCAGTTCAATTCCTGGGTTGGAAAGATCCCCTGGAGAAGGGACAGGCTACCTACTCCAGTATTCTTGGACTTCCCTGATGGCTCAGATAGTAAAGAATCTGCTTGCAATGCAAGAGACCTGGATTTGATTCCTGGGATGGGAAGACCCCTGGAGGAGGGCATGGCAATTTGGACAGAGACTGCCCAGCTACAGTCCATAGGGTCGCAAAGAGTTGGACATGACTGAGCAACTAAGCACAGCACAACTCTTCAGAGGTAATTGAATCTGTGGTACAGGACCACACACATGGAGGGAGAGCCAACATTAAAGTCATATTCAGATGTTCAACTGTACAGGGTGGGGGCAGCACCTCTAACCCCCCACTGTTCAAGGGTGAAGTGTACAATGACAGGCATATTACAGATATGTCCATTCCAAAAGGGAAAAAATAGGAAAGAAGGGCTGATAGGTCCACAGCAAGTACAAATTTAGCAAAGCAAATTGCATTAGATCTTAAAGCTCAGTAATAACCCTCTTTGGTTTGATACTCTGCCCTCCAGGCCCACAGGGGTGGCAGTGTCACTTCCACAGCCTGGAGTAAAAGGTGGCCCTGCTCATGCAGCTCTCTGCAAGGGTGGTCCTGTCTCTACGGCACTGGGCAGACACATCCTGGTGGCCCTGCCCCCTGGATCCATGGTAGGCATGGTAGCCCTGCTATCTGAACAGCCCTTAGCATCTTTCCTTTTTCCTGAACATAAAGCAAGTTCACAGCTGAATAATTGTATGGTCCTATCCTATAAAAGCCCCAAACTACAACAGCCTTCTTCATTCCATCCTATTTTGGGAGGTCCTCTTTAGTTCCAGCTGGCAGTGTTTCTGCTGATAAAATCCTGTTTCTATTCCTAGCTTCTACTGATATTGACAATTAAGTCCATAAGTTGTACTAATGATCCATCAAATAGTCTTTCGGCCACATCCTAGTATTCTCTTCATAATAAGCTTTCTCTCTCTCTCTTTCTGCAGAAGGCTCAGAATTTTCCAAATCTCCTAGTTCCTTTTTATTTAAAGTTTCTTCTTCAATTCATCTTGCTTCTCTTACATTTTACTATAAATAGTAAGGACTACCTACAGCACACCTTCAATACTTTGCTTAGAAATCTCCTCTGCTAAATAGCCAATCATCACTCACACTTCTAATTTTTAGAAAACACTGGGACACAATTCAGCCAAGTTTTTTTGGACGCTTTACAAGAAAGATCTCTTTGCTCCAATTTCTAATAACCTTTCCCTCATTTCTACTTGAGATCTTACTGGAATGGCCTTTATCATTCATATTTCTACCAACATTCCACGACTATTCATGTGGAAGTTTTGTCTCCTATTTGGCTCTTTTCTTTCTGAGCCCTCACCATAAACACCTTTAATGTCCTCATATCTATCAACAGTTTCTTCATAGCAATCTCGGCTTTTTTCTAGCACATGCCTCAAAACGTTTTCAGCCTTTACCCATCACACAATTCCAAAGTCACTTTCACATTTTTGGTATTTGTTACAGCAGTACTCTACCCTAGAACCAAAATATATAGGTATTTCATGGGGCTCTCCAGAGAAACAGAACCAGAAATTTATAAAAAGGAACAGATTCATGCAATTATAGAGGCTGAGAAGTCCCAAGGTCAGCACTCAACAACCAGAAACCCAATAGAACTGACAGTATAAATTCCAGTGTGAAAGCTGGCAAGTTCAAGACCCCAAAAGAGCCAATGCTTCAGTGCAAGTCCAAAAGCAGGAAAGATCAATGTCCAAGCTCAAGGGAACCCTGAAGTTCCCTCTTGCACAAGGAAGGGTCAATCTTTTTTTCTATTCAGGTCTTCAACTGATTAGGGAAGGCAATCTGCTTCATTCAGTAAAACTGATTCAAATGTTAATTTCATCACCACCGACAACAGCCAAAAACCCAACCCTTTTAGAAGCACCCAGAATAATGTTTGACCACATACCTGGGCACCTTGTGGCCAGGTTGACGCATAAAATCAGTCATTAACACGGACTATTTTGGGGGCTCTGGAAGTAAAAGATAAACAGTTTCTACTGGCATGGAGCTTATGTCCTAAATAAATAATTTCAAACACTTGTGCTGAGAATGTGGACCAAGGAAACAGACAAAAGTGTGAGAAAGGAGGTGGGGGTAGGCAGAGACATTTATAGGAAGTGGAGCAATTCTGAAAGTCTAAGAGCTAGAGAATGAAATTGGAGTTACACTTTGGGAGGAAGAATCTAGTATCAAGCTGCAAAGTGGCACATGGGAGAGGTACTGCAAACAGGGAGCTAATACAGCACGCAGGAAAGATGAAGGTGATGGAAAACAAATGGAAGAAGAAGGGGAGAAACTATTCATCAAGCATCTGCTATGTGTCAGACACACTTTTAAGTGTCTTCACATATTTGAACTGGAAGTGGCAAAGAGCACAGAAAGGAAAAAAAAATCAAAAAGATATTACAATCAGCAAGACTTCAACAGCTGATTTTATGTTTAGGTATGTGTATAAAGGATCAGTTTTCATTCCAATCCCAAAAAAAGGCAATGCCAAAGAATGCTCAAACTACCGCACAATTGCATTCATCTCACACACTAGTAAAGTAATGTCCAAAATTCTTCAAGCCAGGCTTCAGCAATATGTGAACCGTGAACTTCCTGATATTCAAGCTGGTTTTAGAAAAGGCAGAGGAACCAGAGATCAAATTGCCAACATCCACTGGATCATGGAAAAAGCAAGAGAGTTCCAGAAAAACATCTACTTCTGCTTTATTGACTATGCCAAAGCCTTTGACTGTGTGGATCACAATAAACTGTGGAAAATTCTGAAAGAGATGGGAATACCAGACCACCTGACCTGCCTTTTGAGAAATCTGTATGCAGGTCAGGAAGCAACAGTTAGAACTGGACATGGAACAACAGACTGGTTCCCAATAGGAAAAGGAATATGTCAAGGCTGTATATTGTCACCCTGCTTATTTAACTTATATGCAGAGTACATCATGAGAAATGCTGGACTTTAAGAAACACAAGCTGGAATCAAGATTGCTGGGAGAAGTATCAATAACCTCAGATACGCAGACGACACCACCCTTATGGCAGAAAGTGAAGAGGAACTAAAAAGC
>NW_011494740.1:2118913-2120654 GCF_000754665.1 Bison bison bison | reverse complement strand
CGAAGATTATGGCATCCGGTCCCATCACTTCATGGGAAATAGATGGGGAAACAATGGAAACAGTGTCAGACTTTATTTTCTTGGGCTCCAAAATCACTGCAGATGGTGACTGCAACCATGAAATTAAAAGACGCTTACTCCTTGGAAGGAAAGTTATGACCAACCTAGATAGCATATTGAAAAGCAGGGACATTACTTTGCCAACAAAGGTCCATCTAGTCAAGGCTATGGTTTTTCCTGCGGTCATGTATGGATGTGAGAGTTGGACTGTGAAGAAGGCTGAGTGCCAAAGAATTGATGCTTTTGAACTGTGGTGTTGGAAAAGAGTCCCTTGGACTGCAAGGAGATCCAACCAGTCCATTCTGAAGGAGATCAGCCCTGGGATTTCTTTGGAAGGAATGATGCTAAAGCTGAAATTCCAGTACTTTGGCCACGTCACGCGAAGAGTTGACTCATTGGAAAAGACTCTGATGCTGGGAAGGATTGGGGGCAGGAGGAGAAGGGGACGACAGAGGATGAGATGGCTGGATGGCATCACTGACTCGATGGACATGAGTCTGAATGAACTCCGAGAGTTGGTGATGGACAGGGAGGCCTGGCGTGCTGCGATTCATGGGGTCGCAAAGAGTCAGACACGACTGAGTGACTGAACTGACTGACTGACTGATGTGTATATTGGAAATGGCAACCCACTCCAGTATTCTTGCCTGGAAAAGGCCATGGACAGAAGAGCCTGGCGGCCTAACAGTCCCGCCAGGGACCGGGGTGGCAAAGAGTCAGACACAACTGAGTGACTGAGCATGCATGCGCAAGTGTATATTGGTACATTTACTTGTACTTGGGTAGATAGGTTGGAAAAAAGAAAGGTTCAAAAATGTTTAAGGTTTCAAGCATGAGTAACCAATAAGGCAATAGAGATGTTATGAGGAAAAAAAGGATTACGTAAAGGAAGAGAATGAGGAGCAAAGAGAATGTGTTACATTTTTTAAAAAATGAGACATCCAGGCAAAGCTGTTCAATAAACAGTAGGAAATTACAGGGCAACTACCACACAATTGCATTCATCTCACATGCTAGTAAAGTAATGCTCAAAATTCTCCAAGCCAGGCTTCAGCAATATGTGAACCGTGAACTTCCTGATATTCAAGCTGGTTTTAGAAAAGGCAGAGGAACCAGAGATCAAATTGCCAACATCCACTGGATCATGGAAAAAGCAAGAGAGTTCCAGAAAAACATCTACTTCTGCTTTATTGACTATGCCAAAGCCTTTGACTGTGTGGATCACAATAAACTGTGGAAAATTCTGAAAGAGATGGGAATACCAGACCACCTGACCTGCCTCTTGAGAAATCTGTATGCAGGTCAGGAAGCAACAGTTAGAACTGGACATGGAACAACAGACTGGTTCCAAATAGGAAAAGGAATATGTCAAGGCTGTATATTGTCACCCTGCTTATTTAACTTATATGCAGAGTACATCATGAGAAACGCTGGACTTTAAGAAACACAAGCTGGAATCAAGATTGCTGGGAGAAGTATCAATAACCTCAGATATGCAGATGACACCACCCTTATGGCAGAAAGTGAAGAGAAACTCAAAAGCCTCTCGATGAAAGTGAAAAGTGGAGAGTGAAAAAGTTGGCTTAGAGCTCAACATTCAGAAAACGAAGATCATGGCATCCGGTCCCATCACTTCATGGGAAATAGATGGGGAAACAATGGAAACAGTGTCAGACTTTAT
>NW_011494740.1:2113925-2118813 GCF_000754665.1 Bison bison bison | reverse complement strand
AAGCATGGTTTTTCCAGTAGTCATGTATGGATGTGAGAGTTGGACTATAAAGAAAGCTGAGCGCTGAAGAATTGATGCTTTTGAAGTGTGGTGTTGGAGAAGACTCTTGAGAGTCCCTTGGACTGCAAGGAGATCCAACCAGTCCATTCTGAAGGAGATCAGCCCTGGGATTTCTTTGGAAGGAATGATGCTAAAGCTGAAATTCCAGTACTTTGGCCACGTCATGCGAAGAGTTGACTCATTGGAAAAGACTCTGATGCTGGGAAGGATTGGGGGCAGGAGGAGAAGGGGACGACAGAGGATGAGATGGCTGGATGGCATCACTGACTCGATGGAAGTGAGTCTGAGTGAACTCCGGGAGTTGGTGATGGACAGGGAGGCCTGGCGTGCTGCGATTCATGGGGTCGCAAAGAGTCAGACACAACTGAGTGACTGAACTGAACTGAGAGGTGAAGAGATAAGTCATATCAGAAAATGTGTAGATAGAGATTATATGTAGATAACCTGTGAAGTTGAAGCAATGAGATGTACATAGGTTACTCATGCAGATAAAGAGGATATATTTTTATGGATTCTCATACTTGAGGAAGATCTATAGGTGTGCTGTTCATAGTTGGCACTCTGAACCACATGAAGATACTCAAATCAAATTAAATTAAAATGAAAAATTTAGTTAGTTGTACTAAATACATCAAATGGCTACCATATTGGATATCAGAGATAGAAAACATTTGCAACATCACAGAAAGTTTTATTGGGCAATATGTATCTAGAGGTTTGTCAGTAAAAGAAAGAGGAGTTAGTCTCATGAAGAGACCAACCTAGACAGCATATTACAAAGCAGAGACATTATTTTTCCAACTAAGGTCCATCTAGTTAAAGCATGGTTTTTCCAGTAGTCATGTATGGATGTGAGAGTTGGACTATAAAGAAAGCTGAGCGCTGAAGAATTGATGCTTTTGAAGTGTGGTGTTGGAGAAGACTCTTGAGAGTCCCTTGGACTGCAAGGAGATCCAACCAGTCAATCCTAAAGGAAATCAGTCCTAAATATTCATTGGAAGGACTGATGCTGAAGCTGAAGCTCCAATACTTTGGCCACCTGATGTGAAGAACAGACTTATTGGAAACGACCCTGATGCTGGGAAAGATTGAAGGCAGGAGAAGAAGGGGACGACAGAGGATGAGATGGCCGGATGGCATCACCGACGCAATGGACATGAGTTTGAGCAAGCTTCAGGAATTGGTGATAGACAGGGAAGCCTGGTGTGCTCCAGTCCGTGGAGTCGCAAAGTACTGGACAGAACTCAGTGACTAAACTGAACTGACTCTCCTGAAAGCCAGGGAAAACAACATTTCAAATAGAGAATGACCCATAGTATCCAGTAAAAGCATATGAAAACTAAAAACAATAACTTGTGACCTCTAAAACAGTTTCAGACTAGTAATAAAGTTACAAACTGCTTATAAGAGATTTTGGATGAAATGAGTGATAAATAGGTTAAGGTAACAAGCATAAACGGTTCTTTCAAGTAATTTTTCAATGGAGAAAAACAAAGAATGGAAACCTAAGCAAGAGTTGAAAGAGAATCAGGCTAGATGTATGCCTAAAACAAGCATGTTTGTGGTCTCATTAGAAGGCCTGGCCATCAACCAATCAACCAGCTATCCACTAACTTTACCAATCAAAAAGCCTTTCATGTGGCAATGACAATTGAAAGGATAGAATTATACAAAGTTAAAGCTATGAGAAGTTTTGTTGTTTAGTCACTAAGTTGTTACCCCGTCTTTTGAGACCCCATGTACTGTAACCTGCTAGGTTCATGAGTCCATGGGATTTTCCCCAGCAAGAATACTGGAGTGGCTTGTCATTTCCTACTCCAGGGGACCTTCCCAACCCCAAGAATCAAATCCACACCTCCTGCAATGCAGGAGAATTATTTACCTCTGAGCCACTAGGAAAGCCCCCAAAGAAGCTTTGAAAGTGAAAGTTGCCTCATCATGTTGGACTCTTTGTGACCCCATGGACTATAGCCCTGCCAATCTCCTCTGTCCAACAAATTCTCCAGGCCAGAATATTGGAGTGGGTAGCTGTTCCCTTCTCCAGGGGATCTTCTCAACCCAGGGATTGAACCCAGGTCTCCCGCATTGCATGCAGATTCTTAACCATCTGAGCCACCAGGGAAGCCCAAAAGCAGCTTTAGGAATCATCTAATCCATTGGTTACATCATATAGAAAGCAGGTGTCCAGCCACACCCAAAATCTAGATTAAGAACTCAAGTGTTTTGCATCCCACGCTATTAGATGTTCAGCCTCATTCAAATGCCTCCTCAGACACAGACCAGAGAAGTGAAGAGAGTTTCGTCTATTGAGTTCCTTTAATCTAGCAAGAAAATATCTGTTAACATATATAAAACTTCAATTTTTAAAAAACGAAACATAATTCTTTTACTTCTCTCCTTTAAAATTTAGAGAAACGGAGAACTAAGCATTGAGTGTCTACTATTTTGCAACAAACGTAACACTAAAAAGACCTTGCTGCTGCTACTGCTAAGTCGCTTCAGTCGTGTCCGACTGTTAGCGACCCCATGGACTGCAGCCTTCCAGGCTCCTCCATCCATGGGATTTTCCAGGCAAGAGTACTGGAGTTACCTTAAATACCATTTAATTAAATCTTTAACGTATAACCCGTTTTCAGTATTTCACAGCTTAGAAATGCATGCATCAGTTCAGTGAGGTCACAAAGGTAGTGACAACTTTTACTCAGTTTCACATTATATTCAATTAGGAAATGGAGAAAATGGGAGGAAAGAGATGAATAGCCTAGGGAGCCGAAATTACATGTTTAACAAGGTAAAAAAGTAACAAGGACAAATTCATTTATTGATGCCAATCTTAAAAATAAAACCAACTCTTTAGATAAATAATAGCTACTTAAAATGTTTCAAGAAAGTCTTAACATTGTCTTTGGAGGGGAAAGGAGACTTCACAGTAACTTTTGTAACTTTTGATTGCAACTATAACAATCCACTGCCTATTACTATAAACCAGTTTCCTTTAAAAACTTTAAATGTTTTAGTTCCTACCAATAATTTGTAATTACTAGCATTCTACAATCCCCTGAGGCTGCAGAAAAACTGAAATTTCAAGAAAGAGAGAGTCTAACTTTGTTCTGAAAAGGCTAGGGAAAAATTACATTAAGGGACCAAAGATTTGCCTTTGGGGGTTGGGAATCAGGAAGAGAGAGAAGTCATTGCCTGCAACAATCACTATTTGATCAATTCTACTGCTATTATTTTTAGCTCATCTTTTTAGCCTGTTGCTAAGGAACTCTACAGCCTGAAAGCAATGTACCAATAGGAACCCATATGAAGCAAGAGAAAAGCAATTATCCTGACTTTCAAATTAGGCCATTCAGTCTATTTTGGTACCATTTAATAAATTATCTCCTTTCAATCTTTATGCAGCCGCTATAGTCTGCACATACATATTTTCGCTGTGTCGAAAATCCTCGGTTGTACCCAAAAGCAAAATCTTCATTTGTAAATTTTTATTATGAGGGTCTGCAGATCAGTATACCTGAAATGGAGAGCCATAGTTCTGGACTCTGATTTTCTATTAATACTTGTCTTTTATTCTTGCAAATACTAATTATAAACTTCTTGCAAGGAAAATTTTTGTATTTTAAGAAATCTGGTGCAGAACACGGTGACAGGACTTGACAAAGCTATTAGATACATAAAGCTGAAATTTCTACTTGGAACATGGCAGGACAGTGGGTGGATCAGAGCACTGGGGAGGGCGCGGAGGCTCCAAAGAGCGAGGTGTGGGCTGGGGTGTCAAATGAAATCCGGTATGACACAAATACGTACAGGAAAGATGGGAACTCTGGGTCTTCTCATTTCTACCCACTCACTTCGAGAACCTCGTAACACCCAGACGTCATCGCTCTCGTAACTGGTGCAGAAGGTGAGTCGCAGGGACCCCGTTCAAGCTGTTTCAACTGGAGCCAAACTAGATTTCCACCGAGTCTGATTTCTGCCACCCGCCGTTGCCCTCAATAACCTCAAATTCTTCCAAACTAAAATCTGGCCATGGAAGAGCTAAGAAGACCGGTAATATCGGGCTATCTTCAGCTTTTGGCTTTCCTCCTACATTTTTAAGTCCTTCCAACCCGATGGTTTCCCGGGACACGCAAATAGACAGCCGAGCTAACTGCCGCGGAGCTCTAAGCAGCGCCAACGTGGCGTTAACGAGAAAACGAGGGGTCCAAATTCCACCAATGAACTAGGCAGCTCGGCCTACGCCCCGCCCACCAATATTGCCAGCCAATAATCTTCAAAACCCCTGTGTTACTCCCGCCCATTCTTAGAGCAGCTTAAGAGCCTGAAGCTTCCTCTGCTCACCCGAGCACTTTAACCCGCTGTTTATGCGCCCTTCCTTCGCTTCGCTAGCTCAAAGGGCCCTCGGCCCTTCTTTACTGAAGGCGTAGAAAGCGGCATCGGCTATCACCGGAGGCCCCGGACCCCAGAGTTTAGTCTTAAAATCAGCAGCGGTACGAAAGGCAAGAAAAAGGACTGCCTGGGACGTTCAGATCACGCCCAGTTTACCTTGACCCGGAAGTGATTTTCCACTCCTCTTTTCTCCCTGCCCCCCTCTCCCTTTTTTGAGAAAGGAAAAGAAGGACGGCTAGGTCTGGCCCGGCATGCCTTGGGCTTCCGGTGACCTCTGGCCCTTTTCTGTCGTCCGCTCTTGCTGCCTAGCGTGCTTGTTCGCTCACTGCTTTCCTTCCCTACCTCCCTCCCGTTTTCCTTGGGACGCTACCTGGTGACTGTGGCTCCCGCGACCAGCAAGGAGGCGGTGGCGGAGGACACTCGTTATGGCCGCCTC
>NW_011494740.1:2085231-2113825 GCF_000754665.1 Bison bison bison | reverse complement strand
TCCGGGAGTGGGGTGGGCGGCGGCAGTGCGACTTCGGGCCCGGGCACCGGGAGCCTGCCGAGATGGCAGCTGGCGCTGGCGGTCGGGGCGCCCCTGCTGCTAGGAGCGGGTGCCCTATATCTATGGAGCCGGCAGCGGCGGCGCCGGGAGACCGGGGCCCGAGGCGACTCCGGCGGCCTGAAGCGCAACAGTGAACGGAAGACCCCGGAGGGCAGGGCCAGTCCGGCCCCGGGCAGCGGACACCCCGATGGCCCCGGTACTCACCTGGAAATGGTGAGAAGCAGCCCCGGGCATGGAGGTAGAACCCGGCGGGTGCAGCCTTTCCTTGACGGGGTTGTGCCCCTCAGGGGGCTTCCCATCAGATGGAAGCTGCCAAGCGGCCGCGCAAGGGTTTAGGGAAACTCAGTTCTGGCTGCCGTTATAGGGAATGGAGTAGCCCGAGGGCACAGGTTAGCAACATTCGTTGACAGTTTCCTTTTGGTTTCAGAAAAATATATGCTTTTCTTCTCAGTGACACAGCGTTTATCTCTATCGTTGTGGGTAAGGGGACATTTGCTAATGCGATGATTGTCTCTAACTAGGGAAGGAAGCCAAATTTCCTTAACCATCGGTACATTGTGATATGAATTGCCTTGATCATTTCTAAGGCCTAGACTTAATTAGTAATAATCTTTTAATAACAAATGACTCCCTGGGTTGGGGAGTAAATACAGTGACTTGGTGGACAAGAGTAAAATGGTGTTCAGAGACATTTATTTCATCTGTAGGAATGAGTTCTTAAACTTGGGTTAGAAGCATCTTAAATTTATTTTTTTTTTTTTAATTTTACCTGGAAACTTAACATGACCAAGCCTGACTGCATGATACGGATTCTCTGACGTTAAGCCAAGCTTCGGAGTGCCTGATAAATTGCTTTGTATGGTTTTGTTGGAACTATTAAATCCTTCTGGTATCTGACAGCTGTTGGGGGAGGTGGGAGGGAGTGGAATTGGCCTGGCTGCATTTAACAATACAGGAGTAAGCTGAGCGGGGTGGGGAGGATTTTTCGGAGTCTGAGATTGTATAAGGGCAGTTACAGTTAGAGAGTGAATCAGTTCAGAGGAAACTGGTCAGAAAATATATATATTTTCAAGTTATTTCCATATTATACTATCCAGAGTGAAGACATGTTTTTATTAAGTGAGTGAGTGAAAGTCGGTCAGTCTGTCTGACTCTTTGCCACTTCATGGGCTGTACAGTCCTTGGAATTCTTCGGGCCAGAATACTGGAGTGTGGGTAGTCTTTCTCTTTTACAGGGGATGTTCCCAGCCCAGGGATGGAACCCAGTTCTCCCGCATTGTGGGATGATTCTTTACCAGCTGAGCTACAAGGGAAGCCCAAGAGTACTGGGTAGCCTATCCCTTCTCCAGAGGATCTTCCCAACCCAGGAATCGAACTGGGGTCTCCTGCATTGCATTCGAATTCTTTACCAGCTGAGCTATCAGGGAAGCTCCTGATAAGTAGTCAATTTTAAAGGAAGTTCTGATGTGGAAGCAAACTACCTTAGTTTAGTGCATCCTATATATCAGGCATTGTGCTAGGCCCTGAGAAAACCAAATAATCTTTCTAAGGGGAGAGTAACATACTGCTTTTAAAAAAAGTATAGCAAAGATGCAGTACGACTATGCTGGAAAAAACCTATGGACTGTGAGAACCAGGAGATGTATGTGTGTTTTATATTGGGGTCTCCAGCAGAGTTACCTTGGAAAGTCATTTTATCTCTCAGATGTTGGTGTCATCCCTGTAAGAGAAGAGAATTAAACTATTAGATCTTTTATTTCAGCCCTGGGAGTGGTGATCATGGCACCATGAATTAGTCATCATTTGTCTTGTTTTGATGTTTCTGAAAGTCTCTGGCCATTTCCTATTTTATTTGTTTTTAATCATGGAAGAACAGTAGATGAATAAAAAATACCTAAAAGTTCTCAGTTCTATGTGCTGTGCTGTGCTAAGTTGTGTCCATTTGTCTGACTCTCTGCGACCTTATGGACTGTAGCTCGCCAGGCTCCTCTGTCCATGGGGATTCTCCAGCCAAGAATACTGGAGTGGGTTGCCATGCCCTCCTCCAAATCACCAAAAATAGTTTCTATTAAAAAAGCTAGGCTCTGATATTGCAGTTTCAAAAATGACCTACTCCACCTCACCTTTTTGGCATTTGATAGAATTTAGCATACTGTCAGATTTTAGATTTCCTTAAGCCCCATTTCCAGTGTTTCAGCATTGTCTAGGTCAACACTGTGATAATTTTTAAATTTCATGGTGTTTTGTGGTTTTACCAGAACAGTTTTTTAGTTCACATCATTGCTGCTAAAAATTAGACTTCAATATTGACTTCTTTGTATAACTTGAACTGCTTTAAAATGATTACTTCTGACCCAAAATAAAACTGAGCAAAACACTTGCACATACTGTTCTTGTGGATTTTATGGAGTTGTACCTATAATCTTACTTTGAATTACTAGATGATACTTTAGTAAAGCAACAGTAAAAATGTCTTTGCCATTTTTTTAATGGAAATTTGTATTGCAACTCATGATGATCATTGTATATTGAAAAACTTTGTTCTTTTTTTTAATAGCCTGGTCCTTAGAGTTATTATTAGACTATTTGACCACAAATGGTAATTTATTATTATCTGTGGTTGGAGAAATTGTTTTATATTTGAATAGCACCTTTAAATTGTCTACCTCAGTGGGCTTTGTAAATAAGAAAACATTTGTTTGAACTGATTGAAAAACTGGCAGAATCCTGATGCTCAATTCTTTTCTACCTAATCAATAGTTGTAATTTTTAAGGAATGCAGGAATGGACAAATATTGTCAGTTTAGGGCTCAGTATCAGTGAGCAGAATGGAAAATCAGTGGTTATTGTTTGTTGGCTTATGTTTGCCTTAATGTAAAACTGAACTAATTACTGGGCTCCTGTCTATTGGGTTTGTGATACTCATGTCCAAACAGACTATACCAAATTGGCTTTTTCTGGGATAGCAAATACTTGTAAAGCAAAAAATTCATATTTTTGTTTAATTAATGGGATTTCAGGAGTTCACCAAAGGAAGGCATCTAATTACAGTTGATAGTGTGAGACAGAGGTAAAGTATTAAATCATTTTCCACTTTGGGACATTATAAAATCTACCGTGATGTGCCATTTTGTTTCAGTAATTTATTTTGAAAACTTGATAATTAACAAATTTTTCAAAGTTTGTAAGGTTCTTTGTGAATCTTCTAATCCACAGGACTTCTCAGTCTCTGGGCCTGAGTTATCACAGGGCAGCATCATATTCAGATATACACCAGCCATGGTATCTGGCTGTACAGATGTCTTACATATTTCTTTTTTCAAACAACTTGTGAATTTTTAAAATGTGCATTTATTTACTACTGACTTTATAAGTAGTGTTTTATCCAATTGTTGTCGTTTGATTACTTAAAAAAGCAGTTATACCAGTTCAAGTTTTTTTTTTTTTTAATGTTGCACAAGAGTGAAATGTTTAGGAACCACTAATCTAAGTCAGTCCTTTAAAATAGGAAGGGAGAGATGTGTGTAAACATTTTAATTAAAGAGGTCAAAAACTGATAACCTGTTATCAGTCATGGTTGAAATTAAATAATTCCTACCCCAGCTCCAGTGATCTGTTTCTAATCT
This sequence comes from Bison bison bison, assembly GCF_000754665.1. Taxonomy (NCBI): domain Eukaryota; kingdom Metazoa; phylum Chordata; class Mammalia; order Artiodactyla; family Bovidae; genus Bison; species Bison bison. Next base: position 2,110,139 of record NW_011494740.1, on the reverse strand, counting down.
TTTTTTTTTTTTTTAAATCAGGATCACCAGTGACATAAGACCAGTGAACACCTTTCACTCTTCATCTTCCTTGATCCTTCATAGTATTTCACATTATTGTCTCTTAATTTTGTGATTTTTCTTTTGGTTGCTGAGACACTATGTTCTCTGATTGTAGTTTTTTGTGGTTCTATCACAGGCTTTCTTAATGCTCTGTACCGTCACTGGATGCTTATTTGCCCTCCAGAACCTTCACTTAACACTTACATGATGACCCCCTAATTTCTTGTTTATAGCTCAGACCCCTCAAAAGACCTAAGACCCAAATTTACAGGAAATCTTCACCTCATTACCTTTTAAGTGTTTAACATCGGATTCTCTTGAGAATATTCCTTATCAATGTGGTTCATCTAACTAGTTTTCCAAGCCAGAAACTTGTGAACTATCTTCCCTAACTCTGTATTCTTTTCATGTTCTCCACATCCAACCTAGAAAAATATCCAGAACATTCTACTTCTTAAGTATCTGACTACTCTTCTTTCCCACTGCTATTATATCTTGACTGAATAACTCTCTTTATTGTCTTCCTCCAATCCGTTTTGTCACTAATAGAGTAAATCCTAACAGTTCCATGCTTAAAACTGTTAAGTGGTATTCTGGTCATTGCTCACAGATAAGTTCAAATTCATCATGATTCAAGACTCTGTGGTCTTGTTCTCGCTTATCTCTTTTCTCCATCTCTTGCACTTCCTCTTGTTTCTTGCCTTTGGATGTTCTGTAACACTGTCCATTATGTCTACCTTTTTATCCTTCAAGTCACAATATATAGGCCATTTCACCTTTTCTGAAACCCTTTTATACCTAAGCATTCTGTTGTGTGATTGATTACATCACACTCTGAACTTTTCTCTTCCATAGCACTTAGTACTAGAGTTGTTTATTCATGTCGTTGCTACTAAACTCAGGAATCTGTGAAGACTGGGACTTGCTCTGTCTTTGCCATTTTTCAGAACTGGCACTTGGAAGATGTGAGTAAGTGAACCAGTGAAGTGTCATTATTTGACATTTTTTAAAAAATTCGCAGAAATTGAATACTTTTTCAAAATTTCCAGCTTTTCATTTGTATTCTATCCTGGGGAAATTTGTGTTAACAGTCTTAAACCTCATTTAGACGTTCTTTTTATAAATTTCTTGATTTTGTATGAACTCAAACCATAATCCTGCAGAGGTAGCATCCTTACAAGTGAAAGTCACTCAGTCATGTCATTCTTTACAACCCCATGGACTGTAGCCCATCTGGTTCCTCTGTCATGGAATTCTCCAGGCAGGAATACTAGAATGGGTAGCCGTTTCCTTCTTCAGGGGATTTTTCCCAACTCAGGGATTGAACCCAGGTCTCCTGCAGGCAGATTCTTTACCATCTGAGCCACCAGGGAAGCCCTCCTTACAAGTATATTCTTCTTAAAGAGTTCTCTGTATTATGATTTAGTAGGTGGGGTTGTATGTAGATTTTTTACATTTCAGGACATAATCTAGAAAAGAACTTTCTTGTTATCTTTAGGTATCTTTTATCTTAAACTTGATTTTTTATAAAAGTAGCAATTGGTCAATAAAGTATTGAAAGATTGTTTCTTATGTGGTAAGTGTTTCAGACTTGATTGCTACTTTCGTAAAGCTAGGATTCAAATTTTAAAATATGCCTCTGGAATTTGGTAAACTTAAGGGAATAAAACCATTGAAAAGAAACAGTATGCAACCACCTCATGTATATTCTACTGCTGCTGCTAAGTCACTTCAGTCGTGTCCGACTCTGTGTGATCCCACAGACGGCAGCCCACCAGGCTCCCTCGTCCCTGGGATTCTCCAGGGAAGAACACTGGAGTGGGTTGCCATTTCCTTCTCCAATGCATGAAAGTGAAAAGTGAAAGTGAAGTCGCTCAGTCGTGTCCGACTCTTCGTGACCCCATGGACTGCAGCCCACCAGGCTCCTCCATCCATGGGGTTTTCCAGGCAAGAGTACTGGAGTCGGGTGCCATTGCATGTATATTCTAACTGGATGTAAATGTGTAATTATGGTGATGAGTTCCCTCTTACCCACTGTTTTAGCTTTCTGTAGTTTCAGCTAACCTCAGTAAACCATGATTTGAAAATGTTAAATGGAAAATTCCAGAAGTAAATAGTTCATAAATTTTAAATTGTGTGCCATTCTGAGTAGGTCCTGCTCTGGATGTGAATCATCCCTTTGTCCAGCACATCCTGTCCCTTAGCATTCAGTTAGCTGTCAGATTGACTGTTGCACTAGTAACCTGTATTTTACTTAATAGCCCAGAGCACAAGATTAGTGATGCTGGCAATTAGGACATACCAAAGAGAAGCCATTAAAGTTCTTCTTTTCAGTAAAAAGGTGAATGTTCTTGACTTAATAAGGAAAGGAAAAATAATCATATGGTGAGGTTGCTAAGATATATGGGAAGAATAAATCTATTTCTGAAATTGTGAAAGAACGAGAAAGCTGTGCTAGTTTTGCTGACACAGACTGCAGAAGATATAGCTACAGTGTGTTAAGATGGAAAGGGCATTAAATTTGTACAATGAGATACTTTGAGAAAAGACCACATTCACATAATTTTTATTACAACATATTGTAATTGTTCTACTTTGTTATTACTTATGAATCTCTTATTGTGCCTAATGTATAAGTTAAGCTTTATCCTTGATACATGTATGTAGGGAAAAAATGTATATGTAGGCTTTGGTACTATTTGCAGTTTCAGGCAGTCACTGGAGACAGGAGTCTTCGAATGTATCTCTTGCAGATAAAGTGGTGATTGCTATACCTATTCTATCTCCTTACACATGGATTAATGTACCTAATTCTAGCTCATTCTTTTTACAATGACTATATGTTTCTGATCACCAGAGTGTTTTTTAAACACTTGCTAAGAATTTACAGTGATTCCTTATTGCCAAATCTATATCATTGATAATTCTAAAGGTTCTTATTATAACTTGAGAAAGTAGATGGAGTTGGGTAGAAAGTAACTGAAAAGCAGTGCAAAGGATTCCTGGGAGTTGGAATTAAAATCCCCTATATTATAAAGAATTGGGTAGTTGTATATTTTCCAGTTTAAATTTTTTCTTCCAATAAATTTAATTTCTGCCTGGTATTGGCCTCAAAGCTTATGAAAATAATGTCTAATTATGATCTAATTACTATTATTAATGTCTAATTATTATCTTTAGGTATCTTTTATCTTAAACTTGATTTTTATAAAAATAGCAATTGGTCAATAAAATATTGAAAGATTGTTTTTAATGTGGTAAGTGTTCCAGACTTGATTGCTACTTTCATAAAGCTATGTAAAGTTTTATGTAAAGTTTCATAATCACTATGTTTCTATGTTTCACTAATCTACTATGACATAGTAGAAGGCTGGTGTTGATTGATAAGCTCACGTTTTGTTCTAAATTTTATCATTGGGCCAAAATAATTAGCTTTTCTGTATTGTCCCTGTGGTAATGGCATTCTTTCTCTTCATTTTTATTAATGAAGGGAAGCAGTTAGACAGTAATGTGACTGTGGAGGGAGTGTGGTGAGCAGAAGGTGATAGTGAGGTTCACTGAGACATTGCTCTTCCCAGATGTGGTTTGGTTGCCTTCTGGAGTGACAGTGGATGAAAATTTGCAGTTTGGTGATTTGCCTGTGTAATTTGATCCTTGTCCACTCAGTGTCATTCAGAGCATCATTTTTTTTTCCTAGTACAGTAAGGAAAGGAAATTAAGCAGGTTCTGATTTTGACCCTAAGAGACAAAAAAATCTATAATAATTTTTAAAGGGAATCTATTGTAAAACGTGACTAAATGGAGGGAAATGGTAAGTGAAAGAAGTAAACAGTCCATAAGTGTTCTTGAACGTTTGTGTTCAAAATGTCTTGGTTGGTTTTAGGTTGATTTAGACTTTGCTGTCAGGGCTTCCCTAATAGCTTTGCTGACTTTGCTATCAGGGCTTCCCTGATAGCTCAGTTGGTAAAGAATCTGCCTGCAATGCAGGAGACCCCAGTTTGATTCCTGAGTTGGGAAAATCCCCTGGAGAAGGGCTAGGCTACCCACTCCAGTATTCTTGGGCTTCCCTTGTGGCTCAGCTGGTAAAGAATCAGCCCACAATGTGGGAGACCTGGGTTCGATCCCTGGGTTGGGAAGATCCCTTGGAGAAAGGAAAGGCTACCCGGTGCAGTATTCTGACCTGGAGAATTCCATCGGACTACAGTCTGTGGGGTCACAAAGAGTCAGACACAACTGAGCGACTTAAAAAAAAAAAAAGACTTTGCTGAAATAAAAATAAGAAGTACCCATCTTTCTAAGGAGAGGAAGCCTTGTATACCTTTCCATATTTCTCTCTATTCTTTTAACTTATCTGCACTCACATGACTACCTCTCCTGGTATTCTGTGTGATATCCTGTATGTAGCCTTAAACTTCCAATAGACAGGAAAGAGTTCATTGCCTGTTTGTGCTAATGAAACAAAGTCATTACTCTGACCCAAGAAAGTTCTTTTTTAATCCTCAAATCTTCAGTAAAAATAATAGTCAAACATACTTCTCAGAGGCATTTAATATAGCAGCTTACTTTCTATGTCAGCAGTCCCTAGTGTATTAGGCTGTGTATTAGCCATGTTCTCAATGACTTAGAAACATTGTAAACTTTTTATAAGAAATTGAAATAATGTTTATCTTGTTGTATTTAACATCAAAAGTAATTGAGTTTCATTATTTTGAAGTTTTTTTGGAGCACATAAAACTTTGTAGTCATGTTTTCTTGGTAGATTGTACCTTTTATCAATAAAACTGCCCTTCTGTGCTCCATCCCTGGCATTTGAATGGTATTTTGTCTGATACTGCCTTCTTTTTTGCAAGAATTTGCATTCTGTAACTTTTTTATGTTTTTTTTTTTGACCTGTCATTTTGTTTTAGCTCATGCCTGTAGGTAGCATGTAGTTATTTTTTTAATAGGGAGATTTAAGCTGCTCACATTTATTGTTATTATTGACGTGTTTGGTGATTCTTGCCATATTTACTCCACCTTTTTGTTTCTTCCGTGATCCTCCCCTTCCTGCTTTTTTGTTTTGTTGATCATCTCCCCCACTTTGGAGTTCATTTTTAGTGGTAAGGAAGTTGTACACCACAGTTTCTGTTCTGGTGTTAAACCTTAAATGCTAATTTAGCTACGTATAAGATTTTAAGTTCAAGATAATCTTTCTTCAGGACTTTGAAGTTGTTGCTCCATTGTTTTTTAAGACATAATGTCGGTGATAGTCTGACCCCAGTTTGGTTTTTTTTTCTTTGTAGGTAATCTGTATGTGTGTGTGTGTATGTGTATATAATTTTTTTCTACCTGAAAACTTTAAGGATTTTTACTGTGAAATTTCACCATGATATATCTAAAAATGTGTGTCAGGAATTTTTCTGATATTTTCTTAAGACACTCCTTTCTATGCCTTTCCTTCTAACATAGATAGATGTTGGAACTTTGGGATTTATACTCCTTATATCTAACTTTTTTCCAAACTTCTCATCTCCCTGTCCTCTATTCTTCTTGCATTCTGGCAGATTCACTTGCCTCTGCCTGCTGCTTGTTTGCTCCCCAGTTATGCCCATTCTAATATACAGTCCACCTATTTTTATCATAATAATTCTTTTTAATTTTCAAGATGTCTAATTGGTGCTCTTTAAAAGCAGCCTTTTTTAAAATGAATGTGGTTACCTCTCATTCCTCTGATGTTAAATTTTCTGTTTGCTTTGTTTATCCTGCTTCCTCAAATACTAGTTTTTTAAATATGAGTAGGGTGCCTCTCTTTTGTGGTATTAATTTTCCTTTATGTTAGCAATTCTTGACAATATGGTTTCTTGGAAGACAGACATAGTGTGTTTGTCGCTGGTCTTTCAGGTGGAGGGGCTCCTCGCTCCTTCTGGATGATGCAGCCCTAGACCAGCGTGACTTCTGTTTCTCTAGTGGAATGGGAGGTTGATGAGGTCGCTTTAAGTGCAATTTTCCAGCAACTGGAAACCACAACTACATTAGAAAGTCCTAGTTGTCTTCTATTATGAATGTGCCAAGGATTTTTTTTACTGTCAAAGCTTTTGCAAGATGGTTACGGCTCTTTAGAGGTAGAAGATTTCATATATTACTCTTTTTGTGTCTTATTCGACTCCTTTCATCCATTTGCTTCTTTTTAAAATAGGCACGTTTCTTATTGGCTTTCCTGGTTGGCTCAGCCAGTAAAGAATCTGCCTGCAATCTGAGAGACCTGGGTTCAATCCCTGGGTTAGGAAGATTCCATGCAGAAGGAAAAGGCTACCCACTCCAGTATTCTGGCCTGAAGAATTCCATGGACTGTATAGTCCGTGGGGTCACAAAGAGTTGGACACGACTGAGCTGCAGTCCATGGGGTTGTGAAGAGTTGGACACGACTGAGCGACTTCACTTTCACTTTTCACTTTCATGCATTGGAGAAGGAAATGGCAACCCACTCCAGTGTTCTTGCCTGGAGAATCCCAGGGACGGGGGAGCCTGATGGACTGCCGTCTGTGGGGTCGTACAGAGTCGGACATGACTGAAGCGACGCAGCAGCAGCAGCAGCAGCAGCAGCAGCAGAGCGACTTTCACTTCACTTCACTTATTGACACTAGCTAGCTTAAACTAGCTGTTTAATATTCTGAACTTAGAGTTCCCTACACATCTTTCTTTGCACACTATACTTTTTAAAAACTAACTGTAGTTTCATTTAGACTAAAGGAGAAGGGAAACAAAAGGTAAATGGAAGAAAAAAGTAGCAAAAAAAAAGAAGAAGCATGAGTAAGGGAGAAGATAACAGATATAAAAGCTTACTCTCCTCCCATCATCTCTTCATGACTGAGATGCCTTAGGTCCCAAGCAACTTACTCTTCGCAAGGTGAACTCACAGGGGCTCTGTGAGTTCGTTGTGGGGGCAGCTACTTCTGCTTTTGCTTTGTAAGTGTTTACCTGTTGGAAATACATGGGTTCTTTCATAATCACATGTTTGTTAAACATCACATATTTGATGTTGACAAAGTTTGGGGTGAAGACGTGCCGCAGAGCTCTTGGACCTAGTAGCTTGAACCTAAATAACTGGATTTATCTACAAAGATGCTTCCCAGATGTTTACTGAAGCTTTTGCAACTGTCCTCTGTGGCTGTTAACTACCAACTCATGAAATATGTGAATTGGGTCCTCTAGGAAGCAGATACTGAGACAGAGATAGGAGTGCCAAAATTTTATTCATTTGCAAATAATAGATTTGGGATAACAGTTGTAATGAGGATGGCAAAGTGTTTCTAGTATCTGTTCTACACTGTTGACCAACAACCTAATTGAAAAACACCAATACATGTGATTAAATGGTTTTCAGAATGAAAAAGTCAAATAACCAATAAATGTGAACAGATTTTCAAATTCATTTATAGTGGAGAAAATGTGAATTAAAATAATATCAGAATATTATGTTACACTGGGGTTTTGCAACTTTGGCACTATTGACATTTTGGATCTGATAAGTTGTTGCGGGGTGCTGCCCTGTACATCGTAGAATGTTAGCAGCATTCTAGTATCTACCTACTAGATACCGGGGGCATCTCCCCCAACCCCTAGGTGTGAAAATCCAAAATGTTGTCAGGCATTGTGAAATGTACCCTAGAGGGAAAATCATCCCTGATTGAGAACCACAGTTTTATGCCCATTAGACTGGATATGAAAACTCTTGCTGGCAGAGTTTGGTGGGAAAGTGGTATACCTTAAAGCAATACAGCCTTTTGAGGGGGAAAGTGTCTTTTTCAAGTTAAAGATTTATAAAATTTTTGATTTGGCAGTCCTATTAAAGACTCTTGTCTCCCATGAAGATGTAAATATGAGTGGCTTGCATTGTGAACGCCCATTCTGCTCTTCCATTTTTTTCTTCAGTGTGTCATGTAGTCACTGTGATCTGAATCTGTTACTGCGTATTGATAAGTGTTTCATAATTGTTTCCTTGTATTTCAGAACTCGCTTGATAGAGCCCAAGCAGCCAAGAACAAAGGCAACAAATATTTTAAAGCAGGAAAATATGAACAAGCTATTCAGTGCTATACCGAGGCTATCAGTTTGTGTCCTACAGAGAAGAATGTTGACCTTTCCACATTTTATCAAAACAGAGCTGCTGCCTTTGAGCAATTGGTATGTACCGTAGGTTGGTTTTTCTTTTTTTTTTCTTTATTTGCATAATGTTTCAGCTAATGCCACTCAGATATGTCTAATACACTTTTTGAAGTTGTTTTGAAATTATAGGGGTTTTGTTTTGTTTTTATATCCTTTAAGTACATAGGTTTTTAAGAACAAATTTTAGTTTTGTTCATTCCACATATAATCCAAAGTTGTATATATCAGATTTTATAAAATTAGATAATAAAGAACATTAATGTTTCTGGTGACCCCATTCACCTCAGCAGTTTAAGTCTATTTCTTCAACTTTTGCCTCCATATAAGCATATGTGGGGGAAAAAAAGACTAAAAGATTAATTCCCATTACATTGTTTGCAATGTATCTTTCCAGTTGCCACTGTTTCTGGTACAACTTTTCATAGCACACACAGATCTGTTTCATTCTTTTTAAAGCCAATAGGTAGTAGCTGTTATATAGCTGTATAGTGGAAGTGAAGTGAAGTGAAGAGTCGTGTCCGACTCTTTGCAACCCCATGAACTGTAGCCTACCAGGATCCTCCGTCCATGGGATTTTCCAAGGCAAGAGTACTGGAGTGGGGTGCCATTGCCTTCTCCAGGGGATCTTCCCGACCCACGGATCGAACCCGGGTCTCCCGCATTGTAGGCAGACACTTTACCATCTGAGTCACCAGGGAAGTCTACAGTGGAAAACATCTCCCTACTGATGAGCATTTGAATTACTTCCTCTTTTCCCTGTTGCATTCAGTGTTGCAGTAAATATTTTTTAAATACTTTTTTTTTAACATACTTTTCTGAGAATAAAATTAACTTTTCTGAGAATAAAATTAAGAAATGGAATTATAAAGAGATAGTACCTATTCTAATAATAATATTTGAGCATGCTTGTTTTCTAGTATCTCACTGTGTAAATTGGTCTTAATATTTGCCATTCTAGTAGAAGAAAAATACTATCTTCTCATTTTTAATTTGCACTTTTTGAGATGTTGGTGATGTGGACCATCATTTTCTATGTTTATCAGTCATTTGTAGTCTCTGCATTCTTTGTTCAACCATATTTTGTTGACTGTGTTATATATGAAAGGTTACTGTAGTAGGAGCCTGGGTCTGTAAAAGCAGACAATTATGCATCGAACTCAAAGATCACTCAACAGTGAACTGTTAAATGACATTTGGATAAGCCTTTGATTCTCTAATAGAGGAATGATTGAGGTTGGTGTGTCAAATAGTGGAGAATAGAGTGTTACAAATGGAGAAAACAGTGTATGTAATTGCTTCTGAGGCAGAAAAGAGTTTGCCATGATTAAAGAAGTGTGGATAAAGGATCCTGGGATATAGAGAGATGAAATCGGAGAGGTTGCAGAGACCAGATCAAGCAAAGCCTTGCAATAGCAAGAAGTTTGGATTTGATTCTGAGTGTAATGGGAAGTATTTAAGGCTTTTTAATAGGGCAGGAACATCATCTAAAATTGTTCTCACTGTTCTGTCAGTATATTGGAGGGAGGCAGGAGTGGAGGCCAGGGGGCTGAGGAAGGATGTTGTAGTTGCCGAAGTGAGACATGAAGGAAAGCTGAAAACCAGTAGAACTTGCTATTGCATTGGGTGTGAAGGGTGAAGAGAGGCAGGAGTTTTACTTATAGTGGCGTGAGGAAGGGTTGAGACAGCCAAGCAGATGGTTTAATTGAGAAGTGTCTGTATTTTAGGAGAGTGATTTGGGTTAAAGAGATAAATTTGAGAGTCCTCTAATTTTAATGTGGTTATAGGACCACAGATGTGATTACCTAATGGGATGAGTCCTTGAGCATTCCAGCAGAAATCAGATAGGGGGGAGAAGTCAGCTAGAGAAATTGGGAAGGAGCAGCCAGTGGAAGTAGGTGGAAATTAAGCAGAGTGGCTACTCCTTGGAGGTTTGGCAATAATGAGGGCTGAGATATGGGGTAGTAGCTGTAGGGAATTACGGAATCAAAGGAGGGTTTTTAAAAGATGGGAGATACTAAAGCAAGTGTTTTTATGCTAATAGGAATGATTGAGTAGAGAAGCAGATTGCTGCAGAGGCAGGAGAGCTGACAGTGAAGTCCTTGACGTGGGGGAAGTGTAGATCCTACTGCAAGTGGAGGGTTGGCCTTTGATGAAGAGGGGTGCTTCCTCAGTTTTAAAAGGAGGGAAGGAGGAGATGATATGATCACATAGATGCAGGTAGGTTATAGATGTGGTAGTAGAAAGATGGCTTATGTCCTTTACCTATTTTTAAAAATCAGATTGCTTATCTTTATTGCAGTTATTTGGAGCTGTTATAATGTGTTGTGGATATTAACTGTTTGTATGAATTGGGAATATGTTTTCTATTGTGGGACTCTTAATACTCAGCCTGCTGAGTTTAGAAAACTGATTTCTGTTGAACAGTGCTTCCTTCAGTGTGACTTTTTTTTTGTTTTTTAATACTTTCAATTACAGCAAAAATGGAAAGAGGTGGCACAAGATTGTACAAAGGCTGTTGAACTTAATCCCAAATATGTGAAAGCTCTCTTTAGACGTGCAAAAGCCCACGAGAAGCTAGACAATAAGAAGGAATGTTTAGAAGGTGAGGGTATTTTCGTGTTTACATATGAAAATTACTAAAGGTTTTGTAGTCACTGGTAAATTTATATGCAACTCTCCCTATGGGTAGAGAAATCAGTTGTGTGTAAAAGTTGGACTCTTCCCCAATTGAAACTTTGTTCTATAGTTTCAATTGACATTGCTGATGCTTGAGTACCATCACTATTCCCACCTATTGAATTAAATGATTTAAAGTTTATATACTGCACATTTTAAACTTGGCAACATCATCAGTGTAATTTCATGAATAAGAAATCAGAAGAGAGGTTTAGTTGAGTGTTATTAAGATTCTGCATAGTTTCAATTAATATCCTATATCAATATGAAATAAATTTTGAGATGAATCATTAAAGAAAACATTTGTTTTTTGCCCTTGCTATTTTCAAACATTATCCTTTACTCAAGTAGAAATTTTGTAATTGATACAAAGCATCAAGTGAATTTGCCGTTCTCTGTAAATATCATAAATATTCCTTGGCCTCTAATTAGCCATATCTGTTGCTAAAACTTCAGTTAGGGTATTGACCACTTACCTACAGAGTACATTGTTCCACTTAATATAGAGCTAACCCAAAATGCAATTCCACAGTCTAAAAGTGTTTTCCCACTACGTATTTAAATCTGCTTTAAAAGTATCAATAATCAGAAATTTAGCCATAATTTTTTTTAAAAATAATATCATTATTTAAAAGGAGAAAGCTATTTTGTTTTTTAAAATCTGGGTTACCAGTTAAGAGTGGTTTTAGAGAACATTTTAGAAGAAACTTGAGGTTTTGCAGTATTACATACTTCGGTGATGGATAGGAGGAATGTTGCTTTGAAAAAGAGATTTCTGAGTTTTGAACCAGACCTTGAAGTTATTAAGAGCTAATTATAGAGAGGCGTTTAAATGGGTTTTAGATGGAGAAATGGGATGGGGAAAAGACATTGACATTGGCACTAGCCAGAGTATCAGGGGAACATGCAGTAGATTGACTTGTTTGGAGGGGCATGGGTTTGCAATTATGAGAAATTGAATTCAAAAAGAGAGGGACAGTCTTGTTGACTACTTTGAATGAAAGGTTGGGAGGTTAAAGAAACATTGATCTTTTTCATTTCAAACCACTGTATATTGAGTTATAGCATAGCCAGGTTCAAATGATATTTTGAAGCAGATTTCATTGAGAGCTCTGTGGCAAGATGGCTTTGGAGACAAGGAGTAACCCTGAGGCCTATTTAAAAAAAAGTAAGACCAGACATGAGAGAGCCACATTATGATTTGGCCTATACTTACTGTCCCGAAGAGAATATTCCTGGGTTGCTGGTTTTATTTGCTATGTACAGTGTTAGAGCAGTGAGAAGCATCACAAATCATGTAGCATAGTCCTTTTCATTTCACAGGTTAGGAAAGTAAATTCTGGAGAAGTAGAGTGACTTTCTGAGCTTTGAGTTTGTAAAGTATGTAAAACCAAAGTGTTAAGAATAAATTTATTGAAAATGATAGCCACATAAAGCTATGAATTTAGTTTGGCATTTTGTGGTAACACTGAGCCCATTTGATGCTGCTAGTCATCTTTGCAATAATTTTCATACTCATTCTTATTTTTTTGCATCATTTCTAGATGTCACTGCTGTGTGTATATTAGAAGGATTCCAAAATCAACAAAGCATGCTGTTAGCTGATAAAGTTCTTAAACTTCTTGGAAAAGAGAAAGCCAAAGAAAAATATAAGGTAAATTAACCTGCATTGGTTAATATAGAGGAAATATGCGTTGTGAAGGGTCATTGCTCATTTATACTGCTTAAATTTGGGCATGATGGTAATGACTGAAATTAGATCTGGATTATATTTATTTTTCCTATAATATTGGGCTTTTGTGGCCTTTTAAAATAAGAATGTGAACTATGTCCGGATTGTACCTGCTGCTGCTGCTGCTAAGTCGCTTCAGTCGTGTCCGACTCTGTGCGACCCCATGGACTGCAGCCTACCAGGCTTCTCTGTCCATGAATATTAAAAGAATTCACGTATATTAGAGGTTTCCAAACAATGGCCTACAGGCCAAATCCAGTCCGCCACCTGTTTTATAAATGTGCCAGTAATGTTTTATTGGAACTCAGCCACTCACACATTGTTTTTGGCTGCTTTTAAACTACAACAGCAGAGCTGAGTCGTTGTGACGCTATATGGCATACAAAACCTAAAATATTTACTGTCCGGCCTTTTACAGAAAAAAATTGCCAACTCTTGCTTTTTAAAGTTTTTAAAGGTATACTGTATAAATTGGCACTGGTCTTACACAGTTAGTAGATGGTTTAATTTAGTGTGTGGTTATAAGAGTTCTTGACATTTTACATCTTCAGAGAGGGAAAGGCTGTCATTCAAAACGTTTTTTGAAAAGCTGGGATTGGCAGCATAACCATTTTCACTGTCTATTACCCTACAGTTTGGAGCCTGATATTCTTCAATTATTTGAAAATGAGGAGCCAGTTTTTATGGCAGTGGTTCCCAGTGTTCTACAAATGCATCTGCTTCTTTGGTTAGTGTTTTCTACTTTGATGTATTTAAATATGATTAAATTTCAGAATCGTGAACCTCTGATGCCATCTCCACAATTTATCAAATCTTACTTCAGTTCTTTCACGGATGATATAATTTCTCAGCCAATGCTTAAAGGAGAGAAGTCTGATGAAGATAAAGACAAGGAAGGGGAGGCTTTAGAAGTAAAAGAAAAGTAAGTGTGTCTTGAGTATAGTGTCTGCCTAATCCTTTTTGTGGGGGAATTGGATTGTGGGGGTTTTTGCTGCCGTAGAGGGTTTCCCTGATAGCTCAATTGGTAACGAATCCGCCTGCAATGCAGGAGACCCCAATTCGATTCCTGGGTCATGAAGATCCACTGGAGAAGGGATCGGCTACCCACTCCAGTATTCTTGGGCTTCCCTTGTGGCTCAACTGGTAAAGAATCCGCCTGCAATGTGGGAGACCTAGATTTGATCCCTGGGTTGGGAAGATCCCCTAGAGAAGGGAAAGGCTACCCACTCCAGTATTCTGGCCTAGAGAATTCCGTGGACTGAATAGTCCATGGGGTCCCAAAGAGTCGGACACGACTGAGCGACTGTCACTTTCACTTTCATTGCTGCCATAGAGCCAAAATGGGACTCTGAGTCATCTCTTTAAAAACTTATTTATAGACAGATATGAATATAATAGAGCTTCCCTGGTGGCTCAGACGGTGAAGCGTCTGCCTACAATGCGGGAGACCCAGGTTCAATCCCTGGGTCAGGAAGATCTGGAGAAGGCGATGGCAACCCACTCCAGTACTCTTGCCTGGAAAATCCCATGGATGGAGGAACCTGGTAGGCTACAGTCCATGGGGTTGCAGAGTCGGACACGACTGAGTGACTTCACTTTCTTTCACTTTCTTTATGAATATAATAAAATTATAGTATATAATATTATAATAATAAAAATACTTCTTTTCTCACACATGTCTATTATATCCTGAATGTTACATCTTTGGTAACTCAAGGTTTTACTGCCAGGAGTCTGCCCAGCTTTTAAGGTCTACATAATATTCTAAAGAGAGTTCCCAGAGAGTCAAGTGGTTAATTATATTTGAGTAGGGGGACTAACTTAAAAAATGATTGTGTAGGTCAATATCCAGATGTTTTAGTGCAAGGAAGTTTCTAATTTAATTTTTAGAAGTGCCCAAAAGAGTGACTATCTTCAAGGTTTTCCCTGCATGCCTAGGAAAATGCCATTCTTTGTGTTTGTGTTTACTCTTCTAGAGAGCTGAAGTCAAAGTACAAGGTGCTGTGTTTACAACTGGCAGTCAAGGGATGTAATACATAAGCTATCGAGCCTGCTTATCCATTTATATTTAGCAGTACTTTTGTTTTGCTGTTGAGGCTAGCTCACCTCTCCAAGAGAACACACAATATTATTACCAACATGACATTTTGTAATGAGTTTGGAAGAAAAGGGAATGCTGTTCCCATAGCAAAGCATAATTTTGCCTCTATAGCGTATTGAGATGTTTAAGGGAAAAGATTGCTTTTGGTTTCTATCTCTCAATTTTTCTACCGTTATTGGCCACCTTTTTTAAGGGAGGATACTATGCATAATTTTGCCAAGATGTTCTGATTTTTGTTAGTTGATGAACAATCTCTTTAAGAAAATTATAGATGGGAAGTAAATGTTGAGGGTGATGCCAATAATTGCCTCTTCTGATTAGGAGGTAGTCCTAATTCCAGAAAAATTACAATGAAGTTTTAATACCATTATTCTAAAAGCTACATTGAGAGATGGTTGGACGTAACTGTCTCTCACCAGAACACTAACTGGAGTTGGTCCTAAGTTTTTAAATTCTACTTTACTCTGAGCCTTAGCTTTATCAGTTTTTGGATGGAGAGGTAATAATTACCTTTGAGGCTTATTGTGAGGTTTACGGGTCATGTTTGTAAGCATCTAGAACTTAGGTTCTCAGTAAATAGGAACCATTATTACTTCCAATCTAATTATTTTGTCTTAGTTCAGGAGTATTAGAATTTTAATTATGGGAAAGGTTAGCACAGAGTTTCTAAGTTTTGACTGACATAACTTTTAAGTCACTTGCCAATTCTCTCTATTCAGAGTAGGTAGCAAATGAAATAAGAAAACATGATTTTCTTACATAATGTGCCTTATATTGTTTCTTATGTAATATGCCTTATATTTGTAAGACCCCCCTTAAAGAACATCTAGTGTAATTTTCCTTTTCAGTTCAAAAAATCCCTTCTACAAGTGTTGTGAATAAAATCATCCTAGACAAGTGATGATATTGTGGTCATTGCTTTTTAAAAAGTAAGAGAAGGGTGTTTTCTTTAAGTCCTATTTGATGGAAGAGTCTTCTGCTTTTGTATTCCCACCTATTCATTCTGAAAGTGATGGGCTTCCCTTGTAGCTCAGATGGTAAAGAAACTCCCCACAATGTAGGAGACATGGGTTCGATCGCTGGGTTGGGAAGATCCCCTGGAGTAGGAAATGGCAACCCACTCCAGTGTTCTTGCCTGTGAATTCCATGGACAGAGGAACCTAGTGGGCTACAGTCTGCTTCTTTGATATTCCCACCTGTTCATTCTAGGTCTGTTCTTCTAGGTGAAATAGCACGACTTCTAGATGAGAGCCTTTTAGCTATTCCCTTTGCTTAAGTTCTTGCTTCCTTAGTGTTCACTTTTCACAACACAGCTGGAGTGATGTTTACAAAGTACAGCTCAGGTCACACCTCTTCTCTTGCGTTCTGGGACCCCCAGCTCACCTGATTATTTTCTCTTTCTCTGTTCTTTCTGTTGGTCATAAAGTAACTGTTGAGTGCCACCAGTGTGCCACAGATAAGGTGAATAAGACAGGATCCTTTCCTATGCTGCATTTCAATCTGTCATTCGCTTACTTTTTCATGTGTCTAAATGTTGAAGCCTGGACAATAACCCTAGGTTTCTGCCATTTTCTCTGCTGTTTTCCTTTTTAAAACCCTCTCTCCAAGGCAACAGGAAGATCCCAGTCTACATCGAAAGCCCTAAGGTGCTACCCCCACACACACCTCCACCACCACCTCCAGTCCTGCACTGGCTGGTTAATTTGTTATGCTCATTTTATTAGTAATAAAAGATAACGTTTATCATTTCCTCTGTTCATTTTATTTTCAGTTCTGGATATTTAAAGGCCAAACAGTATATGGAAGAAGAAAACTATGATAAAATCATAAGTGAATGCTCAAAAGAAATAGATGCTCAAGGAAAATACATGGCAGAAGCATTGCTACTACGAGCTACTTTCTACCTGCTTATTGGCAATGCCAACGCAGCCAAACCAGATTTAGATAAGGTCATCAGCTTGCAAGAAGCTAATGTGAAGGTACTTTTAAAACTCTGTGTGTGTGCATGTGAAAAAAATTAATAATAAAAATGAGGCTTTTAGGTATGTTTTGCCAAATTTTTGGCATTTCAGTTGCCATTCTCCAAAAGACTTATTTTTTGTTTTCGAAGGAACTACACCTAATAATGATTGAATTGGTGCGGTGAAACTAAAACAGACATATCAGTGATAGTTAACTTTAACTAAGAAAGGATTGTTTTTTCTACAGCATCTTTTGGCTTCAGCTTCCCTGTCTATCTTCTGCCTACTGTATTGGACTATATTTGGGTAGAAGTAAGGGTGATGTAGCAGTGCTGTAGATAATATAAATAACTTGCAATATGTTATAATACTATAAATAACATGCAATATGTAGTATAAGAAGATACAATGCATTTAATAAAAAGTAAGCATGTTTAATGTCTTCTGAAAGAGTTTATTTACATGAGGAAAAAAACAAGATTTAAAAATATATTGTAATGTAGAAACATATCAAAAGTTTTTGCGGTTGTGTGGTTGGAACAGCTTTTCATTTTCTAAGTGTTCTTGTGTATATGCAGTTATTTTCATAATTGAGATTTGGTAGGGATCTGTTATGGCACCCCACTCCAGTACTCTTGCCTGGAAAATCCCATGGATGGAGGAGCCTGGTGGCTGCAGTCCATGGGGTCGCTAAGAGTCGGGCACGACTGAGCGACTTCACTTTCACTTTTCACTTTCATGCATTGGAGAAGGAAGTGGCAACCCACTCCAGTGTTCTTGCCTGGAGAATCCCAGGGACAGGTTAGCCTGGTGGGCTGCCGTCTATGGGGTCACACAGAGTCGGACACGACTGAAGCAACTTAGCAGCAGCAGCAGGGATCTGTTAAATTATATGAGCCCTCTATTTCAGCATAATAAGAACAAATGTCAGCCGCCAAAGTACTGTTGGTTAATTAACATCTCTTTTTCCTCACTGAATTAAGTAAACTCTGGCTTCCTTCACCTCCAAAAGAATCATTCATGTATTTTGTGGAAAATGAAAGTTGTGTTCAAGGCTTAAGTATTTGCCGGCAAATTTTATCTTAACTTCTTGTAAACAAAAGTAATTTAAAATAAATATTTGTTAAAAGTCCTTTTCAAAATGAGATTTTCAAGTTGAAGATAGCCTTGTACTAATTATCTTTATTTCCTGATAATCAGATATGTTCTGTTTTTGTTATTATCATGGGGGCATTCTTATTTGTTTCATTGAGGACATTTGTGTACTTTTGCCTTGAAAAAAACTTTGGAGAAGAATCTTATTTCTTATTTCCTGATCATGACTTTGTTCTAATGGCAGGTAATAATGTACATATCATGCCACGTACAAAAATGAGCTCAAAATGGATCAGAGACCTGAATGTAAGAGCTAAAACTATAAAACTCTTAGGAAAAAACATAAGGAGGAAATCTTCAGTACTTTAAATTAAGCAGTGGTTCCTTAGGTGTGACACCAGCAGCACAAATGACAAAGTGGTGGGGGGGACTTATTCCACAGAATGGGAGAAAATATTCCCAAGTCATATATCTGATAATGATATGCAGACAATATTAAATCGTCTTTATAGCGCAACAATAAAAAGATAGCCTAATTTAAAAATAGGAAAGGATCTGAGTAGACATTTTTCCAAAGAATATGCACAAATGACCAATAAGAACAAGAACATATACTCAGCATCATTAGACCTTAGGGAAATGTGAATCAAAATCACAATCAGGTATAACTTTATACTCGCTAGAATGGCCATAATCAGAAATTTGGACAATTAAAAGTATTGATATAGATGTGGAAAAAATTGGAACTCTCACACATTGATAGTAGAAATGTAAAATGGTAAAATCCCTTTGGGAATTAGTAGGCGGTGGTTTCTAGAGTTACCATGTGACCCAGCAGTTACTCTCTTAGGTATATACCTATGAGGATTTATGTCAAGACAAAAACTTGTACATGAATGTTCTTAGTAGCATTATTCATAAGAGCCAAAAAGTGGAAGCAGCTCAAATGTCCACCAGCTGGTGAAGAGATAAATAGACTGATTTATCTATGCAATGGAATATTATTCAGCCCCTAAAATAGAATGATGTACATGTTAGAACTTAGATGAACCTTGAAGACCTGCTGTTTGTGAAAGAAGACAGACAGAAAGGCCACATAGTTTACAATTCCATTTATGTGAAATGTCTGGAATATACAAATCCGTAGAAATAGAAGGCAGAATGGTGGTTTCCAGGGACTGAGAATTAGAGGTGAAATAGAGTCCCTGCTAATGTGTATGAGGTTTCTTTTGGGATCAGTGAAACATTTCTAGTGGTGACTGGTTGCACAACATTTTTAGTCATATACTAAAAATGACTTACAGTATGTGAACTACATCTCAATAAAGCTGTTATTTTTTTAAAAACTAAATTAGAATAAAAAGTAATGATGAATCTTTCCTCATTTTGGGTATATAGCTTCGAGCAAACGCGCTCATCAAAAGAGGCAGCATGTACATGCAACAGCAGCAGCCTTTGTTGTCTACTCAGGATTTTAACATGGCTGCCGACATCGATCCTCAGAATGCAGATGTTTATCACCACCGAGGACAGGTAAATTAATTTTCTTAAGGCGTTTTGATCCTTGAATTGAGGGATTTGATAGCATTTTTGAGAATGTCTTAAAGTTTTCTTATATCACTGATGATAGCTATGAACAAAGTATCAGGGTGGTTTAGTTTGGGTTTAGTTTGATACATAGTATCATTTGTTTAGTTCCATCTTGAACATTTGTCCTGATACTTACTTGTTAAAAAAAGAGAGAGAAGAGGAAGGCTGCAAATGTTGGGTTGCCAGTTCAAGTTTGGTTTTTAGGCATTTCTGCTTCATAGGTTTTCAATGAGTAAAGCATTAAAAAATTAGTGACAAATTAAAAAAACTTGCAGTGAGCATTTTGAGTTAATGCTTAGAATCAACAGAATGATTTTTGTAGGCATCTTGTAAAGAATTATTAACCTGAGCTATCTCAACAGTATCACAAAAAAATCTCTTCTGAATAGAGCTTTATAATTCTATGCATATTTGGTTTTTAGTAAAAATTCGCAGTGA
Source organism: Bison bison bison (assembly GCF_000754665.1). Lineage (NCBI taxonomy): Eukaryota > Metazoa > Chordata > Mammalia > Artiodactyla > Bovidae > Bison > Bison bison. The sequence continues at coordinate 2,090,359 of NW_011494740.1, read as the reverse complement.
AGAAAACAGTTCCCAATTTCAGCCTCATCTGGAAAAACATGGCTTTAAAATCTGTTTGTATACATGTATACCTGTGGTGGATTCATTTTGATATTTGGCAAAACTAATACAATTATGTAAAGTTTAAAAATTAAATAAAATTTAAAAAAAAAATCTGTGTGATGTGGCTTCTTGGAGTGCATTAGAGTGGAAAGTATGGACTAATCCATATGATAACAGAAAAGTTCAAGTCGTTTCTAATGGAAAATTTTAACCTAATATTTCTGCCTGGAGCATCTTAAGAAGTATCGAGATAACCTTAAAAACTTCTTGATATTTTGATCCTTACTGGGTGTATCTTAAGATTAATATGAAATGTAGTTATTTAATGTCTGATCTATCCCTACTTTGAAGTTTAAAAGTACAGAGACATTTCATATTCTAGAAGAAAAATCACTTAAGAGTGATTAAAAACTGGTAGGTTTATAGTGCTTTTTTTAAAAATTGAACACTAGTTCTAAGTTTTAGCACCTTTCCTTTAAAATTATAAGATTTTCTGATTCACTGTTTCTAGAAAGTAATTCTATATTAATAATTCCATGCTTAGCTTTATGCTGATTATGCAAAAAAGGCACAGTACATGCTTAACTGGTGTAGTTTCTGTTTTGAACTGTGCTTATTTGTGTACTTTTTTTCCTTAGCTGAAAATACTGCTTGATCAAGTTGAAGAAGCAGTAGCAGATTTTGATGAATGTATTAGATTAAGACCGGAGTCTGCTCTGGCGCAAGCTCAGAAATGTTTTGCTTTGGTAGGTTCTACTTTCTTTTGTATTTTCCTAAACATCAGTATTTCCCATTGTTAACAAAAACGAGTATCTCATTGTCTACAAAATCTTCCGTTTTTTCCTTCAATCTGTGACAAACAGGGAGAAAAACATGTCAGCTTAAAGAAATAGAAGTGTGTATGTTACTTGAGGTACTGCTTCAGTATTCCTCTGGGTGCTTTATTTGGTTCATCCTGATAGACGTTTGTCCCTGATTTTATGTGCCCCCTAAACAGCGCTCTTCTTCTCCCTGCTCTTTACCATAAGCCAGTACAAAGAACAAAAGCATTTCAAGGAAATACTTGGCAATCATGACACCATATAATGTACCTCTCATTTCACCTTTGTAGAGCTATTCAGAAACACAAAGTTGAAAATCAGGTAAAATAAGATGATTTCTAATGAGATGAGATATTTCCAATTAGCCCCATACCCTGAGACCTAAAAGAATTTTCCTTTTAAAGAAAAAAGTCAGTTTACAAACAAGTGAAAATGTTATCGGATGAAGGATACTATAATGCTTTTAGTAAAATGATAATAAATTTCTTTGAGTTTAATATTCCCCTATTTATATGCAAAGTTAACTTCAAGTTAGTCTGTCTGCTAGGATATTGAACATCTGGAAATTGTGTAGTGGCAATGAAGCCCTGATTGTACAAAGCCTTTGAGTCCCTGCTCTGTAGATACTCCTGTGGAACCCTTTTAGACGCAGCAAATTACGTTAGCAAATTACCTGCTTTTCTGGAAATATTTATGTAATTTTGTGTGACCATTATAAGATGTTAACATTTCCTGAGTTTTTGAGTTCTTGATTTGACAGGCTTCTGTTGATTTTTTACACAGTATCGCCAGGCATATACAGGAAACAATTCTTCACAAATCCAAGCAGCTATGAAAGGTTTTGAAGAAGTCATAAAGAAATTTCCAAGGTGTGCTGAAGGCTATGCATTATATGCCCAGGTAAATGTCTTTTTTTCGTATTTTTTCAGTTGCCAGTTCTGTAAAGAACTGCATTTATATCCTGAATCCTAGAGTGGAAATCAGGAAACAGTGATCTTGTTGTAGCTTCTATGGAAGCAAACGACTTTGTTCCGGGTTCTCAGGATGTTAAGGATGGTCCTGAATCACCTCAATGGGGCTTCTTTTCTGTGTTACATAATTTGAAAACTGTGGCCCTAAACTTGTAATATGGGGAAACTTTAATAGAGCATTTCCCTCACGTTTTCATTTCGATTGGATTTATAAAAATTTAATTACTTTAGGAAAATTTACTGCATGCAGTTGGTGGGGAAAATGTCCTTGGAAAAAGTTTTCTTTCTATTTGATTACTGTTCTTTTAAATGGTTAGTCTATAACAGCTTATTTTAAACCATGATTTGTCCAAAATTCTTGATGCTTTCCTTGATTTAGGATTGAAACTATGGAAAATTGGATTTAAATTTGCATTATTTTCACTTTTAATCATAGTTTGAACTCTTTAAAAGTTTATTTACTTTAAATCATCCATTTAGATGAAAATGATTAGCTTCTTATTCCCACAGTTAAAGAGTTTTCCCTCAAACTAAATAATATCTGAATGGCTGTGGCTTAATCTTAAGTTAAAAGCTGCTTGTGGTATCTCAAATCCCAGCCATCTCAAAATTCTATATATTTTGTCTTTTCTTTTTAGCCTAAAGAAATTTGTCCCTCCTACCTTAACCCCCCAAACATCACAGAAACAGGAAGCACTTAAATATGACCATCCATGGTAGACTCCTACCTCCAAATATCCTTAAGGTTTATTGATTTGTTTCTGATTTCCTTCATGCTATCATTAGTCAAGTTATAAGAAAATTTCCACAGGAGTAAAACTTTCTTTTTCAAGGATTATTGAGAGGGACTGTGAGAAGATTGATTTGTGTTGGATCAATTCTGTAAAAGTCCTACACACCCCTGCATAGGGTTGAAATTCTGGGATATGAAGTACAACCCAGGAATTCTTTAACCTCAGTTTGAAATCTTATCTATTCAGTCTTTAATTCCTAGACAGAATGACAATTAAACAAATGATACATTGGTTGCTAACTGCATGCTGACTTATTAATTGTGAAAGCATGTACTGTCAGTTTTCAGTTCAGTCGCTCAGTCATGTCCAACTCTGTGACCCCGTGGACCGCAGCACGCCAGGCCTCCCTGTCCATCACCAACTCCCGGAGTTTACTCAGACTCATGTCCATTGAGTCAGTGATGCCATCCAACCATCTCATCCTCTGTCATCCCCTTCTCCTCCTGCCTTCAATCTTTTCCCAGCATCAGGGTCTTTTAAAATGAGTCAGCTCTTCGCATCAGGTGGCCAAAGTATTGGAGTTTCAGCTTCAACAGCAGTCCTTCCAATGAACACTCAGGACTGATCTCCTTTAAGATGGACTGGTTGACCTCCTTGCAATCCAAGGGACTCTCAAGAGTCTTCTCCAACACCACAGTTCAAAAGCATCAATTCTTTGGCACTCAGCTTTCTTTATAGTCCAACTCTCACATCCATACATGACTACTGGAAAAGCCATAATCTTGACTAGATGGACCTCTGTTGGCAAAGTAATATCTGTCTAGTTTGGTCATAACTTCCCTTCCAAGGAGTAAGTGTCTTTTAATTTCATGCCTGCAGCCAACATCTGCAGTGATTTTGGAGCCCAAGAAAACAAAGTCAGCCACTGTTTACACTTTTTCCCCATCTATCTGCCATGAAGTGATGGAACCAAATGCCATGATCTTAGTTTTCTGGATGTTGAGTTTTAAGCCAACTTTTTCACTCTCCTCCTTCACATTCATCAAGACACTCTTTAGTTCTTCTTCACTTTCTGCCATAGGGTAGTGTCATCTGCATATCTGAATTTATTGATATTTCTCCTGGCAATCTTGATTCCCGTTTGTACTTCATCTAGCCCAGCATTTCTCGTGATGTACTCTGCATAGAAGTTAAATAAGCAGGGTGACAATATACAGCCTTGACGTACTCCTTTTCCTATTTGGAACCAGTCTGTTGTTCCATGTCCAGTTCTAATTGTTGCTTCCTGACCTGCATACAGATTTCTCAAGAGGCAGGTCACGTGGTCTGGTATTACCATCTCTGGAAGAATTTTACACAATTTGTTGTGATCCACACAGTCAAAGGCTTTGGCATAGTCAATAAAGCAGAAATAGATGTTTTTCTGGAACTCTCTTGCTTTTTCAGTGATCCAGCAGATGTTGGCAGTTTTATCTCTGGTTCCTCTGCCTTTTCTAAATCCATGTTGAACATCTGGAAGTTCACAGTTCACATACTGTTGAAACGTGGCTTGGAGAATTTTGAGCATTACTTTACTCGCGTGTGAGATGAGCACAATTGTGCCGTAGTTTGAACATTCTTTGGCATTGCCTTTCTTTGGGATTGGAATGAAAACTCACCTTTTCCAGTCCTGTGGCCGCTGCTGAGTTTTCCAAATTTGTTGGCATATTGAGTGCAGCACTTTCACAGCATCATCTTTCAGGATTTGAAATAGCTCAACTGGAATTCTATCACCTCCACTTACTTTGTTCCTAGTGATGCTTCCTAAGGCCCACTTGACTTCACATTCCAGGATGTCTGGCTCTAGGTGAGTGATCACACCATCATGATTATCTGGGTCGCGAAGATCTTTTTTGTACTGTTCTGTGTATTCTTGCCACCTCTTCTTAATATCTTCTGCTTCTGTTAGATCCATACCATTTCTGTCCTTTATTGAGCCCAAGATATCTTTGCATGAAATGTTCCCTTGGTATCTCTATTTTCTTGAAGAGATCTCTAGTCTTTCCCATTCTGTTGATTTCCTCTATTTCTTTGCACTGATCACTGAGGAAGGCTTTCTTATCTCTTCTTGTTATTCTTTAGAACTCTGCATTCAGATGCTTATATCTTTCCTTTTCTCCTTTGCTTTTCGCTTCTCTTTTTTTCACAGCTATTTGTAAGACCTCCTCAGACAGCCATTTTGCTTTTTTCCATTTCTTTTTATTGGGGATGGTCTTGATCCCTGTCTCCTGTACAATGTCACGAACCTCCATCCATAGTTCATCAGGCACGCTGTCTGTCAGCTCTAGTCCCTTAAAACTATTTCTCCCTTCCACTGTATAATCGTAAGGGATTTGATTTAGGTCATAATGGTCTAGTGGTTTTCCCTACTTTCTCAATTTCAGTCTGAATTTGGCAATAAGGAGTTCATGATCTGAGGCACAGTCAGCTCCCAGTCTTGTTTTTGCTGGTTGTATAGAGCTTCTCCATCTTCGGCTGCAAAGAATATAATCAATCTGATTCAGTGTTGGCCATCTGGTGT
>NW_011494740.1:2084351-2084926 GCF_000754665.1 Bison bison bison | reverse complement strand
GTAGCTTTTAAAGAAACCAACATTAAACTCTTTAGCAGAGGTTTCATAATTGTATATTTATCCGTCATTGTGTTAACTTCAAAATAGGTTTTGGCTTCCTTGAGCATTGTCTTACCAGCACTAGCACTATTATGTCTGTTTGCACTAAATTTCTGTCTTTTGGTCCCTCTTCTGATGTTTGCAACTTTTAATTTATATATATTTAGAGGGAATTATATTTTAGTTACATAGTATGACTTTTTGCTTTGAGCTCTGAAGCTTGAGCTTAGATGCCGGCTAACTCTCCGAGTTACAGTTTGAGCATGGTCTCGTCTCCACATAACCAAGCCTTCCATTTGTGCCATGGGATTTGCCTTAAAAGTTGATTGTAGCCTTTTTTTCTTTCACCAATTATTTTTAAGGATTGACTCTGATAACCATTAACATACCTATCTGAATTTATCCTTCCAAATAAGTATTGTTTTTAGGGTTAACATTTTAAATTAAGTTTAATACCCTAAACAGGGCTTCCCAGGTGGCATCAGTGGTAAAGAATCCACCTGCCAATGCAGGAGACATAGGAGACTCCCTGGGTC
>NW_011494740.1:2074813-2084224 GCF_000754665.1 Bison bison bison | reverse complement strand
GAGACAGGGGTCAGGAAGATCCCCTGGAGAAGGGAATGGCTACCCACTCCAGTATTCTCGCCTGGAAAATTCCATGGACAGAAGAGCCTGGCGGGCTACAGTTCATGGAGTTGCAAAAGAGCCAGACACGACTGAGCAAATAAACAACAGTCACCTCAAAACAGTAATTTGGTTATGAATGGTTAAATGAAGTAAATTTTAATGATTAATAAGCAACATATAGTTATAACTCCTTAGGGATATAGTTACCTAAATTTAACTGAAGTATCTCTTCACATAGGCGTTAACAGATCAACAGCAGTTTGGCAAAGCTGATGAAATGTATGATAAATGTATTAATTTGGAACCAGATAATGCCACAACATATGTTCATAAAGGGTATGTATTTTGGGGGTCTGTTTGTTTCAGTAAAAAAGCTAAATTGCTTGCACAGTAATAAAATGGAATTGTTTTGCTCACTGAGAAAGGGGACTGTGATAGAGTCAGTGAGCTAATTGAAAAATTTCTTCATTGCTATGAATGCTTCACTGTTACTTTTTTTTAACTTTTATTTTTTAATAATGTTTATTATTATACAATAATTAGTAAATGTGCTACTTGCACTCTAGCTTAAGGATTTCAGTTCTGAACATCCTGTCAAATGTTACTTGTATCAAAAAGGAGACACATAATTAGGTTTTTCCTGTTCTAGTATACTTAAATTATCATTTTTAAAACTTCACTTAAATTATACAAATTAAAACATTAAGCTGTGCAAAGGAAGTTAATAATAGAGCTTAGACCATTATAATAAGGAATTTAGACTTCATAATAAGGAATTTAGACTACAAAACCACTATAAGTTGAGGGAGAAAAAACCGATTTGATGCTGATTATACTGTTTTAGATTTTGTTTTTCCTTATTAATTAAATTATAAATTCACTGAGAGCAGAATTGATACTGGGCCATGGTCACATCTGACTGCTGTTTTGCATTTGCAGTTTACTTCAACTTCAGTGGAAGCAAGATCTGGATAAAGGTTTGGAGCTTATCAGCAAGGCTATTGAAATTGACAATAAATGTGATTTTGCATATGAAACCATGGGAACTATTGAAGTACAAAGGTAACTTCTATAGTCTGTCCTTAGGAAAGTTAGGGAAGCTCCATAGATATTTATCTTTTTGTTTTTTTCATTATAGATAGGTTATTGTCATTATTCATTGCATTTCTAAGTCTTAAACATGCCTTTGGAGGCAAGATTCCCTTGAAACTATACAACTTTGATTTGCTTGGTTTCATATTTTTTCAATTTAAAAATCAAAACATAAAAAGTTGTTTAAGTCAAGCATATGCATTAAAAGGGAAGCTTGATCTTAAAGAGTTGCTGTATGGTTGTGTCTCCTGTCACCTGTGTCACTTCTGTTGGAGGGGAATGTCTGCCTTGTACGTTGGCAGTGCACTGTAGCACAAGGCTTGGCAGCCACATTGCCCAAAGACATAGATCTTGCTACAGCCAAGTGGCTGGGGAACTTGGACCATCACCTCTGAGCCCTCAAGTTTTCTTTCAAATCAGGGAGTTGGGTAAGATTTTTGCAGTTCTGACTTTTTCATAACTTCTTGATTTCTGTAAATGTTTATCCAGAGTTGCACTTGAGATTCACCATTAACAGATGACAACTGCGTATGCCATAGACTTTAATGTCGTATGCCATCTTGACACTGGCATTGTCATCCATTTGAGTATCTACTCTAGGCCAGGTACTGAACTTTAGGTGCTTTCCAAATATTTCAGTTGATTTTTATCCGTCTTTATAAAGGTTGAGATTATATGGTCCTCAATTTAATTGAAGAGTATAGAAACTGATTCCTCAGTCAGTCAGTTCAGTCACTCAGTCGTGTCCAGCTCTTTGTGACCCCATGGACTGCAGCAAGCCAGATCTCCCTGTCTATCACCAACTCCCAGAATTTACTCAAACTCATGTCCATTGAGTCAGTGAAGCCATCCAGCTATCTCATCCTCTGTCATCCGCTTCTCCCACCTTCAATGTTTCCCAGCATCGGGGTCTTTTCAAATCAGTCAGTTCTTCACATCAGGTGGCCAAGTATTGGAGTTTCAGCTTCAGCATCAGTCCTTCCAGTGAATATTCAGGACTGATTTCCTTTAAGATGGATTGGTTGGATCTCCTTGCAGTCGAAGGGACTCTCAAGAGTCTTCTCCAACACCACAGTTCAAAAGCATCAATTCTTCGGCACTCAGTTTTATAGACCAACTCTCACATCCATACATGACTACTGGAAAAACCATAGCCTTGACTAGATGGACCTTTGTTGGCAAAGTGATGTCTCTGCTTTTTAATATGTTATCTAGGTTGGTCATAACTTTCCTTCCAAGGAGTAAGCATCTTTTAATTTCATGGCTGCAGTCACCATCTGCAGTGATTTTGGAGCCCCCAGAAATAAAGTCTGCCACTGTTTCCACTATTTCCCCATCTATCTGCTATGAATTGATGGGACCATATGCCATGATCTTAGTTCTCTGAATGTTGAGTTTTAAGCCAACTTTCACTCTCATTTTTCACTGTCATCAAGAGGCTCTTTAGTTCTTTGCCTTCTGCCTTAAGGGTGATGTCATCTGCATACCTGAGGTTATTGATATTTCTCCTGGCAGTCTTGATTCCAGCTTGTGTTTCATCCAGCCCAGCGTTTCTCATGATGTACTCTGCATATAAGTTAAACAGATAGGGTGACAATATACAACCTTGACGTGCTCCTTTCCCTGTTCGGAAGCAGTCTGTTGTTCCATGTCCAGTTCTGTTGCTTCCTGATCTGCATACAGATTTCTCAAGAGGCAGGTCAGGTGGTCCCGTATTCCCATCTGTTTCAGAATTTTCCACAGTTTATTGTGATCCACACAGTCAAAGGCTTTGGCATAGTCAATAAAGCAGAAGTAGATGTTTTTCTGGAATGCTCTTGCTTTCTCAGTGATCCAAAAATCTTTGATCTCTGGTTCCTCTGCCTTTTCTAAATCCATGTTGAACATCTGGAAGTTCACAGTTCACATACTGTTGAAGCGTGGCTTGGAGAATTTGAGCATTACTTTATTCACGTGTGAGATGAGTGCAATTGTGCCGCAGTTTGAGCATTCTTTGGCATTGCCTTTCTTTGGGATTGGAATGAAAACTGACCTTTTCCAGTCCTGTGGCCACTGCTGAGTTTTCCTAATTTGCTGGCATATTGAGTGCAGCACTTTCACAGCATCATCTTTTAGGATTTGAAAGAGCTCAACTGGAATTCCATCACCTCCCCTAGCTTTGTTTGTAGTGATGCTTCTTAAGGCCCACTTGACTTCACATTCCAGTATGTTTGGTTCTAGGTGAGTGATCACACCATCCTGATTATCTGGGTCATGAGGGTCTTTTTTGTATAGTTTTCCTGTGTATTCTTGCCACCTCTTCTTAATATCTTTTGCTTCTGTTAGGTCCATACCTCTTCTGCTCTTTATTGTGCCCATCTTTTTATTCCTAGACTGGTTAAATTAATAAGGTGACATTGTGAGCCAGTAGTAGAAAGAGGAGATGAACCCATATTTCACTGATGCTGAAAGTAGCTGATGATCTTCCCACCATCACTTGTCAGGAACTAGTAGGAGTTGTCTTAATAACATTCAGTCACTCCTGGAGTCCTCTTCTCTCTCAGCTCCAGAGGAAGCAGAATGTGTGTGTGTGTGTGTGTGTGTGTGTGTGTGTGTGTGTGTGTAGGCTGATGAAAATTTTTGTGATTCTTTTGAACCATTCTGACAGTTTCATATAAATATTAAATTATTTCTTAATTTCTAGGTAATGTGAATAAAATATTCTTATGCTAGAATATGATTGGGTAGTAGTTCTTAATCTTTTGAGCAAAGATGTGGACTTATCCTAGAATAATGCATATATGGAAACTCTCTGCACTCAAGTTGTTCATAGAGCCTGGGTTAAGGGCCCCTGATGTATGGAGTTTGATGAATTGTGTTTGAAATGTACTTTAAGAAATCCATTCTAAATCCTGCTTTACAAACAGATAAATGTTAATGAATGAAATTGCTGGTTAATGTAAGATTTAGCAAGTCTTCTGTCTACCAAATATCTGAACATGAACTGTTAGTTATTTTTTTAATTGTCTATTATGCACCGTATCAATATATGTAGTAGGAGATTAACTACAGTCACCCAGAGGCACATTTTACTTCTTAGAGTTTAACTGTTGTATATATGTGTGTGTGTTAGTTGCTCAGTTATGTCCACCTCTTTGTGACCGCACGGACTATAGCACTCCAGGCTCCTCTGTTCTTGAAATTCTTCAGGCAAGAATACTGGAGTGGGTAGCTGTTCCCTTCTCCAGGAGATCTTCCTAGCCCTGGGATCAAACGCAGCTCTCCTGCATGGCAGGCAGATTCTTTACCATCTGAGCCACCAGGAAAGCCCATTATATTTATAGTGGAGACTTAATATTTATTGTAAGATTACAGGCATGTATGCATGTATACATATCCAATACTAACTACTTTAAAACAGCTCTTGCTTCTTAGTAAGTATATAAAGCCTAGTCACAGACTGTAAGAGGTAAATTTTGTGTTTTTTGGCAAAACGTATGCATCCATTTATTCAAAAAATAGATAATAGTTACCAAGCATTGTACTTGGTTCTGGGAATTGAAAGGTGTCCATTAAGGATCTACTTCTGCTTCATTGACTATGCTAACGCCTTTGACTGTGTGGATCACAACAAACCGTGGAAAATTCTTAAGGAGATGGGAATACTAGAGCACCCTACCTGTCTCCTGAGAATCCTGTATGCAGGTCAAGAAGTAACAGTTAGAACCGGACATGGAACAACTGACTAATTCAAAATTGGGAAAGGAGTACAAGGCTATATATTGTCACCCTGCTTATTATATGCAGAGTACATCATGAAAAATGCTAGGCTGGATGAATCACAAGATGGAATCAAGATTCCCAGGAGAAATATCAATAACCCCAGATATGTAGATGATACCACTCTAATGGCAGAAAGTGGAGAGGAACTAAAGAACCTCTTGATGAAGGGGAAAGGACGAGACGAAAAAGCTGGCTTGAAACTCAACATTCAAAAAAGATCATGGCATCTGGTCCCATCACTTCATGGTGAATAGAAGGGGAAAAAAGTGGAAGCAGTGACAGTTTTTATTTTCTTGGACTCCAAAATCACTGTGGACAGTGACTGCAGACGGAAATTAAAAGACACTTGCTCCTTGGAAGGAAAACTATGACAAACCTAGACAACTTATTAAAAAGCAGACATCACTTTGCCAACAAAGGGAGATAGAGTCAAAGCTACAATTTTTCCAGTAGTCACGTATAGATGTGAGAGTTGGACCATAAAGAAGGATGAGTGCTGAAGAACTGGTGCTTTTGAACTGTGGTGCTGGAGAAGACTCCTGAGAGTCCCTTGGACTGCAAGGAGATTAAACCAGTCAGTCCTAAAGAAGAACAACCCTGAATATTCATTGGAAGGACTGGAGCTGAAGCTTCAGTACTTTGGCCACCTGATGGGAAGAACCAACTCATTGGAAAAGACCTTGATGCTGGTAAAGATTGAGGGCAAGTGGAGAATGCGGGCAGCAGAAGATGAGATGGTTAGATACCATCACCGACTCGGTGGACATGAACAGAGGCATCTAGCATGCTACAGTCCATGGGGTTGTAAAGAAACTTAGCGACTTACCAACAAAGACTGGTGTAAGCATATATATTCATCTGACTGTGCATAGAATGATGATAGAATTATGGGAACAATGGAGAGGGAGCAGCCAATTCCTGCTGGGAAAGGGAAAAATATTTTTCATGAAGATATTCTAGTCAGTATTTGAACTGGGCCTTAGAAAAGTAAGGATTTGACTAGAATCAGGCAGAGAAGCAATAAATAATCTGACCATTGTTAGCATGAGTGAACTCAAGACCTGTGTGACTGGAGTAGAGATGTGGGGGCTAACGATATGCTGGTAAGGGTTGCACAGATCTATGAAGGTAAGGTTCCTGAATACCCTTAATGTCCTTTGAACTTACATCACTGCTTTCTAAAGGAGCCTCATGATGGAGTAGAAATGGGCAAAATTAAGGAACCAGATGTGATTAGGATTTTAAATAAGTCATTGAATTTTTCTAGTTTCACTGTTCTTATCTGTAAACAAAGGCCACAAGTGACATAATATAAGCACATATAGTATTCAGTCTAGAGAAGGCGATGGCACCCCACTCCAGTACTCTTGCCTGGAAAATCCCATAGACGGAGGAGCCCGGTAGGCTGCAGTCCATGGGGTCGCTGAGGGTCAGACACGACTGAGCGACTTCACTTTCGCTTTTCACTTTCATGCACTGGAGAAGGAAATGGCAACCCACTCCAGTGTTCTTGCCTGGAGAGTCCCAGGGACGGGGGAGCCTGGTCTATGGGGTCGCACAGAGTCGGACACGACTGAAGTGACTTGGCAGGCAGTATTCAGTCATGTTCAACTCTTTGCAACCCCATGGACCGTAGTCCACCAGGCTCCTCTGTCCATGCGACTCTCTAGGCAAGCATACTGGAGTGGGTTGCCATCTCCTACTGATCTAGCAATCAAGCCCAGGTCTCCTAAATTGCAGGCAGATTCTTTATCATCTGAGCCACCAAGGAAGCCCTGTATTTGTAATAGTAGCTAACAGTCATTGTTTTCTATATGATAGGCATCATCTTGTTATAAAGAAGCATTTTATTAGTATCATGGTTGAAACTTAGAAGTCAGCTCCATGTAATTTTTGTTATTTTTTTCTTTTAGAGGAAACATGGAGAAAGCCATTGACATGTTCAACAAAGCTATTAACCTGGCCAAATCAGAAATGGAGATGGCTCATCTATACTCACTTTGTGATGCTGCCCATGCCCAGACAGAAGTTGCAAAGAAATACGGATTAAAACCACCAACATTATAAAATATGGGGGAAGGGAAATGACCCTCTTTTTAGAAGTTTACCCCTCTCCAGCTGAACCCTGAAGACACTGTTGTAAACTGTGTTGAATGGTGGGACTTCGTGTTTCCATTGTGCTGTTGTCCTTTGTCACAGCTGTCTCATGTTTAGGTGTTGTGGGAGTGGCTGTTGAAGAAAGTTTGCAGTGTGGCAGCTTTTATTCCCTGTGCAACAAAAGCTTAGAACCTGTTAAAGGGATATGAAAATAAAGTTGCAAAGAGTACAAATGACAATTGGCCATGCAAATAAAAACTTTGATTTGTTGATTTGACTTTTTTTCTGAGGGGGTGGGAGGGTGAATATGTGCTGGTTGATTTTGTCTTTGTGTGCGTGTATGTGTATATATATGAATATTCTACAGTTTTACAGCATGTTGGTTTTTTTAATTAACATAGTACGTGCTGTAGAATAGGATTCTTTTAAGATTTGGTTAATCCCTTTCAGTTGAGTCCTCTGAAGGAAACAAAGCTTAAGTGGGGATTTTGTTTTTATGGCAGCAAAATTGAGACCCTTTAAACCACTGTCCGTCAGCATGCACAATGCCTCTGATTCTGCAGAATGTTAGACACGGTGGCAACGCTTAAATCTTTTGACCCCCTTCAACTCTGATAATGTACCTCATTCTTAAAGTCTACAGTAGCTCTTTTTCCTACAGTAAATCATGCAGAAGCAAGATATTCTAGTTGATGTATGTGCAGAAGACTGAGTATTCAAGGGAGAGCAGACCAGGCATGAGGTAAGATGAAATGTGTTTACAATTGCCCACGGTTATTTTCTCCTGTTTAAAGGTACTACTATTTACTAGTGTACTTTTTAAAGAAGACAAAGATTGGTTATATATATATATATATATAAATGAAATGTAATGAGTAATTAGCTTAAAATTTCTAGTGAAGAAACGGGGGCTAACAGCTCAAAAAGGATGAAAGTCTCATGTCCAGAAGCATATATTTCCTAAAGTGACAAGTTTAATGCTTCTTATCTATGGCTATGTGTACCTAAGGGATTGTGAGCCATTATTGTCAAAGATGCTGAGGACACGTGGCATGTATCTTAGTTTTGAACTGCCTTTGGTCTTGAAGCATGTCCAGGTCTGTACTGGGGGCACCGGCAGCAGGGTTTTGCTTCTTTCATCTTACCTTTACCTCACCCTCCTCCTTAGCAATCACTTTGTTTTCTCAACATGTCACTTTGATAGATCATCCTTTTCTTATATGCTGGATTTTTCTGGTGGGGGGTAGGGTGTTCTTAAAGAATGTCCTCCTTTGACATATTTATGGTGGTTTTGAGATATTCAGGGTGGGAAGAGGTTTACTTAGGTCTTAGTAGAATAAAAGAGCAAGCTGTCAGTTGTACTTTTCTGGAAATGTTATCTAATTAGAGTTTACATTGTTGGGAGTAAATGAGCATTTTACCCCTCTTTAAAAAGGTGCTTTATCCTATTGAAACCAAAAAGATTTTGTCAAAAATGCCATCGTTTTAGAAGCTACTAGAAGTGACTCCTTTCCAAAGTCAGAGTCTGAGAAATATTGCAAGGCCTCTAACTAATTGGTGGGGGCAGCAAACATAATTTAAGATGGCCTGGATAATGGAAAGTGGGAGAGCGCTGCATCGTAGCTTTTAAATTAAGCACCTACTGTAATAACCCCTGAATACAGAAATGTTCCACATCTCTGAACAACCACCTCTGGCTTAAAACAGTTTTTATTTGCATGGCTGTAGTTACATTAACACTGATATTTTCTTCTCTTCCTACCCCTTGGGGTTTGGTAGAAAACACACAAAGGAAACTGAAGCATGTACCATTCAATACTATCATTCCAGAGCCTCATGGACTATTGCCTGTTCTGAAAAATATTTGAAACTGCGCTGAAAGCTGCATCTGTCTGTATCTTCTTTTGTAAATGACCTCACATGTAAATTCACCAAATAAATATTACATTCAAGCTTTTCAATCTATTCTTTAAATAGAAGGATAGGCAGTTTATTCATTTACCATAGTATTTGGTAAATTCATTCTCTTGTGGGCTCAAGCTAACTTTGACATATTGGACATGTTTGTATATGAAACACAGTAAGTCTTGGGTTATTAACGATGGAGTTTCCCATTCTTCCTCCTGGTGAAACAAAAGTTCTAAGGAACAGCTAGTAGAACCAACTTCCTGTATTCCTACCTTTACCTTACTTGTACTGCACAACAGCCTGGAAGGTTACCAGGCAGACCTGAGCCCTGTGGCTCAGCTTATCCTCAAACTGGTTTCACCAGTGAGGGCTTTTTTTTTTCCCCCACCAGTGAGTTTTGATCAGTCTTCAGACACTTGGTCTTGTAGTCTGAAAAATCCTACCATCCTTAGGTATTTGTGGTATGAATAAGAGATCTCAGTGCAGTACTAAGCAGCTTTGGCTTTATAA
>NW_011494740.1:2044197-2074713 GCF_000754665.1 Bison bison bison | reverse complement strand
GCTTTATAACACAATTCAGGTAGATGGAAATTCAAATTGTAAATAGTCGTTTTTCCCAGGAGAGCTCAACTAATTGTCATCTTCTTAAGGCTGTTTATAAACAGGAAGACTGCATAATTACCCCCAAAATTTTTTAGTAATAATGAAAGTAGTAATTACCCAAGACTGTCCTGGGTAAATTGAATTGTATGGTCTTTGTATTTATAAAGAAACGATATGGTAATGGGAGAGCTAATAACTAATCAACCATAGCTTTAATTCTCTGCATAACTGTTTGAACAGTTCGGTCAGTTCAGTTCAGTCGCTCAGTCGTGTCCTGCTCTTTCTGACCCCATGAGCTGCAGCACTCCAGGCCTCCCTGTCCAAAACCAACTCCCGGAGCCTACCCAAACTCATGTCCATTGAGTCGGTGATGCCATCCAACCATCTCATCCTCTGTCGTTCCCTTCTCCTCCTGCCTTCAATCTTTCCCAGCATCAGGGTCTTTTCAAATGAGTCAGCCCTTCACATCAGGTGGCCAAAATATTGGAGTTCCAGCTTCAACAGCAGACCTTCCAGTGAACACCCAGGACTGATATCCTTTAGGATGGACTGGTTGGATCTCCTTGCAGTCCATGGGACTCTCAGGAGTCTTCTCCAACACCACAGTTCAAAAGCATCAATTCTTAGGCGCTCAGCTTTCTTTATAGTCCAAACCTCACATCCATACATGACTACTGGAAAAACCATAGCCTTGACTAGATGGACCTTCGTTGGCAAAGTAATGTCTCTGCTTTTTAATATGCTGTCTAGGTTGGTCATAACTTTCCTTCCAAGGAGTAAGCATCTTTTAATTTCATGGCTGCAGTCACCATTTGCAGTGATTTTGGAGCCCCCCAAAATAGTCTCTCACTGTTCCCACTGTTTCCCCATCTATTTGCCATGAAGTGATGGGATCAGATGCCATGATCTTAGTTTTCTGAATGTTATTAACTTTGTCTATTTTTAAGGCTTTACACACAGTGACAGAATGAATAGTGGTCCTCCAGAAGATATTCATGTGATCCTTGGAACCTGTGTTACCTTATAGGGCAAAAATGGACTAACGGGTGTTATTCAGTTAATCTCGTGATTGGGAAAATATCCTGGGTTATCTAGGTTGACCCCAGATACAGTTACAAATGTCTCTGTAAAAGAGATTTCAGAAGAGCAGATGGTATGACAACAAACAGAGATCAGAGTCCTGGCAGCCACCAGGAGCTCAAAAAGAGAGCTCAAAAATCAAGAATGGATTCTGCCCTAGAGCAGAGCGTGGCCCTGCTGACACCCTGATTTCAGTCCAGTGAAACCGATTTTGGACTTCTGGCCTTCAGAACTATGAGAAAGTAAGTTTCTGTTGTTTTAAGTCACCAAGTACGTGGCAATTTGTTATGACAGCCATAGGAAACCAATTCTCCTTTTGCTATTCTGTACAAGGCAGCCTATAGTTGAATTATTTTTTGAGTATTGCAAAGTTCAGCATGACCTCACATGCACTTAAAACTTTGGCCAAAGGCATTTCAGGCAGAGTGAAGATTTAGTCAAAAAATGGGGCATTTGTGATGGAAAATCCATGTGATCATGGTAAAATCACCAGGCCAAAGCCTGTTCTTCATGAGGCAAAAAAACTGAGATGCCTCTGCCAGTACCAAGAAATATCAAAAGAAAGATGCTATTTCCAAATGTTTTCATTTACTTTAAGGAGACGGTACACAAATTCTGTTGGGGGTTGAGAGCTTGACCCTTATAGACTACCTTCCTGCCAGCCGGGACTTAAGGGACAGGAACTGTGCCAACCAAAGGAGCGGGGGGGGAATTCAAGGTGAGAAGAGGCTGCAGGCAAATATGATAGCTGCCTTTTGGGGGCCAGGAACATGACTTGGTTTCTCCAGTTTTTGTTTTTTTTTTGCTAGCACTGGAATATACCATGAATCTGCAAGTGCTGTCCTAGAGTCCACGGGAGGGTTTGGCAGATAAGGTTTCTATAGCCTAGAGGGGAGGAAGACCACAGTGGAAACAGACTCCTGGATACCATTTGGGGGACTAGAAACTTTAAAGCAAGGGGGGACCGGGTAGAGCAGGTTGGAGTCTCTGCACAGATGACTCATGGTCTAAATTATCCATGAAGCTGCTGTATTAGGCAAATTTTATCCAATTTTAATTCTCAGAATACCTGCTTTATATCAAGAACTGGAAAGGGTCAGATATTGCCCTACTAAGTAGTTTCATGAATGCTAGCGAAAGATGTGAGACCCTAGGTCAGAGATGATGGATATACTTACTTAGAACACGCTAAGCAGCACGAGCTTCATGTTCGCTTTGCTCCCACGCCTCATGGAGGTAACCTGGAGTGACCTAGGCGGAGGTCACACGCGGAGTGGGTCTGTGTCACAGCTGAGAAACTCTGAGCTTAGGAAACCCAAATCTTAATGAACTGACCACTTGAAAACCTGCCTAACTTTTGCATCAGTGGGAAACATTATTATTATTGTGCTGATTCATAAACAGACCTAATTGTATGCTCCAGAAAGAGACAGTTTCTGTCTTCTAAAGCTGTTTACTTTATATAGACATCTTTGAAAGGGCAGTCTGGAAGAAAAGCTATCAGTGCCTCTGTTTGCAAGGCATGCAGAAACTAAAGAGACCTGTGGAGAATGGACTACTCATCTCTACATGTTTTTAGCTTTTATGACTTCATCTCAAGCTTAACTTTCATGAGTTTAGAGGATTACAGCATCTATTCTGGGCTTCAGCGTAGTGCAAGTTAAAGTATTATTGGCCTGAGCATCCGGTGACTGGTTCTAACTAACACAGCTTTCCACTGGCTGTGTGATCTTAAGTAAATGAAGGTCTAATCCAGCTCTAAATTATATGAAGCTACCCTATGTCCTGGATCTTCCCAGATTAGAATCTCTTAAATAAGGGGACCACTCCAGAATATGTAGAAGTTACTTCACCTGAAAACTTGTACATCTCATGTACAAGTATAAACTGTAGGAATGAATTCACTTCAACTCAGCACTTACTGAGAACCCATCAGGTGGCTCAAGGAGCTCCAACACTGAGCTCCTTTTATGGCCCAAAGTTTTGGTGCCATAAAATTAGATAAAGTTAAATACACTACAGTATGGAAACACAGGACAGTAATAACTTCTGCTAAGCCTCGAGTAATAATGAAGATTTAGGTCATGAACTTGGAAGATGAGGACACTACAAAACAACACGAAAAACTAAGTGAAGGGATATTAGTCTGAGCTGAAAATAAGTCATCCAAGTTAAAGTTGAGTCCAACAAGATGAAGCTGTTTTTCTAAACTGGTGAGGAGACACCAATAGTAAAACTACATATGAGGATTATCAGTGTATGGTCTTGAATAGACCATGTATGTAAATGAGATTACATCAGGACAAAAAGTACTAAAACTGGGAAACATTAACATCTAAGGGACAAAGATGGCGATGAAAAAGTGGTCAGAGAGATGGTAAGACCAAGGTCACATTGATGGTGTTTTATTTCAAGAGGCCAAATGGACAGGTCTGCAAAGAGATCACCAGTAATCTGACAGAGAAGTGTCACTAGAATGGTGAGGGGGAGAATGTGGCTTCAAGGATCTGAAAAGAAACTGAAAGATAATTAGTGAGTAGAAATGACTCCTTTAAGTAACTAGGTAAAGAACAATGAGTTTTTTACAGATGGCATGGTTTTTGTTTTCAGTGAGAAACTTTGAGAATGATCCTACAGACAGAATATTAAGAGTAACAGCACACAAAGGAATACATTTGAAAAATTATGTCAAAAAGAGCTAGGATCACAACACTGCCCCTTGCCCACTATATTCCATTCTTCCAGATCCATACTCATTTGGTGAATTATGAACTAGCTACCAAGTAATCATTGAACAGGAGGTAGTGTTCTCACATGTATGTGTTTTAGTAATTTGACTGTAGATCTGGGGCCAAATTTTCTACTTCCTGATTTTAACAAGACCATTTTATCCCTAAAGTGAATCTTCAACAACTACCTTTTACTTTTCCTCCACTCTCCACTCAAGAAGAAATGAAGGTAATTTGACAAGACACTGGGACACAAAGATAAACAGCATAAAAGGTAAAAGCCCTCTTAAGCCTGCTGCCCTGGCAATATGTTTTGGTCAATGCAGACATCACAGAACACATTTCTTTTCCCTTTTCATCTCTTGGCTTATCAAACCCACTCATGACCAAAACCTATATAGCAGTACTTAAGGAGCAGCATAAAAGACTTAAAAAAAACCCTAGTGCCAGTGTAGCAGAACATTCATTCAGAAACCTTTTTCACTTAGTGTACTTTGCACAGACCTAACCTGTGGCAGCAAGGAGTCCTTCCCTAAATACCCATTTGATGTCACAATATGACTACTATTCAGTCATTTTAAAACATGGGATGTTAGTAATTTATTAATTTGTAACCAATGCAACACCTATTATCTGTTAGCTCTCAACTTCAAACACCTTGGCTAGAGTCAAGTCACATTTGCATGACCGACTGCACATCCTGATTTCAGCATCTGTTATCAAGCTTGTGAGGCAATCAGTTCCATTAGCTAATGTATTGCCTTAACTAAACTTCAAGTGACAGATGTCCAAAATGTGATAGCATACTTCAAAGTATTAACACAAAAAAAGCATCACTGCCTTAACTCACTGAAAGTCAGGGAGTGAAGGAATGACAGTTAACACCTTTTTCATGGCCTTATATTGCAATGTTTTTCCAATTCAGGTGGACCAAGTTCAAGGTTCATTTTGGTCAGATATTTTCTTCAAGGGGAAATCAGAGACTATATTGCCACTTAGTTTCTAAAAATACAAACAATATTACTTCCTAATAGGAGATGCCTACTTCATTCATTTCCTTTCATAGTCTTCAAATGCACCAGAAGGCAAGATGACCTGATAATAATAAAAGGACGATACACGCATTTAGTAATGAAATACAAAATCAAGTTTCAGGATCCATCTGCTACTATCTGTTGTAGGAATCCTATATAAAGGGAAAATGTCTTTTCAAAGAGGAAATCAAGAATACTTCAAGACATATAAAAATAAAAACACAACATTCCAAAATCTATGTGATGCAGCAAGCAAAACAGTTTTGTGAGGGAAGTTTATAGCAAAACAGGCCTACCTCAAGAAGCAAGAAAAATTTCAACCTACATCTAAAAGAATTACAAAAGAACATACAAAGCCCAAAGTCAGCAGAAAGAAGGAATAAAGATCAAAAACAAAACAGAGACCAAAAAAAAAAAAATCAATATGCCAAGAGTTAGCTTTTTTTAAAAAGAAAATTGACAAGCCTTTACCCAGGCTCTTTAAGAAAACAGAACCCAAATGAAAGAAACCGAAGAGGAGAAATTAGAACCAGTATCACAGATAAAAAAAATTACATGCAAGAAAACAAAAACAATTATATGCCAAAAGGAAAACCTAGTAGAAACATACATTTCTAGAAATGTACAATCTTTCAAGAATGAATCAAGAAGAAACTGATAATCTAAACAGACTAATCATTACTAGTAAAATTTAATTAGTTATCAAAACTCTCAGCAAAAGTCCAGGACTGGTCAGTTTTACAGGGGAATTCTACCAAACATAAAAAAGAGCTAATATCTATCCACTTAATTTTAAAAAATTTTATGTTTAAATTGAAAAGGAGGGAACAGTCCTCTAAATTCATTCTATAATACCAGCATCACCCTGATACCAAAATCAGACAAACAACACACAAAAAGGGAATTCCCTGGCAGTTCAGTGGCTAGAATTCCACTCTTCCAATGTGGGGTCACAGGTTCGATCCCCGGTCAGGGAACTGAGACCCTACAGGCAACACAGCACAGTCAGCCAAAAAAAGAAAAAAGATATCACATAAAAATTTTGAGGCCAATGTCTCTGATGAATATAGATTAAAAACCCTCAACAAAATATTAGCAGACTGAATTCAACAATATATAAAAAGATCATACATTGTGATCAAGTGGGATTTATTCCAAGGACATGAATTGTTAATTTCATTATGAATAAAAGTGACATTCAACAAGATGACATAACAGCCCTAAATATGCACCTAATAAGAGAGCTTCAGCATACCTGAAGCAAAATGAAAGAACTGTAATGAGAAATTGACAAATCCACAATTATGCTCCAAGATATCAACACCCCTCTGTTAATAACTGACAGAAAAATTAAGACAAAAAACAACTAAAGATACAGAAGACTTAAAAACACTATCACCCAATGTGACTTAATTGACATTAATAGAACACTCTACGTATAACAGCCCCCAAATACACATTCTTTTCAAGGGCACATTGAACATTTACTACGATAGAACGTCGTATGGGCCATAAAACAATCTCATAAAACAATCTCAAAGAACCTGGAAGTATTTAAATTATACAGTGTATGTTATCTGGCCACAATGGGATCAAATTAGAAAGCAAAGATCTGGAAAATCTCAAATATTTCAAAGTTAACATAAATAATCCTTGGATCAAAGAAAACATTAAAAGGGAAATAGGACAGTATTTCAAACTAAATGAAAATATATCAAAGATTTGGAATGCAGCTAAAGCAATACTTAGAGGGAAATTTATAGCACTAAAACAACTCTTAGAAAGGACGAAAGGTCTTCAATAAACCTAAGCCCCACTTTAAAAAACTAGAAAAGTAAAAGTAAATGAAACGCAAAGTAAACAGAAGAAAAAAGAATAAGAGCAAACCTTAATATACTATGGTCAAGTGAAGTTTATCCCAGAAATGCAAGGTTGGTTTACCATTCCAAAATGAATATAATTCACAAAGTATAAACATAGACTAAAGAAGGAAAAAGATGTTTGTCTCAATAAAAGCAGGAAAAGCATCTGAAAAAAAATCCAACATCCTTCCCAGAGAAAAACTCTCAGCACACTAGGAACAGAAAGGAATTTCCCCAATCATAGAGGGCATCTTTGAAAGACTAAATGCTTTCTCTAGATCAGAACCAACACAAGTATGTCCATTCATGAGTCTACTCAGAACTGCACTAGAGGTTCTAGACCATGTTACAGGCCAGAAAAAAAAAAAAACAGATTGGCAAGGAAGGAGCTTATTTATTTTGTATACTGTATTTGCAGACATGATCATCTATGTGAAAAATCATATAGAATACAAATATAAAATGCTGCTAGAATGAGTTTAGCAAAGTTTCAGGATAAAAGAGCACATATAAAAATAAATTCTATTTTATATACTAGCAATGAAAAAACAAGAAATAAGTTTACAAAACAATAGTCCAGCATTATAAAACTTGGAGGCTTTAGGGATAAAATGGACAAAAGATTTGCATTACCTTTACTCTGGAATTAACAAACACTGTTGAGAGAAATTAAGGAAGGCCTAAATAATTGAGGGGTTATCTCATATTTCTGAGTCAGTGATTCAATATTGGTAAGATGTCAACTTTCCATAGATTTAATGCAATTCCAATGAAAACCTGGACAGGCTTATGTTCTATAGAAATTTATAATCTAATTCTGAAGTTTGTTTGGAGATACAAAGGACTTAGTCTAAACCATTTTGAAAAATAAGCTGAAGGACTAACACTGACTTCAAGACTTAGATTACTAAGTTATAGTAACCAACACAGTAAGTTAGTTCATGTATATATAAGAATATATATGGCCAATTCATTTTAATAAAGATGCCAAGACAATTCAATGGAACAACTGGATAGCTAGAGGCAAAAAAAAAAAAAAAAACTGGACTCTTACACCATATACAAAAAATTACCATTCAAAATGGGGCATACCTCAAATAGCCAAAGCAATCTTGAGAAAGAAAACAGAGCTGGAGGAATCAGGCTCTCTGACTTCAGGCTATACTACAGAGCTACATTAAGCAAAACAGCATGTTACTGACAAAACACAGAAATATAGATCAATGGAACAGGACAGAAAGCCCAGAAATAAACCCATGCACTTAGTCAATAATCTATGACAAAGGAGGCAGAGGAGAAAAGATAGTCTCTTCAGTAAGTGGTGCTGGGAAAACTGGACAGCCACATATAAAAGAGTGAAATTAGGACATCATAAGGACATTTATTTTGTATACTGTATTTGCAGACATGATCATCTATGTGAAAAATCATATAGAATACAAACATAAAATGCTGCTAGAATGAGTTTAGCAAAGTTTCAGGATAAAAGAGCACATATAAAAATAAATTCTATTTTATATACTAGCAATGAAAAAACAAGAAATAAGTTTACAAAACAATAGTGCAGCATTATAAAACTTGTAGGCTTTAGGGATAGAATGGACATTAGGACATTAGGACATTCTCTTAACATCATAAACAAAAATAAACTCAAAATGGATTGAAGACCTAAATGTAAGACCAGATACTATAAAACTCTTAAAACAGGCACAATACTCTGACATAAATCACTGCAACATTTTCACCTCCTGATGCTGCTGCTGCTAAGTCGCTTTAGTCGTGTCCGACTCTGTGCGACCCCATAGATGGCAGCCCACCAGGCTCCCCCGTCCCTGGGATTCTCCAGGCAAGAACACTGGAGTGGGTTGCCATTTCCTTCTCCAGTGCATGAAAGTGAAAAGTGAAAGTGAAGTCGCTCAGTCGTGTCCGACTCTTTGCGACCCCATGGACTGCAGCCCACCAGACTCCTCTGTCCATGGGATTTTCCAGGCAAGAGTACTGGAGTGGGGTGCCATTGCCTTCACCTCCTAGAGTAATGAAAATAAAAACAAAAATAAATGGGACCTAAATTAAACTTAAAAGCTTTTGTACAGCAAAGGAAACCAAGAACAAAACAAAGAGACAACTCACAAAATGGGAGAAAATACTTGTAAACAATGTGACCAACAAGAGATTAAACTCCAAAATAAGGACCTAATACAACTCAGTATCAAAAAACAAACAACTCAAACCACCCAATTTTAAAAAATGAGAAGACCTGAATAGACATTTTCCCAAAGACATACAGATAGCCAAAAGGCACATGAAAAGATCTTCAACATTGCTAATGGGCAAATCAGAACCAGTCAGAAGGGCCATCAAAAAGGCTACAGATAATAAAAGCTGGAGAGGGTGCAGAGAAAGGGGAACCTCCTACACTGTTAGTGGAAATGTAAATTGGTGGAGCCACTAGGGAGAACTGTATGGATGGTTCTTTAAAAAACTACATTTGTAATTTACCATATGATTCAAGAGTCCCTTGGACTGCAAGGAGATCAAACCAGTCAATTCTAAAGGAAATCAATCTTGAATATTCACTGGAGGGACTGATGCTGAGGCTGAAACTCCAGTACTTTTGTCAACTGATGCGAAGAGCCGACTCATTGGAAAAGACCCTGATGCCAGGAAACACTGAAGGCAGGAGGAGAAGGGGACGACAGAGGACAAGATGGTTGGATGGCATCACCAACTCCATGGACATGAGTTTGAGCAAGCTCCAGATGGTGAAGGACAGGGAAGCCTGGCATACTGCAGTCCATGGGGTCCCAAAGAGTCGGACACGACTGAACAATATGATCTTACAATTCCACTCTTGGGCATATACCCAGACAAAACTAGAATTCAAAAAAATACATGCACCCTATTATAACACTACTTACAACAGCCAAGACATGGCAGCAACCTAAATGTCCATGAACAGATAAATGGATAAAGACATGGTACCTATATACAATGGAATATTACTCAGCCATAAAGAAGGATGAAATAAAGCCATCTGCAGTAACATGGATGGACCTAGAGATTATCATACAATGGAAGTCAAAGACAAATGTCACATGGTATCAGTTATATGTGGAATCTAAAAAAAAGATACAAATGAACTTATTTACAAAACAGACAAAAAACTACAGTATGATTCCACTTGTAGATAATTTTTCACTAGTCTGTAGTGACAAAGCTGATCAGTAATCACCTGGGGATAAGAGGAGCAGCCAGAGAGATTATAAAATAGTACAAGGAAGCTTTTAGGGGTGGTGGGTATATTCATTATCTTGACTAATGTAGTTTCATGGACATATACATGTCAGATTTTTCCAAATTGTACACTTATTTTTAAATAGTCATTTGACTTTTTCACTATTGAACCCTTCTCAGTATATACTGCTGGTTTTTCAAAGGTTAAATTGCACTCGATAATGTCAAGTTATTCGTTATTCTTACAGCTAAAGGGATGTGTATTCATGTATTCTTTTGTTTTAAAATCTTACTTTCCAATATGGCAAATATCTCTATACATGTAAACAGCAGTGTGCTAGAGAAGACTTACACCAGCTCACAAGAGCTAATTAGACTTCCAGCGCTGTTTCAAAGTGTTAGATTGATAGCTTGAATTTGGCAGTAAGTACACCTTGGAAATTGGGAAATGCTTCCACAAAATCAACTTTCCAGACTGCTGGTTGTTAAACATCTACCAACCCATCACCAGCTATAACATACATAAAGAAAAGCTCAATGGAATTCTTCAATTTTAATTGTGTAAAAGGATTCTAAAAACCACTAAGCTAAAAACTTGACTTTATCAAGCTAAAAGTGTTCCTAGCTGCTAAGTCACTTCAGTCGTGTCCGACTGTGCGAACCCATAGACGGCAGCCTACCAGGCTCCCCCATCCCTGGGATTCTCCAGGCAAGAACACTGGAGTGGGTTGCCATTTGACTTTCAGACACTCACCCATATTAAGAGAATCTTTTGCAGCTCACACTTCAGTTGCCTTGACCAAATTATGCCACTGCCAGGGGGCTCATGTTTGAAACATTTCCCTTAAAACTGGGGAGGGGTCTTAAATCCTTAGCTCCTCCCTGAATTTGAAGAGCCCTAAGGGTGCCAGGGAGGGCAGAGCTGCCATCTTCTCTAGCAAACACCAAGGATCCATCCCACAGTTACTCACAGACCAAAAAGTGACATTAAGATAACGGCTCAAAGACCACTCACAGACCAAAATGTGACATTAAGATGCTGCTCAAAGACCAAGGTTTCTGCATAATGTATTCCAACTCCAGCAATCAAGTAAGAGGTTCACCACACAAATATACAGGTGGATCAACCATCAAGAATACCAGGATCTGATATTTTAATAACTGCTTGAGACAACTTGAATATGGAAGATTTAGAGCCACACCCGCCCTCCTCCTGTTCTTCAGTGCCAGCCCTTTTTGACCATTTTATATGGTGTGGAGAATACCAGCATCAGCCCCATCATCCCAACAGAGCTTCCCTTTTCAGGAAGGGAAAAGACTGAAATTATTTAAAAAAAAAAAAAAATTCCATTAAAGAATTCATAAGATTGTTGATTATCCTGTAGAAACATATCTTCCTGTTTCATGACATGTCGGAAACATCAGGATTTTTTGGCTTCCACTGCATAGAGGTCTGATCGCTTCTGGCTAAAAATGGGGATTTGCTGGCGAATTTCAGCCAACTTCTTCAGGTCTGCAAAAACAGAAAAGTATACCATTAGTAGATGTGATTCCTTACTTGCCAACAGGAACTTCTTCCCCAAACAGCAGAGAAACAACCAGAGCCCCAGCCAGTAATTTACTCATGGGCCTTGTCTGGAGGCACATTCAGCTTGGCACTGCCCCTGGTGTCATTTCAAACCAAACCAAGAAAACTCAGGCTGAGACAGAGCCCAGGGCTTAGCCAGAGAACCAAGGATAAATGAGGAGGGCGGGGCATAAAGGAGTCCCTCCCGGTGTTCTACAGCTGTACAATCTGGCCTCAGGGCACTTAGGGACACCAGACACCTAAACTGGGCCAGAGTGAATCTTACCTATATCTGCATACACGATCGTCTCTTCAGTGCCAGCTTTGGCAAGGACCTCCCCCCTGAAAAACACGTGGGGAGAATGAGTCAATTCCCTGATGCTTGCTGTAATTTACTATCTCTGTTCTTCTGCCCTATCTCACAGGCCAAATGGGAAGGAATCTGTTTTTAAAACAAGAAAATACAGGCATAAATTCCTATGATGCTTTTGAACTATGGTGTTGGAGAAGACTCTTGAGAGTCCCTTGGACTGCAAGGAGATCCAACCAGTCCATTCTAAAGGAGATCAGTCCTGGGTGTTTATTGGAAGGAATGATGCTAAAGCTGAAACTCCAATACTTTGGCTACCTCATGCAAAAAGCTGACTCATTGGAAAAGACCCTGATGCTGGGAAAGATTGAAGGCAGGAGGAGAAGGGGATGACAGAGGATGAGATGGTTGGATGGCATCACTGACTTGATGGACCTGAGTTTGAGTAAACTCTGGGAGTTGGTGATGAACAGGGAGGCCTGGCATGCTGCAATCCATGGGGTAGCAGAGTCAGACACAACTGATCAACTGTACTGAACTGAACCACTTAAGTAGCTGTGTGGTCTTCTGGCAAGCCATGTCGAATCTCTACTTCCTAATCTATAAAGTGGAAATATGAGCTCTGTGAGGACATAGTGAGAAAATACCTTTTATTTTTTTTTTTGAAATCTTGAAGGAAGGTACCTGTTGTGTTTGATGTTCCTTGCTCTGATAAGATATAAAACTGCTGCAAACAATGCTTCTTCAGAACAATTCCTCATAGCTATCTGAGAAGCTGTCTCTTAGGCTACAGTCCTCAGTTTGGCTTGAATAAAACTTTCCTATTCCTACTATAGATTATTTATTACTTCCACCCTGTCGTGAGTACATTCAAGAGCCCTTTCCAAGGGCAGTCTAGCTCTGTTTCTTCACACCTCCCAAGGCTGCTACATAACCCTGGAGATGGAGAGGGAAGGCTTGGGTCTGCCTGGATCTCTGGCCTCAAGTCTGTGATCCTTGGATCCCTGTGTTAATGGCTTTTGGGTTTGGAGGGAGAGATTTCAACCTTTGAGGCCTGAGTAGAAGTGGTAGAACCATGCCCCAGCAGGAACCCCACACTGGAAACAAAAACACTTCACAAAATCTGAGGAAAAGCTGACTTGGAAAACTATTTCCAGTGCTGAGTCTCTTGGCCCAAAACAGGCCTTCAAAAACATAGCTGTGGGACTTCCCTGATGGTCCACTGGTTAAGAAACTGCCTGCCAATGTGGGGAATGCGGGTTCAATCCCTGGTCCAGGAAGATCCCCACTGCTGCAGGGCAACTAAGCCCAGGTGCCACAATTACTAAGCCTGTGCTCCACAACACGAGAGCAGCCCCCACCTGCCGCAACTAGAGAAAGCCTGCGTGCAGCAACCAAGACCCAGCACAGCCAAAAATTAATCATTAATTTAAAAAAACCTTATCTGTGAAATTTTTCCAAAGCACAAAACAAAATGATCCAATACAACAAACAATCTGATATAATAATTGGTTCCATCTAGGGCCACAGATTTTTGGCACAGTAAGCTACAGGCATCATCATTAATGCTGTTTAACTGAATCCTTTTCTAGTCTCTTCTATTTTTCCCCCATTTGCCCCGGCATGCAAAGATCTCTATGTTAACCCTAGGCACCTATCACAATGACAAAAAAGCCACACAGCTCCCAACCAAATAGGGGAAATTCTGCAAAGGAAGAAATACAGGCAAATCTTAGGTAACCAACTGTGTCAAAAGCAGCCAGCCTGATGAGTAAGAGTTCACCAGGAGAACCAGCTGGGTGAGCAGAGCTGCCCACAAGGTCAGTAAGCTGATCACTAATGTCTACAGAGGAACCCAAGTCAAGTTCGAGAAAATTTTGAAGCCAACTCGATCCTTCCAGCCTTCCAATGCACCCCAGATCCTGATGTACAGGAGGCTCACTGAGAATCTCCCACTGGCCATATCTCCCAAGGCCTTCTCCACCACACACGTTCATCTGTGAGTCCTACAAAGTCAGAAGAGAGGAACTCTGGGAATCCCACAGTGACATGTAAGCCTTTGCAGCCTTGTTACTGATATGTTTATCCTGAAATTTTAGAAACACATATGTGTGTGTGTGTGTCGTAATCATACAGACATACTGAGAAGTAGTATGGAATAAATCTAAGTTCTGAATTCAAAAGTCTTGGATCCAAACACCAATTCTGGCCACTTCATCCTGTGAACTTCAAGTCTACCATCTATTAACTGGGTTAAATAAAGATAAGTCCTTGAGAGCTCAAATTGAGACAATGTGTGTGAAAGTACCATGTGAACTGTACAAATGCCGGTAAGACATGTCTATTACCATACGGCTGTGTATGTATCTGGGCAGACTTCCGTGCTGGTTTCCCTAAGTAATAGAATGCTTTACCCTCTCACAGAGGACAAGTTCACAGTTCCTCTTAATTCAACCCATCCTCCACTCTCCTCTAAGTGTTATGCAGGGAGCAAAATCCTTACCCCTCAACTCATTCCAGCCGTAGGTCCAGTGACCCAGTCTAAATTTTAACCCAAAGCCAAGAGTTTGGGAGCCTCTTTTATTAAAAAACCACCCACCTGTGACTTCTGCCTCGTTTCCAAGTTTGGTTGACAATGAACGTCACTCAGAAACTCAGAACAAGGCTGAGGCCAATCACTCAGTCAGGAGAGCTGAGCCATTTCTCTCTCGCATGGCTTTCAAGTGGAAGCTCCTCCCACAGAGAGAGCCAGTGACCTGGCAGGCCTGAGGGGAGACGGCAGCGGAGGGAGGCGCAGGACCACCCAGGAATCAGACAACCCACCTGCCCAAGCACCACCTCTCTCAG
The DNA here is from genome assembly GCF_000754665.1 of Bison bison bison. Lineage (NCBI taxonomy): Eukaryota > Metazoa > Chordata > Mammalia > Artiodactyla > Bovidae > Bison > Bison bison. Next base: position 2,060,008 of record NW_011494740.1, on the reverse strand, counting down.
CTCAGTGAGCCTGTCCCTGCAGAGCCAACTCACCAAGGATTCACAACAGTGCTGTGTCCCCAGGCAACATAGGAGGCCTTTTCATCCCGGGCGGGAGATGCTGTGGCCACGTACACCTGATTATCAACAGCCCTGTAGTCAATGGAGAGAAAAGAGGTAAGTCATACAGTACAGATCTGAGACGTTTTTACCCTAAGTGTCCAGACCCTTCTTTCAAAAACTAGGACAGGACAGGCTAGCTCGGACATGGAAGAAACATTCAAAGCCACAGAACCCTTTCTTCAAAAAAGACCTTGCTGCACAAGCTAGTTCTCCACTGGGGCAATTTTGCCCAGCAGGGGACTTCTGCCAGTGTCTGGAGACATTTCTGACCAAGGGATAGCTACTGACATCGAGGAGTAGAAGTCAGGGGTGCTGCAAACATCCTGCAACACAGAGGACGGCGCCCACAACAAAGAGCCATTTCCTCCAACGTGTCAATAGCACCACAGTGAGAAACTCTGGCCTGAGCCAACCTGTAACAGGTAAAGAGCAGAGCTTCTCTGGTTCATGCAACCCAGGTGACCAGAGAGAATGGACTGGCCTCGCTGGAACAACACCCCGGGCAGGGCTACAGGGCCCTTCCATGCCAATGGGGCAGTCCCATCACCTCAAATTAGGCAAGATCTAGGAACCGGATGATAGCACGGCTGCACCAAGCCACCTGACCCACAGCCCTCTGGGCTCAAACAACAGATGCGTGCCAGGTCATCCCAGGCTCTCTCCAGCTTTTCCTGCTTTCAACAAAGCAGCATTTATTAATACTCATGGGATCACATACCCCTACCACCTTCCATCATGCAACCAGCCAAACACTCCTACATCCCCTTCCAATAAAAATCACTGTCATCTCCAGATGTGAGCACAGTGGCCATCCCTGGGCAGAGAGAGGAGAGTACTGACTGAGAAGGAGAAAAGGGGAGCATTCCAAGGGGCTAGAAATGTTCTAGATTTGATCCTGATCAGAGGTGAATCCATATGTAAAAATTCACTGATCTGTAAACTTAAAACTAGTACACTTTTCTGTAAGTATATAATACCGCAATTTAAAAAAATCTTTTCATGAACAACCCGTCATTTCTGAGCAGCATTTCATGGTTTGCAGAGCACTTCACAGTCATATTCCTGTTCCCTTCTATGTTACACCCACCTCTGCTATTTGCCCTTCACCACTCCTCGGGCGACTAAGGAAACAGTAACTGTCCCATGCGCAGCGCTCAGAACTTAGACGTTAGAAGAACAAGAACTTATCACAAGTGTCTTGGCAGAGTACCAAGACTAGCAGGAAACTCTGGAGGATGGAGGAGGATAAGCACCCATCTACACAGCACAAGGACTGCTGAGTGTGACCACAAGTCTCTCCAGGCTGTCAGACTAAAGAACCCTTGCCTTTGCCTTGGCTCCAGCCATGTATACTCCATGGGTCTCCAATTTTCTGTAAAACCTTCTGGCAACTCTATCAGAGACAGAAATTCTTATCTGAACACAGGAAAATCAAATCACTGCCCACCTGATGGGTGAATGCTTGAGCATTCCAGTGAATGCTCCTGGAAATGCAGACATCAGTCCTCAAAATCCACAAAGCTGGTGCTGTGGCTTCTGAGGAGCCCACAGCAGAAGCCCTCCTTTCAGACTGGAAGACAAAGAGTCACCTTTGGGAACTGCCTCTGGGTGCCAGGGCAGCCTGAGTCAGAGGCAGCATTCCATACGGGGAAGGCTGATGCTTCCACCAAACCACAAACGTTTTCGCAGAGAAACACGGAGATGCTTTCTTACCGGCCTCGCTGAAGCAACTCCCAGTGGGCTGGCCCGGTGGTCAGATTAAAAGCTCCAGGATATACCAATAGCTGGCAGCCTTGGGGCAAGAAAAGCCAAAGAAGAGGGATGCAGGTGGACACCCAACCACATTAGCCCTCCCTCTGCTCCTTACCTAGTGGGGACCAAACTCAAACTCCCCCAACGTGAATAGATTCATCAGTGTTACAGATGGCTGTGAATTCCTCTAGAGACACACACGCAACACACACACACAAGTACAGTGATCCTGACAACCACTTTTCAAGCAAAGGTGACTTTGCTTGAAAAACATGGAGAATCTGTCATTCAGACTTCTCTCAGCACCATGTGGACAGCTCCCAGGGTCAAGGACCATGTTTTGTGATGTTCATCAACTGAAAGGAGAAGACTAATTGCTCTACTTCTTCCAGCTAAGACTCAACTGAAACAGCCAACCTGGAGCCCTTGCGCCTCCACCTTTTGCTGAGCAGGGTGTCAAACCGTCTGCACCCACTTCACTTTATAGTGACAGACAAACTAGAGTCAGAGTACCTCTGGCAGTCTAGTAAGGATGCTAGTATTGTTGAGTATCATAAGAGGATCTTCGTAAGTTCTCTGTCTGTAATCCTCACACCTTTCCTATGAGAAAACTGAGACCCACAGTTCTCCAGAGATTAATTTACCCAAAGCACTGTGCCAATTAAGGGGCAGAGCTGGAACCAGAACCCAGGGCTTCTCATCTGACTTGTGCTTCTCGGTCGGCAGGATGGTCCTCTGGACCACAGTGGCGCTGACTGCCTTTTTGCTGTTCCCAAAATCTAGGGCTAGTGAGTGGTGCAAGCCATGTGCAGGCAGACCTACTACTGGGGCCCCAGTGCCTCTCCAAACACAGCGGCCGGAAGGGCTCCAACGGCGGAGCGGACGTTTAGTTTAGGAATGTGGCTCCTGCCTTAGCTGTGTGGTGTGTTAAACTACAACCTCCAGAAAACCACACTGCCCATTCCCAGAAGTAGTCTGAGAACTCACACAGACGCGGAGCTTAAGACCTCCTCCAGGTTTTCTGACCAATGATCCCCTCCACCCACAAAGCCCAGAGCCAATCAATCTCCGAGCATCTACATGACCTAACCCAAGGCGGCCTCACCTCTCTGTGCATAGATCTGCGCCAGCTCTGCGAAGCGGATGTCATAGCAGATACCCAGGCCCACCCTGCAGTAAGCTGTTCTCCAAACAGAAAATGTACAAAGTTAATCTCCTGAAGCAGGTGCGGCCAGGGAGAGTCTCCAAGATCCAATGGTCACAGGACACTGACGGGAGTACATTCACGCAGGGCCCGTGGACAGAGAACATGTAAGTTTGCTCCTGCGTGGATTCTGCCTCGTGAGAACATCATTTACATCAGTAGAGCAGAAATGAGAAATTCACTCTAATTATTAATAAATGTTTCTTAGCTAAGTGGGAGGTGTTCAGTCATGGCCTAATAGGTACAGGCTGGAAGCTATCACACTAATAAAGGCTGTGACCACTGGAAAAGCACAATCATGTCAAACCCTTAGTTCTCCATTAAATCCCCCACTTTCTAGATCTCTGACCGTTCTCCGCCCTTCTCCCCCTGGCCTTCCAGACAGGTTTTGTAAAGAAGTTGGAAAGCAACATCATGAAAAACAAAGGACTACCTGATCCTCCTCTACTGGTACTGCTAGAAGAGGTGAATTTATCTGGTACGTACGAGTATCAAACAAGGAGAAACTATCACCAGGACTCAATGTTTCAGATTCTTGAAATGTGATTTTCCCAGGAACATCAATGTCAAACAGATGGAGCTGCATCACAAAGAAAGGATTTGGTTACCTCCTTTCCAGCAGGGCTCATGGCAGTAATAACACACACCTTTCCATGGCCAGCCAAGGGGGTGTTCTAAGATCACTTGTACAAAGGGCAGCGCCAACCTGCCCACAACCCACCCCACAAGATGCTGACATCCTATGAAAATGACTTCTAACACAGGGAACTGGAGAAATGCTGCTATAGTTTGTACGATCCTTCTTCCCTTGGTGGTGTGCAGATCAACGTCTAGATTTCTTATGGAAAGTAATTTATATGCCGCTTTTTTTACTCAATATAAATGCTAAATGAAGACTTCTCAGAATCAGAATCAAACTGACACATTGGCAAGGAGAGGTAGAGAGTGGGCGAGTGATCAAAAATAGGTAGTTCTCCAAACCCAATGCAGCAATATATTAAAAAGTAACTTCCAAATTGGATTTATTCAAAGAAAACAAATGTGACTGAACATTTGAAAAACCAAAGTGACTTACCACATGAACATAATAAGGGAGAATAGTCACATGATCATCCTAAGAGGTGTATAATGAGCATTTGGTAAATTTCTACATCCATTCTTATTTAAGCCTGGCACACTGCAGTCTATGGGGTCAGAGAGTTGGACACGACTGAGTCACTGAACAACATTCTAATTTAAAAAATAAAAGAGAAAAACTCTTCTAGGATGGGAACCCCTTTAATAAAGAGAATCTGCAAAAAAAAAAAAAATCTAAAGAAACCTATTTAAAGGTGAAACATTAAAACCCTTCTCCTGTTGAGATCAGAAACAAGGTAAGTATACCTGCTATTCAACACTGTACCAGAGGTCCTAACCAAAGCAATAAGGTGAAGGAAAAGAATACAAAGGGTAAAGATTAGAAAGAAAAAATTAAAAGCCATTATTCTCAGATAATTGTGTACCTAAGGAATGTCAAAGGACATACACAGGTGAATTATTAGAATGAATGAGTTTAAGCAAAGGTATTATATACAAGGTCAATATTTTAAAAATGTGCTGTACGTCTATATACTAGCAAGAATCAGAAAATGAAAGGACATCAGAAATACCGTTTAGGAATAAATCTAGTAAATGATATAAGACTATATCCAAAAAACTATCTAAAAAACTTTGAGAGAAATTAAAGAAAGCCTAAGAAAATGCAAAGAGAAATATATTCATGAACTGGAAAACTCAATTGTCATAGCCCAGTGCTGGGTCTGTTTCCAGTCACGGCAGAGTGGCTCCTAAAGGACCAGCTTTCTCACAGGTAACCCTGAGCTCTGGACAAAACAAAACAAAAAATACAACTACTTAAAAGCACTTGACAATAATCAAAATCAGGCAAAAATTAGAGAGAAGTCAACTTCTGGAAGACAGGACCTAGTGCTGGGTGTTTCCCACTTGTTTACAACTTTCATTTGGAAGCAAGGCCCCAGCTGTGGCTGCGAGTGGTGGTCACAACTACCCACCAACACACCAGCCAAGGAATCAAAGGACAGAGCTTCACAGCAGCTGGAAAGTGAGGGGGAACACTGAAAAGGAGAAAGCAGAAGAAGAGCCCTACATTTTACATATAAAACCTGTCCAAATCCCTGACTAAGCAATGCACTAAAGATGTGTGGGGCAGACTCTGAGCAGCCCAGCTAAAGCTAACTTTACAACAGGCAGAGCAGCTGTGGTTGCCACCCACCTCACCAAGGAAGAGTCTGGTCTGTGAGTATGCCCCAACTACCTACCTGCTCAAATAAAACACTCAACACTTTTCGGGCGAACGCAACAGAAGTTAGAGTCTCAACAACATATAATCCAATATACAATCCAAAAAACTGGACACACAAAGGTATGTGTGTCCCAAACTCTTGGAGAAAAAGCAGCAATGGAGCAGACCCAGGAAGACCCAGATGTGATCACTACCAAAGACAACAAAGCAGCTACTGAAACTAACCTCAGGAAAGTAAAGAAATAGATGCTCTTAACAAATAAACAAAGAGGAAACACAGTAGAGAATAAAAGCTGTAAAAAGAGAATGAAATAAAAATTTGAGAAATGAAAAATCCAACATCTGAAATTTTTAAAAATTCCACTGGATTACAGGAGAAGGGAGATTACAGAAGCCTCAGTGAACATAAAAAATCAATGGAAAACATGCAATCTGAAAAAGACAAAATTTTTGTTTGAAAAATAAAAATAAAAAACCACAGCCTTGGTGACCGAGTTTGGTGAACAGTATCCAAATTGGAGTCCCATAAGAAGAGAATGGGACAGAAAAATATTTAAATTTCTTGAATATTTCATTCTAACAATCTCTGCCTTTTAACTAGAGTGGTCACTCTATATTTAATGCTCCCAAGTTTCCCAACTACAGCGAGAAACTAAATTTACAGATTAAAGAAACACAAAGCAGGACAAATACAAAAAAAAAAAACCTCGTATCAGGAATATAAGAGTCAAAATTCTGAGAACCAAAGATTATGAAAAAACCTTGAAGGCAGGGAGAGAAAAACATGAATTACATGCAGGAGAACAATACAAATTACCACTTACTTCATGAGTGTGTGCATGCTCGGTTGCTTCAGTCATATCTGACTCTTTGTAGCCCCATGGACTGCAGCCCACCAGGCTCCTCTGTCCATGGGATTCTCTAGGCAAGAGTACTGGAGTCGGTCACCATGCCCTCCTCTGGGGGATCTTCCCAACCCAGGGATCAAACCAACATCTCCTGCACTGGCAAGCGGATTCTTTTACCCAGGGGTTAGTAGGGAACCCCTACTAACTTTGTATCAGGGGGAAAAAAAGAGGCTAGAAGATAAGTGAATAATGAATAATGTCTCTCAAACATGTGAGGAAAAAAAGAAAAGTGTCAACCCAGAATTCTATTCCACCAAAAACATCTTTTAAGAATGAAGGCAGAGACTCCCTGCCGGTCCAGTGACTAAGACTGCCCCTTCCACTGCAGGGGGCAGGGGTTCGACCCCTGGTCAGGGAGCTAAAACCCCACATGCCTTTTGGCCAAAAGACCAAAACATAAGCAACAGAAGCTATACTGCAACAAATTCAAAAAGATTTTAAAAAACAGTCCACATCAAAAATATCTTTTAAAAAATGGCAAAGTAAAGATATATTCATAAATAAAGCTAAGAGAATTCATATCTAGCAGATGCTCACTTCAAAATGCTAAAGGAGGTCTTTTTGTTTGATGGTAAACATACCAGACAGAACTAAGGTCTTCAGGAAGAAAAGAAAATAACCAGAAATGGTAAACGGTGAGGTAAACATGAAATATTTCTCTTAATTTCTTTAAAATACAAGTGACTACTGAAATTAAAAATTAGTATTTTGTGGTATTTATAATGTATATAGATGCAATATGCATGACAACCACAGCATAAAGAATGGACCGATACAACTGCAAGGTTCTTAAATTTCACATGAAGAAACAGATTATTAACTAAGAAGCCTATGACAAGATAAAGTGTGTATACTGTAATTCTTAGGGCAACAACTTAGGGAAAAAAAAGCAAACTACTACTCAACTCAAAAGAATGCAGGCAAGAGGAACAAAGGGAAACAGTAATTCAATGTCTACGTGCTTAAAATCCAATCATAGCAATAATTACATTAAATATAGAGTGACCACTCCAGTGAAAAGGCAAAGATTGTCAGAATGAAAAAAAGCAAGACCCAACTACATGCTGTCTGCAAAAGAGGCATTTATATATAAAGAGACATACAGACTGAAAATAAAAGATTAGAAAAAGATGTACCAAACAGTAATTAGAAGAAGGCTACAGTGGCTTTACTAATATCAGAGATAAACGTCAAGACAATCAGTATACCAGAAAAAAAGGACATATCATAATGAGAAAAGGATCAATTTACCAAGAAGACTTAACAATCCTAAGTGTATATGCATGCATTACCACTGCAAAGATATCAACTCTCCCCAAAGTGATCACTATATGTTTGAAGTGAAGTGAAGTCGCTCAGTGGTGTCCAACTCTTTGCGACCCCATGGACTATAGCATACTATGCTCCTCTGTCCATGAGATTTTCCAGGCAAGAGTACTGGAGTGGGTTGCCATTTCATTCTCCAGAGGATCTTCCTAACCCAGGGATCGAACCCAGGTCTCCCACACTGTAGGCAGACACTTACCATCTGAGCCACCAGGGATACCATCCTAACCCAAATTCTTGTAGGTTTTTCCTTGACCAAAATTGATAGGCTGAGTCTACAATTTATATCAGCAGGCCAATAGCCAGGTATAACCACCTGTGCCAACTAATCCAATGCCTGGTGTGTGTACCACAGGATGGGTACTGGGAACTTCAGAGCAAATTCTCAAGAGGCAGTGAGAATTGCCACATTCTCTACTGACCTTTCTGTGCTTTACCAGTAAAGTTCCATCAGGCCCAAACACGGCGCAGGTGTTATATAATTTCCCAGCATCCTTTTCAGGAATGGACCCTTTTGTTGAGAAAGAAACACAGAAAGAGACACAGAGAGACAAAGAAAACATTCTGAATGAAGCATTCTTTTATAACAGGACAAAGGCTTGTTACAGTTTACCATCTTCTCCGGTCCAACAGTAAAGTTTACTGTCTCCTAAGGGTTATTTAATCATGATTCTTTTCTTCTTGAATACGATTTTTCAGAGACCAATTTCAGAGTGTGGGTGAAATGTAATTAAGTCAGAGGCCAAAGAAAGGTTTCAAAACTAATCAAACTATTTTTCAATTCAGCTTTGCTCTTGAGCAACACTTAACCTGAAGCATTAGTGCAACATAGGGAATTCACAGTTGCGCAACTTAAATCCGCCAGGTCCTGCAACATAACTGTATCCAAAAAGGCCTTGAGGTGGGAAGGTATGCCAGTCTTTTCATCACTAAATATGGTGCCTGTAGTTCTATCTCTGCTCTGTCCTCTTTTCTCCACCCCTTATTTATTTCTAATTCTCACTGTATCAGAATACAGAAATAATTTTATTGCATTAAAGAGTTTTACTGTATTTTTATGTAAACAAATAAAACATTTTTATTTAAACAAGCCACATAAATAAAGCTACTTTTAAAAAATTATAGTTGATTTATAATATTACACTAGTTTCAGACATGCAACATGATTCAATCTTTTTTTAGGTTGCACTCAATTTAAGATTATTACAAAACAATGGTTTTATTTCTCTGTGCTGCACAATATATCCTTGTTACTTATTTATTTTATACATAGTTGTTTCGATCTTGTCCCATCCCTAACTCCCCCTCCCCTCGTCCCTCTCCCCACAGTAGCCACGAGTTTGTTCTGTGAGTCTGTTTCTCTTTTATTACATACATTCGTTTGTTTTCTTGTTTTAGATCCTACATGTAAATGACAGCATAAAGAATTTGTCTTTCTCTGACTTACTTCACTAAGCCTAAAACTCTAAGCTACCTTTGATGTCAGCGGTCTCTTTCTGGGGGAAATAAAAAGAAAGTCTTAACACTGTATTAAAGACTTTCAGATATAGAGTCTCCTTCCACATTTCCACCTGCCCTTGTACCCCCAGAGAAAATTTTCAGCAATTTGGTGTGTGTCCTTGTACAATATTCACTATGCCTTAATATATAAATACATATAAAAATATACATATAAAATATATAAACATATAAACATACACAGTCTTTTATGTGGATCATTAATCTATAGGGAAGGACCTGTTCATTTCATACCAAACTTGCTCTTTTTCCACCAAACAAAGTGTGTCTTGAAGATCCTTCCACAATCCTGCATAGACAGATCTACCTCATTGTTTTCTATAGCTAATTTGTATTCCATGGTTCAAATGTAACAATAGTTTCTCAGATGTTTTTAATGTTTAGGCCATTACACCTTGAGGGTAGGAAGTTACCTCCAATGACATACACGCTGCACTCCTTTGCCACTTCAGAAAGCTTCTGTGTGGAGTCACCAGGAATTTTCTCTGCATAATCAGGAAAATATTTTGTGCCATATGGAGAATTAAAGCATTCCTACAATAATGTTGGAAGAGAAAAAAGATGCGGGGGGGAAGCCGACTTATTTTAAAGTTCTGCTGTAAAAAGACATAGTTCTCAAAGAGGTAAAAAAATACAACTGATAAGAAAAACACAGACATCTTAGGGTAAAGAGCCTGTGGCCACAGACAGGATTCGGCCCCAGGCTCAGATGGGGCTGGAGTCAGTGTGCTCAACCGGATGCTGGTCACCTTGGCAAAAAGCTGCACTTGTCTCTCCCTGAGTCCACAGAACCACGCCTCCACAGCGTCGGGCACCCGGGACCCACTACCACTGGGCTTGCTCACAGGATTGGGGGTGTTAAGATGAATCCAGACTCTCAAAACTATATTATTAGCTATGTAAAGCAATAAAGCCTATGTTTTTCAAAAATACAGAAGCCGTGAAACCCACCGAGGTTAAGACATTTCCTCACGTACACGGGATACACGAGGGATGTTTCTAAGCTCCCTTCCAGTGCCACCATTCTGATCCTGCAAACTCTCTCACTCCCCTGAATGTGTCTCAACAGCTCTGTGATAAAAGAAAACTCATGCATTTCACCTCCAGTTCATTCATTTACATTCACTGAGACTGCCTGTCTGTGCTAGGAAACTCAAGATCGAGGATCACCAACTTGTAGAAGATACTTTAGCAGGGGACACATGCAGAATTCAAGTGCTTTCACTCCTGGCTTTTAGGCTCTGACCCCCAGCAGCCTAAACCGACAAGAGGCCATGACTGGATACAAGGAGAGATGAGTCCCATGACTGGAGTGACATTAAGATCTCAAGTGCCCCTGCTGAAGACTCCTACTCACTGGCCTCCCTGGTAAATGGCCCAGAGCCTAGAATATCAATACAAGCTAGCCCTGAAGAGTCTCCAGGGCTTGCTGAGGGCTGCCCCCACCCCACCGCGAGGTCGGGGACGGTCAGGAATAGTTCCACCACTCACCCCTGCAGGCCTCTGCCAGCAGAAGGGGCCGATAGGTGCATCTTCTGACCAATGTGGGACTGTCCATGGGGCTGACCCTGTACTTGTTGACAAACAAATGTGGCCCCATCTTCAGCTGATTCTATCTTAAACAGGTCACCTAGCACACTGATGCAGCATCCTTTGGCTCACTACATACTACAGGCTTCCTAAGTGTTTAACAATTTTCAACAATGTTTTTAAAATGTCGGAAGCTCAGCGCTAAAATCAATGTTCTGGTCTCGTGAAGACTAGACTATGCAAGCAGAGAAGGTAAGGGCCTGAGGCACTGAGTATTTTGGATTTAGGTAAGTCCCTCTGACTCCTGGGCTTCTGAACTGAGCAGGTGAACTAAAGTTAAAGACCTGTCACCAAGCTGGCACGTCCTATCACAAAGACCCTTGCTAGGTCATCTTCCATACAGATGAGGAACCATCCTGGGGTCCAAAGGGACCCTGCTGGCCCCTAAGACCCAGAATGAGCAGACACCACACTACCGGGACAACAGTGCTCAGAAAGGGGTGGCCACCCCAGACTTACTGGCAGGGAGACTATCTGGGCTCCTTGCTTCGATGCCTCCCGGATGAGGCCACAGGCTCGAGTGAGGTTCTCTGACTTGATGGAAGAAACCTGAAGCTGGATGAGGGCCAAGCGGAAAGCTGAGGAGGAAGATAAAAGAGAGGAGCGGTCAGAAGATCTGACTGCTGACTCAGATAGAGCAGCTGTTTTTAATGGAGGGTAAGTCAGACCCCCAAGACATGTGGCAGTGTCTAGAGACACTACTAATGGTCACGACTGCTGGTGTGCTACTGGCATTTAGTGGGCAGAGGTCAGGGACACTGCCAAACATGCCACAAGGCATACGACAATCCCTGATGACAAAGAATTATCCACCCTGGGTTGGAAAGATTCCTTGGAGGAGGGCAGGGCATCTCACTCCAGTATTCTTGCCTGGAGAATCCCATGAACAGAGGAGCCTGGCAGGCTACGGTCCATAGGGTTGCAAGGAGTCAGACACAACTTACTGACTAAAACAACAGCAGCAAATGTCAACAATGCTGGGGTTGAACAACCTTGAGACAGAGCCATAGTGTGAGCAAAGCCTGCTCCAGGCACAAGAATCTGAAGTGAAGCCAGCAGGGCCAGCCTCTCCCTTAGGAGAGAGGAGACTGGGCTTGACTAGGGAACTATCTCTTATCATGCGACCTCAGGCCCCAGTCCATTCTCAGCCAGGTGCTGAGCACCTTCCAGCACAGCAGGTGAAGTCTCTCTGGCAGTCCCCGCCCCACCGTGAGCCAGAAGGAAGCAGACACACCTAGCTCAGCTTCCCCATCGCCAGCTGGGACACAGTGCACTGGTCCAGCCACTGGGGGACGGGGAGGCTGGCAGCCGATGGGCTGCACATGTGCCACAGAGAGGAACCCTGGGAGGACCTGCACTCACCCCACGAATCTCCCGGTGCCCAGAGGAGCACACCATTAAGTAGCAAATGAAACATACCACGAGAGACTGAAACACTGTGGAAGGAAAACCAAACAGCACTTCTTCCTGCTGTCTGAACAAGGGGCCCCACATTTTCATTGGAGACTGAGTCCCACAAATCACACAACCAGCCCCGCCAAGCAAACCTGCTGTCAGCCTTGGGGCAAGAAGGTCACCGGTTCCTCCAGGCTTATTTCTTTCTTGAGGTTGTCACCACATCCGACACTTGCTTTTCCTGTAGAGCTCTCTTAGCCCTTGCCATAATCATCTTTACTGGTTAATAGTCCTCTAGATAAATTTTTTCCTGTTCAACTGACTAGTGTGGTTTCCAAGTCCCGCCTGGACACTTACTGACACAGTTTCTGCTTGTGGTCTTGATAGAAGGCTACATTAAAGGTTCCCAACCATGTCATAACCCACAAAGCTCTGCAAAACTTCTGAAATTATCTGGAAATTAATTGGCCTGGCCTTGCTTCCCTACCCCAACTCTGCTGTAGAGTCTAAAATTCCACCCTTAGTGACTTCTCTCTCTGGGTGTTTCTCCTGCACCTGTAAAAACGTCCCCAGAGAAGCAACATTGACAGACCCTGGCCTTTGATGAAGACCTGTTTGGCTCGGGGTTAATCCTAAAAATAGGAAAACTAGATGTCCATTCCTTCTTGTTGTTGTTGTCATTCAGTCGCTCAGTCTTGTCCAACTCTTTGCAAACCCATGCACTGCAGCACGCCAGGCTTCTCTGTCCATCACCAACTCCCAGAGCTTGCTCAAACTCATGTCCATTGAGTCAGTGATGCCACCCAGCCATCTCATCCTCTGTCGTTCCCTTCTCCTCCTGCCTTCAATCTTTTCCAGCACCAGGGTCTTTTCCAGTGAGTCAGCTCTTCACATCAGGTGGCCAAAGTATTAGAGCTTCAGCCTCAGCATCAGTCCTTCCAATGAATATTCAGGATTGATTTCCTTTAGGATGGACTGGTTTGATCTCCTTGTAGTCCACAGGACTCTCAAGAGTCTTCTTCAAAACCACAGTTCACAAGCATCAATTCTTAGGCACTCAGCCTTCTTTATGGTCCAACTATCAAATCCATGCATAACTACTGGAAAAACCATAACTCTGACTATTTGGATGTTTGTTGGCAAAGTAATGTCTCTGTTTTTTAACATGCTAAGTTTGTCATACCTTTTTTTCCAAGGAGCAAGCGTCTTTTAATTTCATGGCTGCAGTCACCATCTGTGGTGCTTTTGCAGCCCAAGAAAATAAAGTCTGTCACTGTTTCCATTGTTTCCCCATTTATTTGCCATGAACTGATGGGGCTGGATGCCATGATCATAGTTTTTTGAATGCTGAGTTTTAAATCAATTTTTTCACTCTCCTCTTTCACCTTCATCAACAGGCTCTTTAGTTTCTCTTCGCTTTCTGCCATAAGGGTGTTATCATCTGCATATCTGAGGTTATTGATACTTCTCCCAGCAATCTTGATTCCAACTTCTGCTTCATCCAGCCCAGCATTTTGCATGAGGTACTCTGCATAGAAGTTAAATAAGCAGGGTGACAATATACAGCCTTGATGTCCATTCCTTGGTTTCTCCTAAATACAATGAGAAGAACTAAACTGAACCTGGAACGCAGCTTGTCAAATAGTTTTAAAGAATGGATGAAAACAAAAGCTGGGATGATTACTTTGGGGCAAACAGCCTGAGCTGTCACCAGAACATCACAGAACATCCCATCAAGTCTCCACTGTAACGGAGAGGTGGGGCTTTGTCTCCGCTTCTGAGGGAGGGTAAGCTGAGATCCCCCAGGGCTCTCTGATGGCTTCTTCTCCCCGCTCCCACCCGGGAAGGAAGCTGTCCAGGACCAGGGTGGGGACTGGTTGACATCGTGCAAAACAACCACTCCATAGAGGGGCCGAGGCAGGACAGTTCCACGGCTGGGGAGTTCCTTGAGGTAGAGGATGAGATACAAGTCACTTCATCTCAACTGCAAATGAACACACTTCTCATTTTCAGGTCCCTAGTGGTAGTTAGTCACTCAGTAGTGCCCATCTCTTTGCGACACCCACAGACTATAGCCCGCCAGGGTCCTCTGTCCATGGGATTTTCCAGGCAACAATACTGGAGTGGGTTGCCATTTCCTTCTCCAGAGGATCTTCCCACCCAGGGACTGAACCTAAGTTTCCTGCATTACAAGCAGATACTTTACCATCTGAGCTACAGGGAAGTCATCAGGCCCCTGGCTATACTATACTAATCCTTGATTGTTAGATTACAATGAATAGTTCATGTCCCTGGCTATACTAATATTCACTGTAATCTAACAATCAAGGACTCACCAAGGGGAAGGATAAATATCTTAAGCGAAGAGACCAACAGGGAAACAGCATAGGGAACGTGCAGGTCTTTTACACATATAAGCATCTGTGGGTTATCGTTAGCAGTATTTTGTAGATGAATAAATAAGAGGCTTGCAGACGGAAAGGTGCAAGAAACCAGTCCAAAAAGTAACTGGCACAGCCACAATCAAGCCAAAATCTGGACTGCAGACAAGAGGGGCACCATGTTTGTTTCTGGGTGGGTGGGGGAAGTCAGGTAACTTGAAAACACTCCTCAACGGAGTCAGATCAACGCTGCCCTCAACCCTACCAAGAACCACACCTCTTAAGTTCATTAGTCTCTTCTGAAAGATACAGTCACACTCAGAAGGAGGTGTGTAAAAGGACTTCTATACTCCAATCCTGGAGGTTCACTCAGGCACCAGCTTGCACTGCACTCCAGGATGTTGAAATGAAAAACAGAGAGCACTTCCACAAACACTATCACCTTGAGAGAGCCTCACAAGACCTCAGTAGGAACAGTTTATGTTCATTTTAAAGAAGGGAAACTGAGGTCCCAAGCGATCAAATGACCTGTTGACATGGGCTGCGCCAACCCTGTAATAATCCAGGTCTCCAGACTTTTTAAGCCCAGAGCACTCTACTGCCTCGTGTAAAAGAATCAGGCACAGACTTGGGAACACGGCCAGAACCTCATCCCTGGGGCTGATCCTGAGTGGGGATGTGTAAGCAGCACGTGACACATGCGTGCTCAGCTGTGTCCGACCCTATGGACCCCATGGACTGTAGCCCACAAGGCTCCTCTGTCCCTGGGATTTCCCAGGCAAGAATACTGAAGTGAGTTGCCATTTCCTTCTCCAGGGGATCTTTTCCACCCAGGGATCAAACCTGCTTCTCCTACATAGGCAGGTGGATTCTTTTACCACTGAGCCACCTGGGAAGCCCCCAAGAAACATGTTAATACCTAACCTGAAAGTTCAAGGTCCAGGTGCAGAAACAAACTGCCCGTTTTTGTTGTTGTTCAAGAGAAGGCAGCATTTCCCAGTGGGTGTGAGGGGGGCGCACTGTGGAGCAAATTAACGAGTTCACTTACCACACAAGCCCCAGTCAAAGCAAACACGTGCTTCATTTTCACCTGACAGGGCTCAAACCACAAATAATCAGGGTTGGTACCTTTGCAAAACCCAAGTTCAAACCAATCTAAAACTAGCAGCAACCTCCAAGAATCCCACGGGACAGACTCTCCCACTTGAGGTATCATAAATACTGAAAGCTTTAGTGAAAATGCACAGTCTTCGGGTAGTGGAGCGGGGGTGGCGGTAGGGAATAGGAAAGACCACCAGGGAGGGTGCGGAATTTGCATTTGCAATAAGCACCC
>NW_011494740.1:1998762-2043936 GCF_000754665.1 Bison bison bison | reverse complement strand
GGAGATGGAGAGAGAGGCTGAACGGGCGAGACGCTCCGCTGGCGTCGCACCCGAAGCCTCTACTCCGGCCCGAACTTGGGCCGCGGCGCTACTTACTGGCCATGGCTCTGCCGGGAAGCACCATAGGTACTGTTGGCGTAGCCCAGGTCTCTGGGCCAAGGCGGCGGCGCCGCGAGGGGCGGGGCAAAGCGGCGCGTCCGGGGGCGGGGCATCATCGCCCGATGCTCCGCCTCTCGCCCCGCCCCGCCCCTGGGCCTCTTGGCAGGGCTCAAAGGTTGTCTTCTTTCTGCTGCTGCTAAGTAGCTTCAGTCGTGTCCGACTCTGTGCGACCCCATAGACGACCTCCTACCAGGCTCCCCCGTCCCTGGGATTCTCCAGGCAAGAACACTGGAGTGGGTTGCCATTTCCTTCTCCAATACATGAAAGTGAAAAGTGAAAGTGAAGTCGCTTAGTCGTGTCCGACTCTTAGCGACCTCGTGGACTGCAGCCTACCAGGCTCCTCCATCCATGGTATTTTTCAGGCGAGTACTGGAGTGGGGTGCCATTGCCTTCTCCATGTCCTCTTTCAAGCGGGCCTCAAATACCTGTTAATCTCTTGCTGTTTCAGTAACATCCTTGTAGTCAGATACCGAAAGGCAAGGGACAACCTAAATCGGGGTGGTGTGCTAGTAATTATTTAACAACCTATCTCTCCGAGTCTAAACGAAAGGATTGAACCTCTTGCTAGTTGAATCACCTCTGTGGCCAGGGGAGATTACCTTACCTTATACTGATTGTTGTTGGGTCGCTCAGTTGTTCGTGGCCGATTCTGTGACCCCATGGACTGCCGCAGGCCACGTTCCACTGTCCCCTGATTCTGTGACCCCACGGACTGGAGCAGGCCAAGTTCCACTGTCCCCGTCTCTCCTGGAGTTTGTTCAAATTCATGTCTAATGAGTTGGTGATGCTATCTAACCAGATTGCCTTGGGGGATTTGAACAAGTCCCCAAAAGGAGTATAGAATTATCTTGGTTGATTTAGGCACTCTGGGTTTGGAGTACAAGGCTGCTATGAGATCCTGCTGCTGCTGCTAAGTCGCTTCAGTCGTGTCCGACTCTGTGCGACCCCATAGACAGCAGCCCACTAGGCTCTGCCATCCCTGGGATTCTCCAGGCAAGAACATTGGAGTAGGTTGCCATTTCCTTCTCCATGCATGAAAATGAAAAGTGAAAGTGAAGTCTCTCAGTTGTGTCCGACTCTTCGGGACTCCATTACTGCAGCCTACCAGGCTCCTCCTTCCATGGCATTTTCCAGGCAAGAGTACTGGAGTGGGTTGCTATTGCCTTCTCTGCTATGTGATGAGAAGAGGGGAAAAGAGAAACTAGGTTCAGACAGAATATCGTCAACAGCAGTTCAGTCCTGCAAGGAGAGCCAACCAGTCCATCCTAAAAGATCAGTCCTGAGTGTTCATTGGAAGGACTGATGTTGAAGCTGAAACTCCAGTACTTGGCCACCTGATGAGAAGAGCTGACTCATTTGAAAAGACCCTGATGCTGGCAAAGACTGAAGGGAGAAAGAGAAGGGGACGACAGAGGATGAGATGGTTGGATGGCATCACCGACTCAATGGACATGGATTTGGGTGGACTCCGGGAGTTGGTGATGGACAGGGAGGCCTGGCATGCTGCAGCCCATGGTGTCGCAGAGAGTCAGATATGATGGCGCGACTAAACTGAATATGCTGAAATCTGCTAATACTGTTTTAGGATATTTGCTTTTATTAGAATTGATTTTTAATTTGTTTGTGCTTTTGTCAAATTCGGGGAATCAAAAAGTAATAAAACAAAAATTTGCTACCCTTTAAAAATTTTTTTAAATAATTTATTTTTGGCTGTCCTGGATCTTAGTTGCTGCACAGGCTTTTCTCTAGTTGCAGCGAGTGGGGCTACTCACTTGTTTCGGTGTGCTGGCTTCTCATTGTCCTGGCTTCTCTTGTTGTGGAGCACTGGCTCTAGGGTGCAGGGTCTTCAGCAGCTGTGGGTCCCAGGCTTTAAGGCTCAATAATTATGGCACACAGCTCAGTTGCTCCATGGCATGTGGGATCTTCCCAGATCAGGGATTGAACAGGTGTCCCCTGCACTGGCAGGTGGACTCTTCACCACTGAGCCACCAGAGAAGCCCAATTTGCTACCCTTTGTGGTCTGGAATAGTTCAAATTATATTGAAATATATCTTAGTTTTTAAAAGGATACTATAAAAAACATTTTGAGGACAATTAAGGGACATTTATTTCAGTATGAACTGGATATTTGTTGCTTTAATGACTTTTATGTGAAAACTGTGATTATGCCGAACAGTCTTCATCTGAGAACATGCATGCTGAAGTATTTAGGGATGAAGTGTCAGAATGTCTGACTTGAAAATGATCAGCAAAAAAGAAAATATGTTCTTAGTAACTATGGGGTTTTTGAAGCTTTAACAGACTAACTGGACTTGGCTTTGCAGCAGGAAGATCTTTAATAACCTTCTAACTCTATGTGCTGTGTGTTTAGTCGCTCAATCGTGTCTCTTTGTGATCCCATGAACTGTAGCCCGCCAGGCTCCTCTGACCATGGGGATTCTCCAGGTAAGAATACTGGAGTAGATTGCCATGCCCTCTTCCTGGAGATCTTTCCAACCCAGGGATAGAACCCAGGAATCCCACATTGCAGGCAGATTCTTTACCATCTGAGCCGCCAGGGAAGCCCAAACATATTGCAGTGGGAAGCCTATCACTTCTCCAGGGGAACTTCCCAACCCAGGAATCGAACTGGGTCTCCGATTGCAAATGGGTTCTTTACCAGCTGAACTACCAACCACCAAATTCTGCTATTCTTACGGTCTACTGAGGCTCCATATCGATAACCTCAAGATACACAGATGACACAACCATTATGGCAGAAAGTGAAGAAGGACTGAAGAGCCACTTGATGAAAGTGAAAGAGGAGAGTGAAAAAGCTGGCTTAAAAATCAACATTCAAAAAACTAAGATCATGGCATCCAGTCCCATCAATTCATGGCAAATAGATGGGGAAAAAATAGAAACAGTGACAAACTTTATTTTACGGGGCTCCAAAATCACTGCAGATGGTGACTGCAGCCATGAAATTAAAAGATGCTTGCTCTTTGGAAGAAAAGTTATGACTAAACTAGACAGCGCATTAAAAAGCGGAGATATTACTTTGACGACAAAGGTCTGTCTGGTCAAAGCTATGGTTTTCCAGTAGTCATGTATGCATGTGAGAGTTGGACTATAAAGAAAGCTGAGTGCTGAAGAATTGATGCTTTTGAACTGCAGTGTTGGAGAAGACTCTCAATTAAGAGTCCCTTGGACTGCAAGGAGATCCAGCCATCCTAAAGGCAATCAGTCCTTAATATTCATTGGAAGGACTGATGCTGAAGCTGAAAACTCCAATACCTTGGCCACCTGATGCGAAGAACTGACTCATTTGAAAAGACCCTGATGCTGGGAAAGATTGAAGGCAGGAGCAGAAGGGGATAACAGAGGATGAGATGGTTGGATGACATCACCGACTCAAAAGACATGAGTTTAAGCAAGCTGCAGGAGTCGGTGATGGACAGAGAAGCCTGGGGTGCTGCAGTCCGTGGGGTTGCAGAGTCAAGGCATGACTGAGCAACTGAACTGAACTCAGTATTAGCTATTACAATCTGATGAAATGTCCTGGAGTTCAATAGTAGTGATGGTTGCACAACTGTGAATACACTAAAACCCACTGAACTGTAGGTAAACCTAATGATACACGGACTACATTTCAATAAAGATGTAATTTTTCAAGTTCAAGCTGTTAATGGTATAGGTGAAATATTACTTTCATTACACATTCAACCTGTGGAGTTGAGTCTTCCCTAAGTCAAACTGTCAATTTTAAGTAGAACTGCCAATCTATGGCTCTAAATTTAGTATGTTAGAATATCATGTTAAGAAGTTTTAAAGGTACTGTGTGAAACGTATCAGTGGCAAAAAATGGTTGAATAACCATCAGTAAAAATTTATCATCCCTACTAGAAACATGTGTTATTAATGATGGGCAAGTGACATCAAATCTTAAGAGGATTGATTTTACACCTTAATAAGCAATACTAATTCCCAGGGATCTGGGAGAGAAGAGGGGTACTCTTTGCACTAAATTTCTTTGAGACTTGGTTTTCTCATCTTGAAAAATACAGTAAATACCAAGGTCAAGAGAAACGCTGGGCTGGAGGAAGCACAAACTGGAATCAAGATTGCTGGGAGAAATATCAATAACCTCAGATATGCAGATGACACCATCTGCAGAAAGTGAAGAACTACAGAGCCTCTTGATGAAAGTGATAGAGGAGAATGAAACAGTTGGCTTAAAGATCAACATTCAGAAAACAAAGATCATGGCATCCAGTCCCATCACTTCATGGCAAATAGATGGGGAATTAGTGGAAACAGTGGCTAACTTTATTTTTCTGGGCTCCAAAATCACTGCAGATGGTGATTGCAGCCATGAAATTAAAAGACGCCTACTCCTTGGAAGGAAAGTTATGACCAACCTAGACAGCATATTAAAAAGCAGACATTACTTTGTCAACAAAGGTCCATCTAGTCAAGACTATGGTTTTTCCAGTGGTCACGTATGGATATGAGAGTTGGACAATAAAGAAAGCTGAGTGCAGAATTGAAGCTTTTGAACTGTGGTATTGGAGAAGACTCTTGAGAGTCCCTTGGACTGCAAGGAGATCCAACCAGTCCATCCTAAAGGAGATCAGTCCTGGGTGTTCATTGGAGGGACTGATGCTGAAGCTGAAACTCCAGGACTTTGGCCACCTGATGCAAAGAGCTGACTCATTCGAAAAGACCTTGATGCTGGGGAAGATTGAAGGCAGGAGGAGAAGGGGATGATAGAGGATGAGATGGTTGGATGGCATCACCGACTCAATGGACATGGATTTGGGTGGACTCCGGGAGTTGGTGATGGACAGGGAGGCCTGGCGTGCTGCGGTTCATGAGGTCACAAAGAGTCAGACACGACTGAGCGACTGAACTGAACTGAACCAAACTCATAATACTGCAACCCCTGCAATTCTGGAGGGTACACAGATATGGGTATCCCAGAGTGAATTCTAGTTCTCTGGGTATCAGACCAGCGCAGAGAGGATACAGCTACGTAAGTGCCTGGTGCAATCAGTGACAAGTATTTTCATTTGATATTCATGAATAATAACTGGGCTATTAAGATGAGCAAACAATTTTAGACAAGTAGTTCAAGGGAGTAATTTACTACACATAGAATGTAATGTCATTAGTTTTAAACTCCCTCTTTCCTCTTACCCATCTGGATGAACACAAAGAGGAATCTAATACTTTCAAACCTGAAATTGGAACACTTCAATTCCACTGTAAGGATAGCCCTCAATCTCCTAATTTTGTGGTATCTGTAGAGATTTACAACTGGGTGGAAATGGATAAAGAGAGAGAGATACTGTCATTAAGAACAAAGTTTTGAGGACTTCCCTGGTGGTCCAGTGGTTAAGAGGCTGCACTCTCAATGCCTCCAGTGCCGAGGGTACAGGTTCTATCCCTGTTGGGGAACTAAGATCCTATGTGCATGTTGGCATGGCCAAACACAAAAACAAAAACCACAAAGTTTTGAGCAAATTGTACTGATTTATTTACAACTGTAATTTATAAAGAGTAACACAAACATCTTTACATTAATATTATGAAAAAAGTCCCATGGCTGAAATGGGCAAAAAATGAGACTTCAGGACATTTCTAAAAGGGGCACCAAAAGAAGGGGAAAAATGCAATACAACAGTCGTGGGGAGTTATAAATATCAAGTATTGTACCAGGTGCAGTTTCATGCAAATGTCTTCAACCACTCAAACTGTTTTTATTTAGATACGAGAATAAAATATCTTGAACTATGTTGCCTTTTATTCACTTGATTTCCTTTAAGTAAATTAAAATATCTGGCTGTAAACAGGATACATCTGAATATTTCTATCAACCCCTAGAGATAATCCATGACATTTTAGGACATGGCAGGTTGTGAGGACTTGTTACTTCCCAAACAGATTTTTGTAAGCAGTCATTCCATGGCCCCAAATGTGTTCCTGGATTTCTTTCACCAAATGTGTCTAACACAAAACTCAATGAATTAAACTGAGAAAGCTGCAAAATAAAGCAGACCACTTGCAGTTTTGTCATATTAAGAGAATAAAAATCATTTCAAACCACTAGAACTTTAATAAGAAAACAAAAAAACAAGAGAAAAATATTTCATGAAGTGATGATAAAAACTAGTTTATACAGCTCTCCGATCATCTAGCTTTTCTTTAAGTCAGTGTTAGTGTGGTCACAGACATAATCTCACAGAAGATAAATCCATGTGTGCTCAGCACCTGTTTTGAAATATCCTAAATCAAATACTCCTCTTGTAATAGAGACCAATGACACTTGTAAAGATACAATTTTGTCCCCCAAGTGTTAATTTTAATCTTAACATGCCTACCTACTTATTATAATGCTTTTAACTGCTCCTTAGATACAATTAAGATGAAGTGTAGTATCTAAAGCACTCAGTGTTAAGATTATTAGCTAATGGTACAAAGATGACTTAGAACTGATGTTTCAACATTTTACTAGCTGGTCTGAATTTGAATTGGCTGGAATCTTCATCCATTTTATTAAAAAGATTTCACTCTTTTTAAGAACAGAAATGGCAAACTAATTATTGATCTATATAATACTTTTTAGTTTCTGATACTGCTCAGTGGGTAAAACTAAATGTAGCAATTAAAGGGGTCTCTTCAGTGAATTCTATCTCTAATTTTCAGTGAAGACATTGCAAATACACATGTGTATGGTTGTTTTTAAATCTGAAACTGATGCATGTTCTCTTAAAACAGCTCTTCAAAACAGAACTGCATTCTGCACCCTTAGTTTATAAGGGCACAGGGTCAGCTACTTTCAAGTCATTTGATAACTGACCTTTATAAGAAATCATTTTACAAAACCAAAAATGCAAAAGAAAATTAAAAAAAAATTTAACTGTCCAGAGATTGATTATAATAATTTATACTTTCTTAGACTTGCTATTTAAGCACCCCCATAAGCAAATGAAAGTCTCCAATTAGTATTCAGTCAGGAAAATATGTCCATATTTCTCTTGGTTGCCTTAATTTCTTTTGAAATAATTTTCGTTTATATTAACTTTCCAAAGCATCCAAAACTTTCATGATCTGTTGTTTTATGGCTTTGGTAGCATCTCCTGCATTTGGAATCAAATACCTATGGGGAGAAAAATATATGTTAATAACACTGCCTTCTGTTGAGGACTCAGATTCCACTTCCAATGGGGAAGTGACCCACAAACCCAGCACAGACGCCCTCCCATGTACTCCCCCCGTCACTTCTCTCAACATATACTCAAAAGTGCTATTTTGAAAGAAAGAAAATCCAAGTGCAAAATGATTTTTCTAATTATTGTGTAGAGCAAGGTGGAATGAACTGGAGATCAGGAGTCAGGAGGGCTATATTTGATTCTAACACAAGCTAAGTGTGAAGATCTGTTAGTCACTCAATCCCTCTGGGCTTCACACTGTTACCTGTACGATTAAAGATGATTTAGCTTCAACAGCAATGTGGCTACAGCCCTGATGCCAGTCCAAGAACTGTTTGTCACTGGTCCGCAAGAAGGCGAGGAGGAGCCTGTATCAGACTGTTAACTAACTACATCATCCAGCACACTGCTTAGTTCACTGAGACTTTTCAAAACAAGAACTTTTTGATGAAGGAAAATAAAAACAGTGACTTACATTCCGAGAAAAGCTCATTTACTTGCAAAGCAGCATGCAGTGCAGCACTGATGTAGGGTATTCCTAAAGACCCTTCTGTCAAAGTCTGTGAAGTTAGCTATGGCACTTAATGAAATCATGTGCTAATGCCTAATCCATATATTACAACAAATTTGCAAGGAAAAGATAGCAGGAATACCAATAAAAGTGGTTCAGGTATCCTATTCCACCATCCATTTCCCCAAAGTGAGAAACAAATCATGTTTAATCATGAACTAATTCAGTAATTCAGATAATATCATCCTAAGAAAATCTTACCTTTCGATTGCCAAGATTTCTATTCCTGAAGCGCTACTGTTTCCATACTTGAAGGTAATTAGCTCAGGATGTTTTTTTTTGGATGTTATTTTAACTACAGAATTTAGTGCTTGTCGAGACTGTATATAGGCCAATCCTTTTCGTGAAAGAATCTCCCTTAAACAGTACATATGTGTTGCAGTAACCAACAGATGACTTGAGAGAGACAAAAGATTAAAAAAAGCAAAAAGAAATGTCATTCAGAACAGCTGTTACTTCAACAGTCCCAATTAAAAAAATTTTCAACTCCAGATGAAACTACTTTTGAAGGCAAAGGATCACTATTGATTTAAATAAGCTACTTAATAACAGCTTTTAATTTGCCTTTAGTTGCAGGCAAAATTAGTGTTTTATTGACAGATAAATTCTGTAACTATTTAAGAGTAAAGTTTATATTTAATATAATAAAAACTATAATTAGAAATTATTAAAATAATGGATTTTTGGAATCTATTCTACATGTAGTATATTTGAAATATACTACCTTTCAGACTTTTAACAGCAAACTATCCTCATGTGACATACCATAGCATATACTTTATATCAAAGCAATACCTGGACTGCCTTACATATTTAGTAATATTCTGAAACGGGCCCCAAAGACAAAATAAGGATAGAATTATTAACACCCACACCATGCCTTGTGTCTCAGCTCACTTTTAGTATAGTAACAGTACTCACACACTTTTATGAAATACAATAAGACAGATATCCAGAATGAGGGACATTCTGCAGAAAACCTGACCTAGACTCAAAGGATTCACTCATCATGAAGAAAAGCGGGCAGTATGATGAGGGGAGCACTACTGTTGTTCAAGGGATGAGACTAAGGAGAGAGAGAAGGCAAATGCGATGTGTAAAACAGGACTAGACCCTGGATCAGGAAAAAAGGATAAAGACTATAAAAGATACCTTGGAGATACTGTGAAAAATTTACATGTGGTCTGCATGTTACATGATGCTCATTTTTAAGGTTTTTAAAGATGTGACAGTGTTATTGGAATTGTGGAGGAGACTATTCATATTCTTGAGAGATTTATGCTAAAGCACTTGTCATATTTATAAGCTGCTTCTGAGTGGTTTGACAACGGAAAAATGTGTATATGTGTATGTATTTACAAAGATATTTACACAGAGAGATGGGATACTGTGAAAAAAAGTTAAAAGTAGCTGAGTTTGAGAGAGGCTTATATTCTATGTACTATTCAACTTATCTGTTTAAATTTTTCCCAAAAAATTACCTAAAAAATATTTTTTTAAAAACCAAGATATATAATACAAGCTGACAGAAGAAATTCTATCTTACTGTACTTAGATACATAGAATTTCTTTCGCACTTAACCTTCATATCACGACTTCCCTAAATTCAATCTTACTTCTGAAGAAGGCATTTTAAGAAGTACCGAGGGACTTACCTGGTGGCACGGTGGGTAAGAATCCGCCTGCCAATGCAGAGGACACAGGTTTGGTCCCTGGTCCAGGAAGATTCCATATGCCATCAAGCAACTAAGCCCATGCGCCACAACTACTGAAGCCTGTGAGCTCTACCGCTCCAGCAGTTTCCAACTACTACTAAGCCTACATACTCCAACTACTAGAGCCTGTGCTCCACACGAGAGAAACCACCGCAATGCGAAGCCTGTGCACAGCAACAAAGAGCAGCCCCCACGCCCAGAAAGTCCATGCACAGCAACGAAGACCCAGTGCAACCAAAAATGACATTTAGAAAAAATTCAACTTAAAGAAAAAGTACCTAGGAAACATGTGTCCACTTTCTTTCACTTCTTTACAAGGAAAATGATGCTTGACATCTGGCTTGTTTATCCAAGTCTGAATGTTCACAACCTCTTTTCTATCATCATCTGACATTGAAGAACTGTCGATTTCATCTGTAAAGAATTTAAGATGTTAAAAGTGGGTATCACCAACTTTAAAAATGATAGCCTGAAAAAATTTCAGTAGTATTTTAAACAGACAGGTTGAAAAACAAAACAATCGATTCTAACCCAGCTACTGTATTTCCTGTGCCAATGATACTAATATAAAAGTATTATGATGAAACATCACTACATATGGTAAGAAAATCAAGTGAAAATATAACATATATACTTTTATTACAATATTAAACTACCTGAGGAATTTCAACTTTTTTGATTTATACGACGTAACTCTAATCTATGACTAGTCTGTAGGGAGATGGTGGAATTGTCCAATCATTATATTACCACCTATCTTGAGGGCAAAAATGGCTGAGTTCTTTTTCTCTTGCTGGTTTCTTTTCCTTTTTTGTTCATTGAAGTACAGTTGATTTACATAATTATATCAGTTTCAGGTGTATAACATAGTGATTCAATATTTTTATAGATTACACTCCATCTACAGAATTACTGGCTTCTGATTCTGGGGGATAATCCTGGGATAAGTAAGTCTATTTAGTGGGGTTTTATGTGAGAGAAATATAAGACATTCCTGTTATTCTGTTTTTCTAATTTAAGAAAGGGAATTACACTCCCTAGAGTTAATTGCAGATGTTCTTCTCTTCACTTTTCAAGAAATCAAAATACAAGAGACATAGTAAAAAAATGAAATCTCATGTATCTATTCACTTCTGGCTTAAATAAAAATTAAGCCCTCATGGATTTCTGCCCAATCACATCCCCATTTCTTTTCCACCAAGAAACAGTGACTATCTGAATTTGGTGTCACATCTTTACTTTTAATCAAACAAGAATATTATTAAATAATATACTGTTTTGCATTCTAAGTTAACATAAATAATAGACTGCTCAACTGTATTCTTCTCCAACTGCTACCCTATTCCCAACATTATAAATTTTACCCATGTTGACAATCATAGCTCCAGTTTTCTTATTTTCATTTCTGTGTAATTTTCCAGAGTGTAAATACATATGTATAGATATAAAAACATGATATGTGAAAATACACCAACATTTCTTCATCCATTTCCTTCTTTTGTTAATGGAATAACAAATATTTAGGGAAAGACAGACTGATAGGTAACAGGAAAATGACAGAAGAGACAGAGCAAAAAGGAGAAAGGGAAACAATTACAAATAGCATACAGAAGTTTATGAAACAGAAGGTAAGAATAGCTAGAGAAGGTGTTGGGGAAAAGCTATAAAGAAATAAAGTACAATGTACTGATTATTTTGTTATACTATAAAAGAGAAAATGTACTTTTAGAGTTTTTATACAGGGATATAAAAATATTATATAGAAGAAAAATAAAAATTCTGTATTTGCTTCAAAAAAATTACATATAGAAAATTATTTTCCCTTCAATGCAGTTTTCAGGAAGGTGACTGTAATATACATTAAACTGTCAAATGTGAGTCCCTCTAATCTGGCAATCTTACTGGGAATTATTTACCCTCTAGATACACTTGCAAAAGTTCACCTAGATATATGTGAATATTCATTCATGTACACACACACACACACACAAAGATAGCCACTGCTATTTGCAATAGTAAAAAGAACTGGAAAACTACCAGGGTCAACTGGGAGAAGACTGATTTAATTATGGTGCATTTGTATAACAGGAAGTCAGCTGTGGGCTGAGGTGGAAAATACACAATATGTATTACTAAGTGAAAAAAGCAAGATGAGATTTGGGAGTATTCTTCTTGTTTTGTACTTTTATATACAACATATATTTAATATATAGTATATATATTTATATATTTTTTCTAACTCAACACACATTAATACTAATTATGATCACTTAGGGTAATCTGAGCAGTGGGATTATGAACAAAAACAGTAATTTTTTAAAACATAAAGACAATCACGAATTTCCCTGGCACAATATCCCCATCTTGTGGCCCTTTAGGATATTGCCTCCAGTTTCAAAAGGCTCTTTTCAGAGGTCTCAATTTTGAGATTTCCTGAACTTGAGTCCCACAACTCTTAATCCCCTACATGGCTGAATCAAGGGGATTTACGTCCAATCCCATGGATTTAAATACTATTTATACCCTGATAATTCCCAGATTATCACCGGCTTAGACATCTCTCCTCAACTAGACTCCTGTAATTATTGCCTACTCAGCATTTCTACTGCATAATTTAAGGCATCTAAAACCAAACTCTTAACAGAAAAACCACAGACTCTCCAATCTCCTCTACAGAATCTCACTGTGTCTTGCTGGTCCCAGAACGATCTCTACAATCACTCCTGATGCCTGAGGAAAGCAGTCTGTATACAGAGAAGTGTAGTACCACACCTGTGTCGTATTCTTCCTCATCCCCGATGCTGAAAACAGGCTTCACACCACGATAAGGCTTACCCACTCTGTCACTGCTGCTCACATGCCTATAATTCAGAGAATTGTAAGAGGGAAATCATCACTTAAGTTTCTAAAGATTTTCCCCAAGTATCATCTGAATATTAAAATACAAATGTTCTTTGTCCACCCCCTACCTCACCATGTACCACCCAGTTTCAGGCCAGCTATGTTAAGGAAATTGAAACAAGATAAGGAAATCATGTTAGCAAAAGAGGCACAAGGGCTTGGTGTGCAGAATGCTTTCAAATCTGTAAAAATTATGGTTTAAACAATTTTAATGTTCACATAAACCAATGCACTGGGACATTCCTTAACCTCTGAGCTCTGTGTCCTCAGCTGTAAAACGGTAATGACAATATCTACTCTTCCTGGCTACTGTGAAAATTAAATCAGTTAATATCTGGTAAAGCTCTTGAAATAATGTCTGGCATACAGCAAGTGCTACATACATGTTTCTTAGACACAACAGTTTATGAAACCAAATATTCATGGGCTTCTCATGGGTACAGATTCATGGGCTTCTCTAAACCTAAGGGCTTCTCATTTGGGTACAGATGTCTTAAGGCTTTTCCTCCCATTTTTTGTAATTTCTGTTACTTCTGTCTCAATAGAAACTAAGATGCTACTTCTTTTACATAAATAAACCATGAAAATTCTCAAGTGAGAATAAACCACTTCATTCTCAAGTGGCAGAAACAAACAACATGTAAACTCAAACTTAATTAGTTCTGTAGGAAGTTCTCTTTTTTATATAAAAATCAATACCTTGTTACTTTTCAGGTAATCGCCAATAAACCAAGAAATACAATTAAAATATTTAGATAAAATTTTACATGTTTCTGGAGAAAGAGTACTATTTGTAGGATAAAGTTCAGCTAAGATAATCTATGATGAAGGAAAATTGTGACTTGCTTTTTCCCTTGTCATGTTAAGATAGAGTTCAATTAAGTTGTCTTAGAATTCAGTTTTTCCAAAAAAACAGAGATCAAATCTATATTTTAAATAATTTCTTAATACATAGCATCAATAAAAATAATGACCTAATTTGGTTAAAATAAGCTTAAATCTTTACTTCTCCCAAAACAATATTCCTTAACAGAAAACCAACAAGAGTTGAGTGTATGACAGAATTGTAAATTAACCAATACACTGCTTACAGTTTAAGTTAAAATCATAAAATCATTTGATTTTTATGCTAAAACATATCTAATGTAAAGTTATCCTATAAATTAGCAAATTTTACTCATTAAAGACAAAAATATGAAAGAAATAATTAAAATAAATCTATGCACTCAGATTCAGCTCTCTAACAAAAGGCAAAGACAAACACAGCTTTATGTAACAATACATTTGTGTCATCTAGATTATAAAATTGTATGAGATTGTGTTATTGGTTCTCTCCTGATATTAAAGCATAATTAAACTTCTATAATATAGAAAGTAACGAAGATAATGTTTACAGTAAATGCTTGTACCAGAATGTTTGTATGAATAAAGTGACATCCAAAAAAAAGATACCAAGCTATACATTATTGAGCAAAATGTATAATACAATGCAGTTTTTATAAACAAGATGGCTAAAGATAACTAACAAAGTTCTTAAAAGACTATCAAAAACTGAAACTCAATATCTGGACTCTTTAAAAAGCAGTCTATCTATGCTTTTTTGCAGAAACAAAATCTACAAAATAGTCTGAATAGATTTTAACTTTACTTACTGGGCTCAAAAACAAACCACATTTATTCTAACTTTTCATTAAATTCTATTTTCAAAATGGATATAATCTCTAGGGACCAGAAAAGATAATTTTTAATTTTTTAAAAATTATTTGGGATAAAATTTGGAAGTTAAAAAAAAAATCAGAGTAATTCGATGGTCCTGTAACAAGAGAAAACAGAAACATGATTCACAAGTAGATTATAATTTTAAAAGAAGCCATCCCCTTTAAAATTATAAAATTCTAATAGAAGCTCTGTAACTGGCATCATACAGGAGCAGTCACAGTAAATAAAATCTCTTATATGTAAGTTGAAAGTAAACTACTGCTAAAAATGCTACTTCTAATTCACTGAAAACACTGAAATGATCTGCCAAAAAAGTCAACCTCATTATTCCAGAGCTTAACTTACTTTTCAAAGTATGACTAGAACTTCTTTTTAAATGTTCATAGGTATTGCTATAATTGATATTCAAATTAAAATTGTAGAAAAGTCGTGCATATAAAAATGTAAAGCCATATATATAAGGTTCTATTGTTTATCCTAATTGAAGATCCAGTAGATTTCTAAACTTTAAACCTATGGAATTTAATAAACACCCCAATTTTACTGGGATAAGAGAAGAGATGGATTATATATTAACATGTCCACTGTGGCCTAATTTCTTTCAAGGAAAAGCAAAGGCAGAACCCTAGAACTGGAGTTCTTTGGAACTGATTTATATAATGTTGTCTCTCTAACTTAAACACATACACCTTATTAAGAAAATTCTAGCAATATTATCAAATGACATAGTGTACATGAAATAACAAAAAATTGGAACCGCAAACTATGCTTTTTTTCAGGTGCTACAATTTTCTCCACTGTTAGGGCATGAGACAGAGTAAATGATCTCCAAAGCTAACAGCCTCCCAACTCTGAGACTACGTATTTTCTTTGTTTCATCTTCCTCTGTCTTAGAATAAAAACATGAAATTTGTTTTATAAAATTGTGTTTGAATGTATGTGATTTTCATCTGAGGAACAGGAGATATAAAAGGAGAGGCAAGGAAAAAAATTTAAATGATCAAGCAAAAAAACCAAAAGGAAAGCATAACAGCATCACACACTCCTAAAAGCAGAATGAGAAGAGTTCAGCATTTGAGACAGCTGCATGAAATCTGAGCCAAGACAGCAACAGGCTTAGAGACAGCGTGATGCATGCCAAAGGAAAAGGATGGTCCAGTAAAGCTGTGCTACTCGTTGGCTTACCGCTCGGTACATGTTCTGTCTGGCCAAGGAAGATTGAAAGACATTCTACAGCAAATTGAGGCAGAGGACAGAACAATATGATTATTAAAAACACAACAGCTTTAAAACAAAAATATAATCAGTTTTTCTAATTGTGTATATTAAAAAGAAAATGTTTTGATGATCCCAAGTACAAAGGAAAATGAAGAAAAGCCAGTTTCAAGTGATTATTTAACAAAGAGAATAGTCTTTTCAACTTAGTATTATCACCAGTTCATTTTAAAATAAAATTTTAAGTGTTCAGGCTACAAAATGTAGCAATAATAGTACCCTAATTGAGAATGCATTAATTAAAAGTATTTTTAAAAATAAAGCTTTTGAAAGCAGACACAATTTTAATGAGCAAAAAAAACTTTCAGCCTTGATAAAAAAACTTTTAACATTATTTATCAGTTGCCCATTTTAGACAAAGTATAGTTTTTTGGATTAATGAAAATAACCTACATCTTGTTATTTACTAAACGAAAAATATATATACCTCTGTATGCATATGTACTTTATTTAATAAAATGAAAAATAGTACATTCCTTATATTCAGTTCTTAAAGTCAAATACTTCAACTCTCCTAGTACACTGCAAGTAAGACATGAAATTAAATACTATAATACATTTCCAAGATGAGGCCTGCTTAGAAACGAATTTCACACTGGAATTATTAGGTTCGCTTTGAACTCTAAGAACAAGAAAGATCAGTGAAACTAACGTGGAGAAAAAGAAAACATATTGTGCACTCACAGTCCCAGTGAGAAACAATATAATAGACATTCTTAAACTTCCTTATCATTTGTTAGCTGGTTACTTCATTTGTAATTCATGGGAGAAGTGAGGTCACACATGCCGTGAACAAAATTCTATGAAGATCTGAATTCTTAAACTTAAGAAAACGGGGTTCTGCTTTATTTAGTATGACTCAATTTTCTAGGTTTTAAATTCCTGAAGCCAAGAAAGAGATTACTGCTATGACATTACTGCACTTAACAGATGATTCCAACCACGTGACAGGTGGGATTATACATAATAGTGCTGGAATATTTTTTTCTAATGAATGGCTTGAAGGGGCAGAATTATTATTTGCCACCTATTCCGGGCAGTGGAAGAAGAGAGTAATCTTCATAGTCAACCTTTACAGCAATAAAGAACATCTCTGTGATGATAATGAAAACTGGAATCATCTAATAAAAAAATATAATTTACAATCTTTTTTTAAAGCACATTCTATTCAACTAACATTTACTGTAAGATACTTTTCTTCAGCTTGAATTACTCATCACAAATTCATACTGTATAAGTAACTCACCGGTCCACAGGAGTTGATGTATTCTCAATAAAGCTGATAACTTTTTCCCTGACATTAACAGATTTTGTCTTCAAAGCAACAGTCATTTTATTAACTAATGATTTCATTCCTCTATCATTTGAACCATTAGAAGATTCACCCTAGGGGGGAAAAAAAAGAATTTACTGATGAATTAACTGCTCTCCAAATAACTAGCAAGACACACTACTGCTGAAGGTTGTCTCGATGTTATGCACTGAACTGGGTGCACCTCCTACCACAAAATCATATTTTAAAGTCCTAATTACCCAGTATACCTCAGAAAATGACTGTAGGTGGAGACAGGGCCTTTAAAGAGTAAATTAAGGTTAAATGAGGTCATGTAATAGGTAGGCCCGATCCAAAATGACAGATGTCCTTACAGGATAAAGGGGAGACATCGGGGACTTACCAGCCCAGAAAAAAGGCCATGTCATCTGCAAGCTGAAGACAGGTGCTTCTGGAGAAATTAAACATGTCACCCCTTTGATCCCAGACCTCTAGCCTCCAGGACAATGAGGAAATAAATTTATGTTGTTTAAGTCACCTAATCGGTTGTGTTTTGTTAAGGCAACCCGAGTAGACTGACACACTGGGTGAAACCATTTTAGGAACGGAAGGTAGAAATGAAAACTGAGGATATGTACTACACACATAAATGTGTGCAACCTGAAACTACCTTTTATTCAGTAAGAAATGAAATTATTGACCTCTTAACTCAGATAACTCTATAAAAATAAGTAAAATTACAATCACAGTATCATTCATATAGCTAAATTTTGAAACATTTATTCTTTGTAAATTTTTGCTGTTTAAGACATTATTACTTAGGTCTTTATTTCTCAAGAAAAGTCATCTTTATGCACCTAGTGTAACAGATTTGAGTATAATTCTTAGATTGTATATAACTGTTCCTTTACATCCTACTGCAGCGGTTCCCAGTCCTTGTGGCACTAGGAACCAGCTTCGTGGAAGACAGTTTTTCCACAGATGGGGGCTGGGGAATAGTTCAGGCATTAGGGAGTGGCAGAGGAAGCTGCTTTGCTCATTCACCTCCCGCCACTCACCTCCTGCTGTGCTGCACAGTGGGTTTCTAAGAGGCCTTGGACCTCTCTGCCCTACAGGCAAGTTGGTTGCAGATGTCACAAGTTTAAAAATTTGCCTATCTTCTGCCCATTAATTCCTCTTCAGGATTTATGGGAAGGAAATAATCAGAAAATGCCCTAGGATTTAGTCACTAAACTATTTTTTAAAAAGTTTAAAAAACAAGCATTTAAAAATATTAGAAAATGCTCAAACGTTCAGTGAAAAAGCAGAAAATAAACCTATTTGTACACTCTGAGCACTACTTTTAAAATATAATACTAAAAAAAAGCATTATAAAAGATGTGAAGAAAATATTTCAAAATATGAACAGCTGTTATCCATGGTTAGGTAACAATTAATTTTGCTTTCTTTGTATTTTTAATATTTACATATGATGCTGTAATGAAATGTATTATTTTTATTTTTAAAACAAGTCATTAATAAAAATGTATTATTTTTACTTTTAAAACAAGTAAGTCATTAACTAAAATATGTTACTTTTATTTTTAAAACAAGTAAGGCATTAACTAAATAACATAAAAATCATGTTTCCATTTCCATATCCAACTTCAAAACCAAATTATACTGACCATGGAATTCTTTGGTACTTTAGAAGATAACACATCTTTAAGAGTTTCTTTAATAGCCTCACTCATTGCTTTTCAAATCTGAAGATAAAAACTTCAATAGAGAGACTATCCAATGCTGTGGGTGGGAATATAAATTAGAATGATGTTTTTTAGAGGGCAATTTGATAATAATGCAGAATTCTAAGGATTCTGACATGTAATCTTTTGATCAAGTTATTTCATTTCTAGGACAAAATAATGTCATATGCAAACATTAGTACAAAAATTAATAGTAGTGTGCACAACAGAAAAAGACTGGAAGCAATGTAAATATTCAATAATAAGGGACTAACAAAACAAATTATAATATATCCATAGTATTTAGATATTAAAAACGAAAACAGCAAATATTTATTAAATAAATGGTGAGCTCCTAAATATCTAAAAGATCATGCTGAAAATTCTTCTCTAATTCTCAGAGCAGCTTTATCTGCACGATTTGACAATAATTTGCTTTGACTTACAAGACTGAAGATAAGCCTCAATTCATCATCTAATGAGTTACAAAGTTTATCTGAGCCACCAGTGAAGTATAAAGTATGTAAGTGACACTATATAGTATGCAAGTGACAGGTACTACACTTTACGTTCACTTGTACATTTAATTCTCATGTCATTATTATGAAGAAAGTTCTGGTATTATCACCCCTATTTGCACAGATGGAGAAACCAGAGTGGAAATGATCTTGCTGGAGATCATGAAGAAAATAAGTTCTGGAGATAAAACCTGAGTACCCAGGTAAGTCTGATTGGTAAGCTCAGGACTATACTGGAATTTTCCTTCTATTTCTGATTTAAAGAATGATCATCAGGTAGATAAGGATCATTACTTGTGAAGAAAACAATTTAATGACAGAGCCAGGCTTCAGCAATATGTGAACCATGAACTTCCAGATGTTCAAGTTGGAGGAACCAGAGATCAAATTGCCAACATCCGCTGGATCATGGAAAAAGCAAGAGAGTTCCAGAAAAACATCTATTTCTACTTTATTGACTATGCCAAAGCCTTTGACTGTGCGGATCACAACAAACTGTAGAAAATTTCAAGAGATGGGAATAATAGACCACCTGACCTGCCTCTTGAGAAATCTGCATGCAGGTCAGGAAGCAACAGTTAGAACTGGACATGGAACATCAGACTGGTTCCAAATAGGAAAAGAAATATGTCAAGGCTGTATATTGTTATGTCAAGGCTGTTTATTGTCACCCTGCTTATTTAACGTATATGCAGAGTACATCATGAGAAACGCTGGACTGGATGAAGCACAAGCTGGAATCAAGATTACTGGGAGAAATATCAATAACCTCAAATATGCAGATGACACCACCCTTATGGCAGAAAGTGAAGAATTTTTGATGAAAGTGAAAGAGGAGAGTGAAAAAGCTGGCTTAAAGCTCAACATTCATAAAATGAAGATCATGGCATCCAGTCCCATCACTTCATGGGAAATAGATGGGGAAACAGTGGAAACAGTGGCTGACTTTATTTTACGGGGCTCCAGAATCACTGCAGATGGTGACTGCAGCCATGAAATTAAAAGATGCTTACTCCTTGGAAGGAAAGTTATGACCAACCTAGACAGCATATTCAAAAGCAGAGACATTACTTTGCCAACGAAGGTCTGTCTAGTCAAGGCTATGGTTTTTCCAGTAGTCATGTATGGATGGAAGAGTTGGAATGTAAAGAAAGCTGAGCGCCAAAGAATTGATGCTTTTGAACTGTGGTGCTGGAGAAGACTCTTGCGAGTCCCTTGGACTGCAAGGAGATCCAACCAGTCCATCCTAAAGGAGATCAGTCCTGGGTGTTCATTGGAAGGACTGATGTTGAAGCTGAAACTCCAATAACTACTGCCACCTGATATGAAGAGCTGACTCATTTGAAAAGACCTGATGCTGGGAGGGATTGGGGGCAGGAGGAGAAGGGGATGACAGAGGATGAGATGGCTGGATGGCATCACCGACTCGATGGACATGGGTTTGAGTGAACTCCGGGAGTTGGTGATGGACAGGGAAGCCTGGTGTACTGCAGTCCATGGGGTCACAAAGAGTCAGACACGACTGAGCGACTGAACTGAATGCAGATGATACAAAGTACAGAAAACACATAAAAGACTTATTGCCCAAATATTTCCAAAGAAGAACAGAATGGATTTACCCTCACTATTCTCCTGGGACAAACTAATTGGGAGAGTCCTGAGAATCAACTCACTTTAAAGTCCAAGTTAATCACAGGAGTCAGAATTATCTCCGTTGATATTTAAACAGAAGTAGAAAATTGTCACTAAGTGATACCAAGTTGCAGCTGGGGAGGGAGAAGTCTGAATTCAGCAAGGAGACCGCCAGAACTCCTGACTAGTTTAACTATGCAGGTCGGCTCCTGTGATTTCATTAACCTCACAACAATATGCGTCCTCATTGTACTTGTTTGAAATATTTTGACTCCATTTCTTTTATGGTGAGTATTTAGATGTTAATCATCATTTCTGAGCATTCATCCAAATCTGGTGACATATTCTACATACATACTTACATCCACAGAAGAATTGATGCTGCTCCTTGAGCCTGAGGTGCTAGCAATCCAATGGCCATATCCGTTTTCTGGTCCATCCACATTGATGTCTGCCAGGTGCTGCTGCAGTGCTTAAAGATAAAGAGGAAGAAGGAAAAAAAAATCCTGATATATCAACCCCCCTTAGAAGTCTGATAAACATGTCAGACATGACTTAGCAACTGAACAACAGAAGCTGAATGAAAAAGATCCAAGGGCATAATCACAGGTATTTCTTTCACAGCACCTTTGTAAAGAATAAAAGATGCCAGGCTACAGAAAGTTTTCCTTTCCCTCCTCTTTCTTCTAAAGCCCTCTCTCTACACACATATAACTTTTCTTAATTGACCCTAAGGGTGACAGTAACCATATACACAGATTTGATGTCTTCCTCTTTGGAAGGCAACCTTTCAAGTATTAATAAATAATTTTAGCAACATTTTGATGATATAAAGGATTAATGGAAAACCTATCATGGCTTTTGTTTACCATAAAGAGACATCAGTTAATCCTTCCAGTAATAAAGAAGCAGTCTTAGGCATTAACTGCTGTGGAAAGAGAGATTATTCTTGGAAAAGAAATAATTCATGGTTTAAAAAAATTTTCCTAAAACCTAGCCTATCTGTGCTATATAAAATAATGCTTTTCAGACACTTTTGAGAACAATAACCAAGTTTTGTGTTATGCTGTCAGAACTTCCAATAAATAACACTAGGACTTAGGCCAATACTTGCTTAACACCAGTACTCATTAAAAGAAGCCCTTTTTTTATATCACTCTGGGTATGAGCCTCAAGGGTAGTTAGTTATCAGGCCATGATACAAATTATATCCATGATAGGAGATAAAAATTCTTGCTAATATCAACAAAGACCAAGTTGAAATAAACCCTAACCTATCGAAACTTCTAATTTATAACATAAGATCATATTAAGTCAGAACTTAAGCCTGATAAGACTCTTTATGATTCAAACTCAGGATTCTACTGCCTCCAACAAATATTAATTTGATTTTACTATTAATTTTCCTAGTAATTACAGATTCAATGTTTGTATATCTCTTTTACTAATGAAAGGCTTTCTTTTAATTTAAATACATTTGACATGCAATACTGTGTAAGTTAAAGGTATACAAAAAGTTGATCTGATACATTTATATACTGTAGCAACAGGGGCACCTCTATCATGTCACACAGTTACCATTTCTTTTTTTGTGGAGCAAATAATTAAGATCTAGATTCTTTGCCCAAGTTTGGTGATTATAATACAATATTGTTGTCCACATTCACTATATTATGCATTAAGTACTCCAGGACTTATTTACCTACTAGTTGCAAGTCTGTACCCTTAAGTAACAGAATTTGTTTAAAAAAAAAAAAAAAAAAAGACAGTCTCTATTTAGAATCTTACCATCCTGACCTACTCCTTTATAAATTCTCAAATATTTGCTGTAGCAACTCTGTCATTTTTCTTTCCTGAATTACCAGATTATCTGCAGTTGAAAACATCAGCTTATTTCTTATGCCATTCAGTCAACGTTTTTCATCAGCTAATACTTTCAAGTAATTAAAAAATGAGAACAAAACAAAAAAGCAAATAGTAAGAAGAGTTTACAGTGAAAAATAAACCCTCCTACTCTTGTCTCCCAGTCTTATCTACCCCTCCTTCTTCATAAAAACAAATCATGTGGGCAGTTTTTCACCCATCTTTACAAAAACATTTTTTACAAATTCAAGCTAATTGGGGCTTGTATTTGTAAATATACAATTAGCTTGAATTTGTAAAAAATGTTTTTGTAAAGATGGGTGGCTCAGACAGTAAAGAATCTGCCTGCAATGAAGGCGACTGGGGTTGGATCCCTGGCTTGGG
Organism: Bison bison bison; assembly: GCF_000754665.1. Taxonomy (NCBI): domain Eukaryota; kingdom Metazoa; phylum Chordata; class Mammalia; order Artiodactyla; family Bovidae; genus Bison; species Bison bison. The sequence continues at coordinate 2,021,009 of NW_011494740.1, read as the reverse complement.
AAGATCCCCTGGAGAAGGGCATGGCAACCCACTCCAGTATTCTTGCCTGGAGAATCCCATGGACAGAGGAGCCTGGTGGGCTACAGACCATGGGGTCGCAAAGAGTTGGACACAACTGAGCAACTAAGCACAGCACAAGTTAAAGACATCCATTTTAACAGTCTTCTAAATATTTTCTCATTGCAACTGCCTATTGTATTTGTCTTTATCTATCTGTCCTGCTGGCCTTGCCTTTTCTGAAAACAGTGATGACTGAAAAGAAAGTGTACCCAATAACTAATTTGGTCACTCCAAATCAGCTCCAGTGATCATATAATTTCCTCTGAAAAGTAGGGTCAAAGGAATTAATAAATTAAAATCTTACCCATAAATCCTCCACTGGCAATGCTCACGTATTCTTTGTTTTTCTAAAGTGGAAAATAAAATTTAAATTACTTCAAAATGCAATTCAATTAAAATATCTTATAGTTCTATAAGCATTGACAAATGTAATAAAAGGTTATATATTAAATTTCTGGATTTTTTTTACATTTAGACTTTGGCACAGAGACGTGCATACATTTATCTTGTATACTGTAAGATCTGGGGCTTGCACAGGAACAAGTGGACAACTTTGTGGCTACTAATGAGACTGTACTACAGTCCCAACGGTGCAAGAAGTCAAACCAAAATCAGTTACACTGTATTTTCCAATGTAATGAAAAAAGCTTTCAAAAATATTTTGGGTTCTTTATTAAAAAGGAAATACAAAAGCAAGTAACACAGCTAATTATGAACAAATGACAGAATGTCAACATTTTACAAACTATTAAAAATTAATGAATCCAAGTAATGATAAAGACACAAGAAAGGTATCTGGGCAGTATTTACTGCCTGAGGAAGTACACACTATCCAAGACTTCCTGCTCCCCCACCCTCCAAAGTCATCTAACAAGACTCTAGGTCTAACCACCAGCTTACGGGAAATACCAGAGATAGAACCTGATAAACACCACTATGTGAATGCAACCAGCAAAATCCAGATTGTGGGTTTTTCCAAATAAACAGATGCAAGGAAAAAAAACTGGAAACAGAGCCTATAAAAAGAGACTTAAAAGATATTAACCAAGTGCAATGTCTTGTTTTAGATCTTGAGAAAATTAGGAAACTTGAATACTCATTAGATTTTTTATAATCAAGTATAGTAGTTATAATGTGATTATATCTTTACAAAGAATTTACAGTTCAATTCTCCCTACTTTTGAATTTGTTTGAAATTTCCACGTTAAAAATTGGGGAGGGAGACGGATTTCTAAATCCATATCAAGAACTCAAATTATTAAAACAAGTCCACAATATTCCAAATTCTTGCCATCTGACATCCTTTGTAATATATAGCTTGTTTCAGAGCATTTTTAGAATAGCTCAATTAAATTTATAAGTAAAATGAATTTGAGTCCCTATTTCTGTTATTCTGTTTAAAGTAATAAAATATCTTTACTCCAGTAAAGCATAAAATTACTGTATAATCCCTCTCCCAAATACTTTGTTCCCTTTCTGATTTTGTGTTTCAAGGATTGTCCTTTTGACTAATTTTCTCAAACCAGAGTCCCATTGAAGTGGATACAAATTGAGTGGCCTATGTCTCCTCTCTTCCTGATTTCATAGTTCAGGGTCACACAAAATGAGGACTTTAATATATAAACTCCAAGGAATAACTAATAAACAACTATTTTTATAAAGAAAGAGCTGTCAGTGAGTGAGGCTTTGTAGAAAAGGTAGATGGACAGGGTGCATGAAATCAGTGATACAAATTAGTGTGTTAAAGACAACACTGGAACTCAAAAGGGAAAGGTGGTTAAGTGTCATAGACATATACATGTATATTTATTCGATTTCAAAGTAAAGATATTAAAAGGAATTATATAGCAACTGTAAAAAGTATTAAGGCATGAATAGGCACAGAGAACAAACAAAAGAATAATCCAGAAATGGACCCTGATGCATTGAAGAATTTAGTCTATTGAAGAGGTGGTACTTCAAATTGATAGCATAACTGGTTAGCTATTCAGGGAAATTTTTTTTTTTTTTATTCCTACCTCATTTCTTACAGAAAAATAATTCTAGATGGTCCAGAAGATTTAAACATAAAAAATAAACCATAAAAGCATGTGCGAAAAAAATTAAGGAGACGACTTCTTGGCAAGACACAAACCAATAAAGTGTTTAAAAAAAAAAAGAAATTTAACAAGGTAGACAACAGCACAAAATTGCCTAGGAGAATTTCTTAAAGGTGACAGCAAAAACCAAAGAAAAACTGAAGTAATCTGTCAGCATACCTGTAAAAAGTGTGCAAGGACCATGTTCATATACATGTCTTCTTCCTCTCTGCCACTGCCCATGAAGCAGAGGTGCTCCCCACCAGCGATGGAGCCAGACTCAATGGACTGCTTCTGTGCTTCCAGCAGAGATTTTACAGACTGTGCAAACTCGGATGGATTTTGGAGCATCTGGACAATTAAAAAAATTTAATATGGCAAGCCTGTGTTTTTTATACATCTGCAAAACTTGAAATATTTTCCCGGCAGGCTGGGGAGAGAACAATTTTATACTTCCACCATGAAATTAAAAAAAAAAAAAAAAGGCTCTTTTTTTTTTGGCTGCGCTACACAGCTTGTGGGATCTTAGTTTTCTGACCAGAGATTGAACCCAAGCCCTCTGCAGTGAAAGCTCTTAAGTCTTAACCACTGAATAGCCAGGGAATTCCTAAAATAAAGGCTCTTATAAATAAAATCCCTGGGATAAAAGAAATGTATATTAAATGTACCTATAATACATCAGAAAACAAAAGTTGACAATTCATGGAAAGATTAAATTATGCAAAGAAAATACCAAGATAAAAAATGTTTTTGCTGTTTGTTGTCTAAATTTCAGTGTCTTCAGGGTATCATGACAAGAAAAGTTTAACAATGAGTGGAAGGGTCCATGACAAAAAATTCATTGAAACAAGCTATATTTTTTAGTCTCCACTTACATGGCAAACCATGTTATTTCTTAGAAGACAGTTAGAAATAATGGAAGCATTTATCAGTACTTATTCTAGGTACTAGAGATATGACGATGAAAAAATTCATTTCTTACCCTCAAGAAAATAAGCATGCCAATAAATACAAAAATTTGTTAAAACTGTTTTAATAAAAAGCACAGTGAAAATTCAAAAGAAAAATGGACAAACCACAGAAAAGCACTTTGTAAAAAAAAAAAATACAAATTAACAGCACACTCAAAAACATATGTGCAGTATCACTAGTAATGACCACTGCTTTCCACTCATGATTCTTGTAAAATAGAAAATTAGTGACGTCTAATAATGCTTATGGTATAAAACAATCATTCTCACAGTTGTAAAGTATAAGTTGATACAGCCTTTTTAAAGGGCAATATGGCAGACTCTAGTAACAATTCTATATACCCACATTCTATATGCCCACATTCTATAGCCTATATGCTATAACTCTTACCCCAACAATTTTACTTTTAGGAGTGTATTTTACAGAAATATTTGCACAAGTCCATAAATGTTAACTACATTAACTACATGTTAACTACAGCATTGTTTTATTACAAGAAAAATGAAAACATTCTAAATGTACATAAATCAGGTGATAAATTGTGGTATATCTATACCATGGATCACTATACACCATTAAAAGGAATGTACTAAAATGAAAAGATGTCCCAAGAAACTGTTAAGTGAAAAATCAAATAGACAAAAAAAAGTGAATAAGAAATATGTAAATGTATGTTAAAGGTCTGGATGATTAAACAAGCTGACAGTAATTGTTAACTCTGGAGATACTCTTTGAGCTTTTTAAGAATATTCAAAGTTAGTCACAAATGACTTGAATAATAAGCATAAAAGATGGACCATCTAGGTCCTCCAGGGCTTCCCAGGTGGCTCAGAGGTAAAAAGCCTGTCTGCCAAGCAGGAGACATGGGTTTGATTTCTGGGTAGGGAAGATTCCCTGGAGAAGGAAATGGCAACCGGCTCCAGCATTCTTGCCTGGGAAATCCCAGGGATGGTTAAGCCTGGCAGGCTATAGTCCATGGGGTCACAAAAGAGTCGGACATGACTTAGCGACTAAACAACAACACATTTAGATCCTCCAAGATGAATTTCATGCAAAGATGGGCTCGATAAAGGACAGAAATGGTATGGACCTAACAGAAGCAGAAGATATTAAGAGGTAGCAAGAATATACAGAAGAACTGTACAAAAAAGCTCTTCATGACCAAGATAATCACGATGGTGTGATCACTCAACTAGAGCCAGACATCCTGGAATGTGAAGTCAAGTGGGCCTTAGAAAGCATCACTACGAACAAAATTAGTGGAGGTGATGGAATTCCAGTTGAGCTATTTCAACTCCTGAAAGATGATGCTGTGAAAGTGCTGCACTCAATATGCCAGCAAATTAGGAAAACTCAGCAGTGGCCACAGGACTGGAAAAGGTCAGTTTTCATTCCAATCCCAAAGAAAGGCAATGCCAAAGAATGCTCAAAGTTACCGCACAATTGCATTCATCTCACACGCTAGTAAAGTAATGCTCAAAATTCTCCAAGCCAGGCTTCAGCAATACATGAACCGTGAGCTTCCAGATGTTCAAGCTGGTTTTAGAAAAGGCAGAGGAACCAGAGATCAAATTGCCAACATCCACTGGATCTGCGAAAAGGCAAGAGAGTTCCAGAAAAACATCTATTTCTGCTTTATTGACTATGCCAAAGCCTTTGACTGTGTGGATCACAATAAACTGGAAAATTCTTCAAGAGATGGGAATACTAGACCACCTGACCTGCCTCTTGAGAAACCTATATGCAGGTCAGGAAGCAACAGTTAGAACTGGACATGGAACAACAGACTGGTTCCAAATTGGGAAGAGTACATCAAGGCTGTATATAGTCACCCTGCTTATTTAACTTATATGCAGAGTACATCATGAGAAACGCTGGGCTGGAAGAAGCACAAGTTGGAATCAAGACTGCTGGGAGAAGTATCAATAACCTCAGATATGTAGATGACACCAGCCTTATGGCAGAAAGTGAAGAGGAACTAAAAAGCCTCTTGATGAAAGAGGAGAGTGAAAAAGTTGGCTTAAAGCTCAACATTCAGAAAACTAAGACCATGGCATCTAGTCCCATCACTTCATGGGAAATAGATGGGGAAACAGTGGAAACAGTGGCTGACTTTATTTTTGGGGGTTCCAAAATCACTGTAGATAGTGACTACAGCCATGAAATTAAAAGAAGCTTACTCCTTGGAAGGAAAGTTATGACCAATCTAGATAGCATATTCAAAAGCAGAGACATTACTTTGCCAACAAAGGTCCGTCTAGTCAAGGCTATGGTTTTTCCAGTGGTCATGTATGGATGTGAGAGTTGGACTATGAAGAAAGCTGAGCACCAAAGAATTGATGCTTTTGAACTGTGGTGTTGGAGAAGACTCTTGAGAGTCCCTTGGACTGCAAGGAGATCCAATCAGTCCATTCTAAAGGAGATCAATCCTGGATGTTCTTTGGAAGGAATGATGCTAAAGCTGAAACTCTAATACTTTGGCCACCTCATGCAAAGAGTTGACTCTTAAAAGACTCTGATGCTGGGTGGGATTGGGGGCAGGAGGAGAAGGGGATGACAGAGGATGAGATGGCTGGATGGCATCACCAACTCGATGGACGTGAGTCTGAGTGAATTCCGGGAGTTGGTGATGGACAGGAAGGCCTGGCGTGCTGCAGTCCATGGGGTCACAAAGAGTCAGACACGACTGAGCTACTGAACTGAAGACGAATGAAGGATGAGAAAGGCACACAGTCTACATTCAGGATGCAAACACGCTAGAATCGCCTTCTTCACCTATAGCACCTCAAACTCTCTGGGTTGTTTTACCTCCATTTTCCATGAACTTCCTCCTGACGCCACTGAGACCTTTCCACATGCCCTTTCAACCTTAGCATCAACTTTTTCAGATAAGTTAGGGACAAAGTTACTCCTCTTACTGTCTTCTCCATTCCTGAGGCTCTAAAAACCCCAGAAGGGCTTAAATAATGCCAGTCCCAGTCTTACCAAATGCTCTAAGCATCTCTAACAATAATTACTTCATCTATTGTTTCAATTCAAGTGATCCTAGGACAGTAATTTTAACAACTGAGGCCCTATATGCCAGAGACTACCCTTATCACATATTACTTTATTATATGCACAAGTACTCATGAAAAGGAGGCTTACAGTAAAAACTTTTAGACTAACTACCCAATCATAATAAGAGCTAATATTCACAGAGTACTTACTAAATGCAAGGCACTATGCCGAGTGCTGTATGAGGCAGCTCACAGTAAGAAGTTTAGAATTTACTGACATAACAATGGTAAGCAACAGTAAACCATACATAACAGTGCTCTCATCTACCCTTTATGACGCCAAGGGGGTGTCCGTGGTTAAAAGGAAACCTGAGAGCTACACTTGTATAAAGGCAGAGACTCCCTCTTTAAGCAGAAAGAAAAACATCCCCAAATCTGGTACATGTATATTTATTCATGGATTAAAGAAAAAAATCCATTTTCTCCATATTTTTTAAAAGTTTAAATCACATTTATACTAACCAGATCTGAATCTAAATGGAAAGCAGTCGATAAATGCCCGGCATTATACTGTTCTGCAGGACGGCAATCCACCACAAAGAACCGGACTCCTTCCTAAAAGGGAAACATTTGACATAATAAAATTTGCCAGGAGGAGCACATTTTACACAATATAATATTAACAACCAAAAAGGGGGGAACAAATGGATTAAAAAATGGATCTCACGTACAGTTAGGAAGTCCCATACAGTACAGACTCAAGAAAATATCCTCAAGATCTTAAAGAGTTGTACTCATTTTAAACAGTAGTTAAAACAATTTGTATATACTGTCCTTGACAAAAAGTCTTAAAATATATAGCAGGAAGAATGTTAGTTTGGGCTATAAAACTAATTTGAATTTAGTAACTTAATGTGCATCATGTTAAACACTTTCAAAAACACTATACATGATATAAACACAGATGTAGATACAATTTCTATTTCTGAAAATAAGCCCACAAACTTATCAACAATGTAATTCACATAAGGATTAAATAAATGTCTTCTGGGATGACAGCAGTTCTCCAATGCCAATCTGAACTGGAGTACACATGGGTCTCTTTAAACTGGATTACAAGCTATTTTTTTAATAATGGTTCTAATGAGAAAACCACACAAAATGCTTGTTTTAAAAGTATCTACTGTGAAAGGCCTATCTTCCCATGTTCTTTCCTCTTCTCTGCATCTTTGAAATACATCCCACCTTTCAAATATACACACGTAATTAACTGCTGCACTATTAATAATAAAGAACTTATACTGAAAAAACTGGCTCATCAGATTTTCATAAATACAAAAGAGAAAAAATTATGGTATATCCTCAATTATCCTTTGTAAATGCCTTTTGGCATTAAACCATGTAATTCAATTATCTGCATGCTGCTGCTGTGCTGCTTCAGTCGTGTCCGACTCTGTGAGACCCCATAGATAGCAGCCGACCAGGCTCCCTCGTCCCTGGGATTCTCCAGGTAAGACACTGGAGTGGGTTGCCATTGCCTTCTCCAAATTATCTGTGTAAGTATCTAGAATTTAACTATGAAATAGTAAATTCACCCTTTCAAGTACTTTATATAACATTCAGTAGCCCTGTTAAAATTTAAAATAAGATTTTGCAATTTACAAAAACTAGTGTCAAAAATAATTAGTTGTTTGACAAATAAAATAACACACAAGCTGGCAGCTTAAAAATGAGCATATGCACAGGAGATGTAACACATTAATCATTCAGAAAAAGCAAAACAACTACATTCTTATAGTAAATTAATTTTGCGATAATCAACAAACATGGAGGAGACATTCATTCCCTGCATTTAAAGGGGATCATCCTCTAACAAACAGTGGGGTTTTTTAATTTACCCCTTGAAGCTGATTTGCTTGAAGGATCTCTGACACTGAGATGGCCAGGCAAAGAGCCTGACTCAGATCTGCATCGTCGTCCTTAATTCCCAACAAAGTACTGCCAAACAGATGGTGATTATCCTGTGTGAAGAGGAATTTTTAAAACTTTATGAAGAAAAAAAATAAAATCAAGCTTCCCTCCTAAAACTATTCTCAACAGACCAGATAAAAGGTAAAATAATTATATAACATCTTTGAGTCATATGATTTAACTTATTATATCAAATTTCTAGGCTAAAAGCTATAAAAAGGCTACAAACAAAACCCATGTTTGAGTTCACACAAAATGATAGCCTAATTAAAAAAATAACACATTCTACACAGCTATTTTCTATACTATCACATACAAATAGCAAATTTTTAAATGATTACTCACATTTTATGCTTTAATATTGAATAAAAATTAAAATATGGCATAAATTATGTAATATGCTGCTAATAAAACCTGCTCTAATTAGCAATTGCTAGTGCAGTTTATTTACTATGTCTGAAGAATAAAAATTATTCTCTTAAAAGGCTGGGAAGAAAAGGATAAAAGTTCTTTTTCATCTAGTATCATAACCACTACCTTGCCATCTAACTTAGTCAACACTGTTGGGAACTGAGGTAATCTACATAAGGCAATTATTAAAGTAACTGAAATTAGTCCTGAGAAACAAATTTCTTTTATAATTAGTTTTGAGGGAAATGTTCTTAAAAAGTTTCCATCACCTGCCTCCTGGACACACTATACTGAACATAATTTAATCTCATCTTAATATTTCAGGGACATGATAACTTCCAACTAACAATCATGATGGTAGAATGCCTTAAAAATAAAAAAAAACAATAATGTTCTCATGAGCACTTGAGGTCACAAATAGTTTATAAATGGTAATTCCATGCTGCCTCCATTACTAGCTTTAGAATCTAGAGTTTTAGTTTCTAGAAGTTCACAGCACTTGGACTTCTAATCTGATGTCATTTCTCTTGAAAGCACTTGTCTGATCTGAGAAAGGTTCAAGGTCTCCAGGGAGCTTAAGATACCCTTTTTTTGTGTAAAAGACAGCTCAGCATCATTAAAAGTTGGAGTTTTAACTTTAACTCCAGATAAAGAAGGCATAATGATACCTCCTCAGTCAGATTTCTATAACACAATTTTTAAAGTAAGGAAGCATTAATTTAAGAAATACCTTATAGTCAATTTTCTCATGATCAGAAATAATAATCAGAGGAGAGGTAAAATGGCTCCTAGCATATTTGTATACTATCTTTTTAAAATGTCTATTCCTCTACTAGGGAGAATATTTATAGTGAAAAAAATCACACAAAACTGTACAACACAGAAAGAATGACAACCTAGAGTATTTTAACTGAAGTGGATACAACATAAACAAAAAACAATGCACAAAATGTGAAATACTGAAGCAGGTCATTCCTTGTCTGATACCTTTCTAAATGAAGCTGGTGTTTTACTGCAATAATACTGAGCCAGAGAGAAAAGGTCTTCTATATCTTCTAGATTCAAACTGGATGGAGTATTTTCCAAGAACTCTGAAATAGGATTATACATATATTATAATATTTTCAAGAAATTTTGCTTGTAAAGTATACAACATTAAACATTATATATCAAAGCTGGTTTATCTTAAACATTATAGTTTTATACATGAAATCTCAACAGTGATGCACAGAAAATTGCTTGAAGAGATGTGGATTTTCCTCAAAGGAGCTGAAACTCTTAATATAATCCTGCTATTAGTGACTGATAGTATCTGGCAATCAAATCAAATTCATTAGCCTTGATTGTAATACTGTGATTTATTTAACAAACACAAATGCCAGGGCCCCTGCAAATAAAAAATAACCAAGAAATGATTCCTGACTTAAGGAACTTTGTCTTGCTTGAGAAATATAAAATAAATCATATAATGTAGTGAAGTAAACACTGTAACACAGACAGTACAGTGTGCTGGGTACTACAGAAAAGAAGTAAATCTGTGAGGGCTGGAGTGGAGAAACCAAAAGGAGGATCAACATTTCAACAATGGAGATACTTACAAGAGTCGGGGATTCAAAGGAAAATTAAGGAAGGAGGGGAAAGGGAGAGAGAGAGGAGACCAGTTTATTTAAACCAAATAAACAGTGTACAGAAAAGAACTGAATGAGTGAAAAAAACATGTAAGGATGAATGAAGGTAGCAAATCCGGGGAGACCATATTTAAGGCCTGTATGTGGACAGTGTGTAAGATTTGAAGGGAACCTCAGATCTTCTAGACTAATCTTCTAAATTCACATAATGGATGAGAAAACTTGAGTTTTAGAAAATAAAGTGACTTGAAAAATGTTTTCTCCACATTAAGTGATACTTACGGATAACTTCTTCTTTGCTGTCAGACTCCTGCCCTAAAATGACTTCTCTGTAAAAGAGAATCACATGAATTTTAGTTAAATATTAACGGAGCACCCTGAGAACAAAGAAGAGAAAAATCCAGCCAACTTGATACTTACTTTGCATTAACAAGGATTATTAACATTAAGAAATAAATAAAAAATGGATCTGCCTGTTGTAGATATCCATCCCATATTGCCTGAGTGACTTCAATGGAACAGTAACAGGCAAAAAGGCTTCCAAGCTGTAATCAGGAAATGAAATGAGAAATATAAACCACTGGAAATGACTTGCTCTTTTTAAAGTATTGAGGCAAATGCATAAGTAACATTATAACAAACTGTCTGTACCTGATATTTACCGTGGACCTTAATTTGACTGTATGTAATCCAAAGGAAGACTATGTGGATCCAAGGCACAATGAAGCCACTGACCAGCTGTGTGCCTTAGGGCATGTCACTTATCCTCAGGAGCTTTACATTTCTACTTTTTTTTTTTTTTAAAGGAATATTACCCATGCTCTACCACTACTGTGGTAAAGAGAAAGATAACTAACCCTTAATATCTAAAGTAACTTAAGTTAGCATGTATCTGCCACAGCATAATAACTAGCATAATTACCCATGAGCTCTATAAGGTAACTACTACAGTACTTAACTTGCTAAGAAATTGTGAAGATCAAGCATGGTAATTTCAGTTAAGAGCACCAAATGAAATTGTAATAACAATTTAAAGGCCAACTGTGCCCCAAGCTTACTTGTACATAATTTGAAACAAATGAGACAACACTGATGTCCTGCAAAACGTTTCAAGAGCTCTATGGTTTTCTATGTCAATTAAAGAATTGTTAATGTATGTAAGTTTCTCTAGAGCCCAACTGTGTTTTAAATTGCATGAATTTAGGGATATTTTTAGATTATTCCATTTTTCTTAGATACAGAAACAATTTCATCTAGAGGTTTAAATTTAAAACATTTTTAATGAATAAAGGAAGCTAACAAGAACACATACATTTAGTGAATATTTTGTGCCAGGTACTAAATTACTGCTACCTATCTTTCATTAAATGTCTCTTATTTTAAATATTCTCATGACAGGCTTTCAAAATAGACATTTTCCTCCCTGTATTATAGGTAGGAAAATAAACCTGTAAGAAATAACCTTCCTAACATCACAGAGCTAGTGAGTGGTGATACCTGGACTAAAAAAAAGGCCCGAGACTCCACAGCTGATGTAACTGCTATTACAGTTGACCACAAACTTTTAAAGTATAATACATAATGCTTCCAATGTTTTTTGTAGTTGTTTAAAATTTACTATTAGAAATAAGGAAGATGCAAATACAAACAGACAAGGTACGGTCAACATTAACCTCACTTAGCCAAACTAAAGCTACCTCCGCATCATTTTCAGTGATGAGTTCTCAAATCACAGGAACTGGTTTTTCTTTATCTCATGATTGGAAAAGAAAGACTCCACTCCATAGACAAGATACTGGTAGCAAGAATGAACTACTTGGGAAACTGACAAAGAGAAACTGGTTGTTTCCATAACCAGTTAAAATCTACAACCAGCACTGAGTACTAATCCAGAGTTCTGGCCACAGAAACGGCATTTCTCGGCCATGATGTGACCAGAAAGACGTCTATGAAAATATTCAAATTCTTAAAAGAAAATTTCTTACTTCGATACAAATAAGTAGATTTAATAGCAACATATGAATCTCAGAGAACCTACAATTTTATTTTTATCAAAGTGACTAGACTGTAGCCAAGAAGGAACGAAAGAGCAGGTTCTTGAGGTTTAGTATGCTAGAGCTGAAACCAATTAGGGTCTCTAGGGTCTCACTGTCTACTCATCCCATCACCCTCTGAGATAGATCCTATTATTAGTCCCATTTTACAGATGAAGAAATAAAAGTTCAGAGGCTAAGTGTATTAAATAACACAGTTAATAAATGGCAGAAATGGAATCCTTTCTGAAGAAAAGTTAGGTAAGACATCATCGAGAAACATGTTAAAATTTTTGAATATACATATATTTTCTTCTGGAACCTAAACACTGTTTTAAAAAGACCTTCAAGCTACCCTATAAGAGCAGTTCTCAAAGTATGGTCTGAGGAGCCTTGGACATCTCCAAGAGTATTTACAGGGCAGTTTGTGAGATCAAAGCTATTTTCATACTAATATTTTGCCCTTTTCATATTCATTCTCTCACAAATGAACAACACAATTTTCCAAAGGTTACATGAAATATGGTATCATCACTGACTGAATAAAGAAATAGATATGAGAATGTACTTGCCTGTGATCTACCCAAACATCATGAGATCTGCAAACTTAAAAATGCCACTATTCTTCCTTTTTGGGAAATAGTTCATTTTCATTTAAAATATTTATGCTAACATGTATTGGATTTATCACTACTTCTAAACGAATACCTAAAATTTCTTAATTTCTAACCAATGTGATCCACATAAATTATGGATCCTCAAAAAACGTTGAGTGTAAAAGGTCCTGAGACCAAAAGGCTTGAGAACCACAGACCTAAAATAATAAAACTTCCCATTTAAAATATAAATATAGAATGACAGAGGACTGAGATGTATTTTATATTCTTTTGTATCAATCATTTGATAATCTTAAGTTATTTTCTTCGTGACTGTAGATCAATTCTCAAACACACTATCAACAATTTAATTACACGGTTTTAAAGTGAACTGATACATACCATATATATTTACATATATTTCTAAAACAACAAAGGCTAAACTTCGTATTAAATAATTTAAATGAAGAGCAAAAAAAAATCTTTGAAGTGCTAATAATTTTAATCCTTTGTCTTAAATAATAATGGTTTATAATTTAACACTTTTCTTTCTTTTGCTTTGGGGGGGAACTAACTATAGTTTCACAGAAAACTATTTTTCATTAAGTGTTCCTACTTTCACTTTATTACCCAGTTGAGTGCATAGGAGTCTGGAGTAATTTTCTTTGTATCAAGAAAAGAACAAAGCTCAGGTTCATGGTATTGGATGAGTAATCGGAAAAGATGAAATGGTCTCCCCTTCAGGGAACAATCCCTAAAAGACAAGAGAAGCAAAGTTTCTTGCATTAATAGGTCAAAACTGATCATATCAGTAACCAGTCTTCGTGCAATACCCTCCTCCCCTCCTTACCCCAGAGCATCCGACTTAAGAGCATTGGTAGCAAGCCTACCTGACGCAACAGGGGACAGACCTCTCTTGCTTACACCTAACATACCTGACCTGATAGGAAGAAATGGCACGTCTACAGCCAACTCTAGGAAGATTCTTTCCAGGTGAACCCAGGCAGCACTCAGGAGAAAGGACTACAGGGACCAATGAAAACAGAGGGACCACTTAGGTTATTTTGATAAGCTTTGGATCCCAAAGGGAGATCTGGAGAGCCCTGAGGAAGTCCAGCTCCCTTCTTTTTCTGCCAAATAAGAAAGATCTCCCAGGAAGGCTTCAGGATAGCTCCATAGTTAACGTACTCAATTAAGAATCCCTTCAGCAAAGCTCCAAGTCTGAAATGGCCACAGACGAACATTCCAAAAGAGTGGACCCAGAGCTGTGACTGGAAGTGGCCTGGATACCAGATGCTCAGAGAAAATCCCAGGAGGTGCCAAACACTGACCCTACTGAGTAACTATAATACTTCTTGCCTTGTTCCCTGGTGTCTAATAAATCTGTCTAATAAACCATTAAAAATATACACAGCTCAAATTGCAGGCCATCTTAATAAAAGTCCGTATTTACTGAGGAAACACCATGTGCCAGACACTACAATACAGTTTACAATGTTATCTTACTTTATCTTTACAAGCAACTCTATGAAAGATACTATTATCACCCTCAATTTACAGATGAGAAAACGGAGGCTTAGCTGTGGTCAAGCAGGTCAACCAAGGTCACGTAGCTAAGAAGTGATGGCATTAAGACTTGTACACAGAAACTGGGTATTAAACCATTATACCAAGCTACCCTCCCATATATGCAATTTAATATTTGAACTAGTGGTATTTTGGTAGATTTAGTCTTTAAAAAGCAAACTGTAAAAAAAAAAAAACCTGAAATAAGGTGAAAGATTTCATGTAAAAACATTAATGAAAATTCAGCACTGATAAAGAATGTTTCAAAATGCTATTCAAGTGGGAATAATGAAAACTAATCTCTGCAAAACTAAGATCTAAGGTCAATGTCAGGATTTGGTATAACCATTCATCTACCATTTTTAATACTGCAGATAACAGGGAAGTTTTGTAGAAAAGGCCCTAATTTGCTAATTCAGATGTCCAAAGATAGAACTGGATTCATACTGACAAGACTACCTCCTCCTCTGTCTGAACACTTTCCCCACTCTATAAAGGCAAAACAGTAGATTGCTAAAACAAAACACAGAGACACAGTGGTAACGAAGACTAGGAACATACACTGTAAGGACAATTGCCTAGTTTGTGGGTCTCATCCTCGGAAAAAGTGGGACATCTCAGGGAATCAGCCATTGCAACAGCATCTATTCATTTAATAGCTGTGTACTGAAAGTTACTCTCCACTGCAAAGCAGTGTGCTTGACAGAATTCTACTCATGTTACATCTGACTCTCTAATAAGATATATTATAGTGGAGTTGTTTGAGCAACATTCTGTGGGGCTGAGCCCTATGCGGGGGTATTAACACTGACTCTGGCTGGAGTACAGTGTTACATGTGGAATTCATGGAAACAGTAACTGGAGTAACCTGACAAAGTATGTTACACAGCTCAGTGCAAACCTCTACTAGTAAACCTCTACAATACAGCCTTTACTAGTATCTACCACCACCAACATCCTGTAGAGACAAAGCTGGATCATCATGTCCCTTGCTATTACTAGTTTTGTTACACTGAGAGGTGGTAAAAATATAAGCAGTTGAGAGATTTAGTATAACACAGTCGCTCAGTTGTGTCCGACTCTTGGCAGCCCTATGGACTGCAGCCCGCCAGGCTCCTCTGTCCACAGGATTTTCCTGACAGGAATACTGGAGTGGGTTGCCATTTCCTCCTCCATCAGTATAACAGAATGACTCCCAAATGTGAATTCTAGCCTCTGATTTACCATTAGCATAGCCCTGTATTCTGGCATCTCTAGGTCTGCTTTCCTTACATGAAGCCCTATCGCTTCAAGGTCGCACCCAGGTTCTCCACTCTGGTATGTATTAGAATTGCCTGGGAATTTAAAAATCGACAGGGCTCTACACAGTCTACTTATATTTGAAACATCAAGGGTCAGTATGTTTTAAAAGTTCTTTGGCTGAACAGACATTTCTCCAAAGAGGACATACAAACTGCATCTAGGCACATGAAAAAAATGCTCAAAGTCATTAGCTGTCAGGGAAATGCAAACAAAAACCATAATGAGATACCACTTCACACTCAGTCTGGCCATAATTAAAAAAAAAAAAAAGTTTGCAAGAATTTATAGAAACTGGGATCTTTATTTACTGCTGGTGGGATTGTAAAATGCTGCAATTATTGTGGAAAAGTCTGGCAATTCCTCAAAAGGTTAAACACAGATTTACCATATTATCCAAGAATCCCACTCCTAGGTACATATCCCAAAGCAATGTCCACACAAATATTTGTACACAAATGTTCATAGTTGCATTATTCATAACAGTCAAAAAGAATCCAGATGTCCAGTAACTATTACATGAGTAAATAAAATGTGCTATTTTATTTCATTGTACATACAATGAAATGTTACTCAGCAATAAAAAGAAATAAAGTAATGGTATTAATATATGCTATAAATACATACAGATGAATCTTTAAAAGACAATGCTAAGTGAACAAAGGTAGTCACAAAAGACCATATATTATAAGGTTCTATTTATATGAAATACCCATAATAGGCAAATCCACAGAGAAAGATGAGTAGGTGCCTAGGGCTGAGGGTACTGGGGGAAAAAGCAGTTGACTGCTAGTGAGTTCAGGGTTTCTTTTGGGGGTGACAGAAACATTCTAAAAAGGATTGTAGCTATGGCTGCACAGTTCTGTGACTATACTAAAAGCCATGGAATTGTACATATTAAAGGATGAATTTTATATTATGTGAATGATATCTAAAGCTGTAAAAGAAGAAGAAAACAAAAACCAAAAAAAGTTGTTTAGTTGATTCTAATAAGCAACCAGGGTGGAGAAACTTGTAAGGTAAAGCACAAGTGTCCAATTAAACTTAGGTTCAAATCCTGACTCAGTCATACACCAGAAGTATAATGCTGAATAAGTTATTTAACATCTGTCTTTGCTTCAGTTTCTGTAGCTGTAAATCAGACATAGCTGCCTTATAGTGGTCACTGTTTAAGTGAGAAAATACAAAAAGCACCCAAAGCTAACCCAGTGCTTTTCACACGAAAAGCAGGGGGGGGAAATGGCAGTCATTTAACTATCAAGCTCTAGAATAGCAGTCCTCTTACCTTAGGTGCATGCTGCAATCAACCAAGAAGCTCTAAATCTAAACAAACCTCACTGCATGGCTGGCCTCCTCAGAGATCTGATTTAATTAGTCAGGTATGTAAAAGGGCATCAGGATTTTTTAACCCCACCCCCAATGACTCTCCAGTACTCTTGCCGGAGAATCCCATGGACAGAGGAGCCTGGTAGGCTGCAGTCCATGGGGTCTCGAAGAGTCGGACACGACTGAGCGACTTCACTTCACTTCCAATGACTCCAATGTGTATCCAAGGTTCACTGCGCAGCCCAACCACTGCTCTAGATTATGGTCAAAAGTTCCTTTTGGCACTAAAGTTCTGACTATCTGATCCATACCTGAGAACTACAAGAATTCTTTCTGAATTCCACCCCTCCTCCTACCCACCTCCCTTCTTCCCTGTACCTCTTCCATTCCCCCAAAACAACCCACCCATCTGTCTAGACTCAATTTAAGTGTCACTTTCCCAGAAAAGACCTTCCTGACCTCCAGGGTAAGTCAGATCACCCCCACTGTACATTCCCATAGCACTCTGCATTTCACCTTCCTAACACTCAGTGCACTTCCAATTCCTTCTTCTACATCTATATTTCTAGGACTATATTCCAGGCTGTAACCCCAGCACTGAAGACAGCAGCACTCCAAAACTTTTAGACACTATAATGTTATTTTTATAAGTAAAGAAATCAAAATAGAGATATCATCCAAAAAGTATGAAAAGTTATACTGCATACATAAACTCTACAAGCACAAATTCTTAACTAAAGAATCCTTTAAAAAATATTTATAACCACAAAAATAAAGTCAAATAACAATTATGATTCAAACAACCTTAAAAATTACTTGAACCTTTTACTTTACCATCAAAATAAATCTAACAACTTTACTTCAAAACAAACTAGAACTTCCTTTATTTTACAGCTATAATAAAAAATCGTGTCTTACCTGGGAATGTACTTATTCATGATTGCATAAAAGCAGTTGTATAAATCACTGCGTGGCAGCTGAAGATGCACCAACGGTTTGAGGAGATGTATCCAGCTAAGGGTTGAGCTATACTTAATGTTACGGGATTTACAATAAAAGGTAATTACAGATTCAATATCCAAAAGTAATTGTGCTGCCTTCTCTTCTGGCACTGAAAGGTGATCTAAAAAATAAGAGTCAAAATTACCAAGGGGCTGCTAGACGCTCAGCTATTGGACAAAATACTTGTTTACAAAATATATGATACTATCTTACTGCATTTAGAGCATGTCAAGGACAAAATAAAACTACATAAAAATACATTTTTCCTTATACCTATTCATATTCACTAGCTATTCAGGATTTATTAGCTTAATATTGTACCTTCATATATGTTTCATATATATATATCATATGTGTGTATACATGAAAGTAGTGACAAGTAAAAGTGTTAGTCACTCGGTCATGTCCGACTCTATGCAACCTATGGACTGTGGCCCACCAGGTTTCTATGTCTATGGGATTCTCCAGGCAAGAATACTGGGATGGGTAGCCATTCCCTTCCTCAGGGGATCTTCCCCACCCAGGGACAGAACCTGGGTCTCCTGCATTGAAGGCAGACTCTTTACCATCTGAACCACTAGGGAAGAGGGGTGTGTGTGTGTGTGTGTGTGTGTGTCTGTGGGTGTGTGTGTGTATGTGTGTGTAAAAGAATGCACAATGTGAAGCAGGAAAGTAGGTATCACCCACATTTCCGAAAAGCAAAAAAGCGTTTTCCAAATAACAGATTATAAAGACTATCCTCTGCCCCAGGAAGGGCAGCTGCCACTATGGCTTTGTTGAAGCGAGGGGAAGTGATTCATTCTCCACCACCCAATTCCCTATCCTTCTCCTAGCAATAATGTTTCTCTTGAGGTCGGCCCATAAAAAAGTCTATTTAGCCAATAATCTAACTAAAAAATGACAGAGAAACAAAAAGACACCAATGGACTATAGATGAATTAAAAAAGAGAACTATAAACCAAAATAATTTAATCTTCAAAAGACAGTGTGAGGAATTTGAAACCTATTCACCCATGATCTGTAACACGTTTTCTATAGCAGATCATGACTTATGACTTACAAAGAAACTTTTGGAATACCTCCTTTTAATCTGAGAGCTGTATACAATCATACAGATGGTCAATAATACAAAAAACAATTTAAAAATACTAAAAATCAGACACTTTCTTAAATGTTGACATTATTTCATAAGAATTGCCAAAGAGATGTTCTAAAACTATGCCCTTGAAATATATTCCAAATTCAACAAATCCCCAATTATAACAAGTTCATTCTACTAAACAGTGACTCCTCCATCCAAAAATTATTATTTGCAGAATTTATCACTGTTTGAAAACAATTATTAAACTTACCAATGAACTCCAGACAATCTTTGTGAATAGTGTTCTGTTCTGGCAGGTCTAAAATACCATCCCATGATGCCAAACTATCACCTTTTCCTGCAACATTTAGAGCAATCTGGAAGAAAGAGGAAAAAAAGCAGCTGGCTCCTTATGTTATTTCTCACTCTTGAAAAATACGTTATAATAATAATAGAGGCCTGGATTTAGGGATAATAATGTATACTTCAAAAATTACAAGTAAAATGTCTATATCAAATTTTACTATTTTATGTTAAACCAGTGAATAAAATGAATTACACAAAGTATTTACATAATATTTTACACATGTAAGCTTATTTCAAGCAAATATCATTAACGCTATAGAAAGAACCTTTGTGTCCCCTCCCCCAAATTCATGTATGTTGAACAAATTCCCGATGTTCTGGTATTTACAGGTGGGGCCTGTGAGAGGTGATCAAGTCTTGAGGGTAGAGCACTACATGAATGGGATTGGCCTCCTTATACAGAAGACCCTACTTAGCGCCCTTGTCCCCTCAACCATGTGAGAACACATTAAAGAATTACAATTCTTTTCAATTTAATAGTGTTATGGTTATTTTTAAAGTCTTTAGACTTTCATATTAAATATTTTAGTGCCCTGCCAAGGATTTGCTTTAAAATAATACAGTGCGTAGGGTGGGGAGAAAAGGATAGAATACTAATCAAATAAGATCAGCCAAATGTTCAGTTCAGTCACTCAGTCATGTCCAACTCTTTGCAACCCCATGGACTGCAGCACGCCAGCTTTCCATATCCATCACCAACTCCCAGAGCTTGCTCAAACTCATGTCCATCGAGCTGGTGATGCTATCCAACCATCTCATCCTCTGTCGTCCCCCTCTCTTCCTGCCTTCAATCTTTCCCAGCATCAGGGTCTTTTCTAAGCAGTCGATTATTTGCCTCAGGTAGCCAAAGTACTGGAGGTTCAGCAACATGGCCAAATGTTGACAACAGTTACAACTCAGTGACATTTATAAATTACAGGTATAATTCCATTTCTGTTACATATATATATGTGCAGAGGGGAAAAGATAAGATGTGACACCGAGATATTACTATGTGTTTTACTTGTAAGTGGTAGATAACAGACGATTTTTTTTTATGTTATCCTTTGCTTACATGTTTTAACAATGGGAACTACTTAATAGTAACAAAATCTTAATTTAAAATTAAAAAATTATAATACACATGTACTAGAGAACAGCTGAAGCAGAAAATAGAGCAAAGGAAAATCTCCTATAATTCTAACACCCAGAGACCTATTTCCTCTCCCACCTTTTTAATTTGTTTTTTAAATATAGCCGTATCTGCAATTATATATCCTATTTTACTCATTGGTTGCACTTTCCCATTTCACTGAATAATCTTCATAAACATAAATTCTAATGGTTACAAAAGGAAGCACTGCCTTTCAAAACCTAAATTATTAAATATACCAAACACTACAGGCACACGGGCTTTCCCTGGTGGTTCAGACGGTAAAATATCTGCCCGCAATGAAGGAGACCCAGGTTCGATCCCTGGGTCAGGAAGATCCCTTGGAGAAGGAAATGGCAACCCACTCCAGTATTCTTGCCTGGAAAATGCTATGGACAGAGGAGCCTGGCAGGCAACAGTCCACAGGGTCTCAAAGTGTCAGACACTAAAACTTTCCACTTGCACAGAAACACACACTTTAGCAAGCTGCTCTATTTGATAAATTTTCTAAATGTGGAATGCGCATAACAGTATAAAGTCCTCTGCAACTAAGACAGCTGAAAATCAAAATTCTAAAATATTGTTCTTAAGTGATTACATTTTACTTGTTTTAGTTTCCAGTTACCTTCCAAACTTTAGCCCTCAGATCAGCAGGCAGTGGCCTCCCTTGAATTATATTTCTCAAAGTTTCAAGATCACAACCTCCTGCTTCCAGAGCTTCTTCAAGATCTTTTTCCCTGAAAAACAAGTCCTCTTTATTAAGATAAATTTTTGGTTTTTTTCCTTCCTCAGTACTTCCTCAATAAATATGGCCTATTAAAGGTTAGCCTGCATGCAATGCAGGAGATGCAGGTTCAATCCCTGGGTCGGGAAGATTCCCTGGAGAAGGAAATGACATCTCACTCCAGTACTTTTGCCTGGAGAATCTTATGGACAGAGGAGCCTGGGGGCTACCGTCCACAGTGTCGCAGAGAGTTGGACGCAACTGAGCGACAGTACAGACTAAGAAAAAACGGTTCTCAGCAGCCAAAATGCAATATACTGCATGTTGTTTTCTTGAAAGGAAATCTCAGGTTTCATATAGTCAATCTACTCTTATTTTACACTTAGTTCTAGCAAGCTTATTTATCTGTTTTCTAAGATTAAAGAAATTTAAAAATAGTATACAGGACAAACAGTACTAAGAATTCACAGTAACAGTAATATTCATAGCAGTGATAATGACTAATACTTTCTGTAGGACTAACCTTGTGCCAGGCACTGTTCCAAACATTTCGTGTGTGTGTGTGTGTGTGTGTGTTTAATTCTTACAGTAACCCTATGAAGTAGGTTATATTACTGGTCCCAGTTTACAGATGCAAAAACTGAGGTAAAGGGAGGTTGTGTAGCTTATAGTCAAACATCTAGTAATAGCAGAGCCAGGATACAAATTTTAACAGCCTAGTTCTACGATTTATGCTCTTAACGTTATGCTCAGATTGAGGCAGGAAGGAGAAGCCATAAAATCGGGCCAAGAATTCAAGGTATGGGAATACTAGCACAAAACTATAGAGATACCATGCCCAGAACAGTGCCTGGCTTATAGTGAATAGTCAATAAAGGTTAGAGGAACAAAAAAATAATCTAATGGCATCCCTGTATTTATTATATACCAAAGCAAACTACAACCACATCAAGTACATTATCAATAATCAAGCAGTTATATTTAGCCTACTATGTTTAAGGAG
>NW_011494740.1:1996061-1998662 GCF_000754665.1 Bison bison bison | reverse complement strand
ATTTTATTTCATATATATATGGTCAAAATTTGTAAAATTATTTGTAAGTTGAAATAATAATTTAAAAACCTTCACAAGGGTATGGATTATTTTTTAGCTGGGAAATAACTACTTAAAATAGCTAATCCCTCAGAATTCTCAAAAGCTAAGGTTCCAGTCATTATTTATAATTTTAGTACACAATGCATAAGAAATGTATATAAATAAAAATCCCTGAGCCAGGCAATTTCTAAAATTCTTTGGAGCAGGCTAAAAGGCAGAGCATTCCACTAGGATCAGGAAACCAGGATTTTGTCACATGTTTCTGGTTCTTGAAGAAAATAAATTACACCCATTACATATTCTCTCAGTAAGATAATGTAAATCTCCTCTATTCATAGGATTCCAAGAATATTAGTTTAAATATATAACTTTCCTAAAGTGCTGTCCCATTAATGGGAAGGAATTAAATGAAAATGTAATCACTTGGGATCATATCTGACAGAAAAGCTGGGATCAAATCTGAAAGATTTTCTTAACAAAGCTACTACAAATTTGTATGTTTAAGAATGTTCATATGTTAACCACATGTTTGTATGTTAACATTCGTATGTTAACCACACAAGAAACATTTCATTCTTTTGTTATTTGGTCACCAAAGTGTTAGACCAGAAAATGAAAGAAAGAGACTTCATTCAGTCCACAGTTGAGAAACAGTTAAGGCCTATAAGTGATAAAGACCGGGCTTCATCTATTCTGTTTGGCCAAAGTGTACGAGACAGCCTGTCAGAATCTGAAGGACTGTTTGTAACCGTTAAACAGAGAAAATTTAGTGGGATCTTTGATGAACAAATACAATTAATTTTAAATGATTAAATGTGTAAGTGAACTGAAAATACCATTTAATGAGATGAAATTATTTTTATCAAATTAATGAAGAACTAAAATTTTTTTCATTTTTCAGTGCAAAATCTTTGGTTTATTTTTAAACTTTGCCAAATTCCTTACTACTGCAGACAACAAAGTCAGTACTTTGGGGCAAAATGTCCAACCCTCAATATACTTGATGATGATAACCTCTCTGTTGATACAGCTGCTATTGGATTCTCTGATGCTGTTCCCAGAGGACCACAAATGTGGTTTCCTGGAGCAGAACCATAAGCAAGAAACCAGAATATGCTCCACTGTAAGTAGTCAAAGGCACTTCTCACAACTAAATAATTAAAAGTAATGTTATCTTCTGAACAAGGAGTTCAAAGGCTCACTTATCAGAACTTCAACATTACAAATGTACTTATAAATGTAGTAAAAAAGCTGAAAACAATGAAGCTAAATAATTCATGTAAGAGTCAATTTCCTATCGAGACAGTATTTAGCTCTCAGAATTTTCCTTCCCCCAGAGCAAGTTTCTTTTCATTTTTGAACAAGCAACACCTAACATTCAAATAAAAAACGCATGTCTGGTGGAGTATGACTGAGAGGGTTGTGCTTTTTAAAGTCTTCTTCGGTTATGGTGGCTTCCCACTATCTCTATAAGCTAGAAGTTGACAGAAATGTACTAGACAGTCTGACAGGCCTTAAAAATAGACAAGAACGGGCCATGTTTAATTATCTTAGTAAATATAAAAAATAAGTAATTATCTTCTCTGCTCAGAAGGTCTAAGACAAAACAAATCCAAACATTTGGGGTTGCAAAGAAACAGGAATGTACGTCTTCCTGCCTCTGTGACCTTGAAACTATAGTATTTATTTGCATAATAATTTAGGGCTTCCCAGATGGAGGTTGTGGTAAAGAACCCACCTGCCAATGCAGGAGACATAGGAAACACGGGTTCAATTCCTGGGTCGGGAAGGCTCCTTGGAGGAGGGTATGGCAACCCACTCCAGTATACTGTCAATGATCTATCAATGATATATTTTTGAAACTTAAATACAATCTAACAAAATTTCTCCAGAGTTGATGTTCTGTAGCAAAATCACCCAATCTAATTTAAGCACTGTAACCCAAGCTGCTTTAGAATTATAGCAAGGCAAACAGTATATGATAAACTTTAAAGGAAGTTAAAAGATGTAAAAATATTTGGTTCTATTTTTGAGCATGGAAGAAAATTAATTTTGGTGAAGGGGTGTCCTCCCCATGTCCTCCTTCCTGTGTAAGGAGTTAAAAGTAGAGGGTGAAAGGTGGCTCAGACTTGTCAGAAGAACTTTCATATGGCTTCGTCAGTATTAATTTCATGGCCTAAGACTTCAAGCACATTCTTAACGCCCTGAAGTTCACCCCTTCACATTCCTAACACATTCAGAAAGCTGCAAACTCCTAACACGGGGTTATTTGAACCAGTTCTGCCGTCTCTGTTCCCATACTTTGCTCTAGGAGGACTCATCGGGAAACAGAGACAACTTCATGATGCTATCATGAAGATTCACCACCGTTTGTTTCTTTTGGGCATCAATCTACCTGAAAATCTCCTATCCACCACTTTCTTCAGACTCCCCTACCCAGTCACTTTACTTCAGGTGACATTATTTCTGATTTCAAAGAGAAAATACAGGCCAGCAGGCTTCTCTTCCCTTTGATCTCAGCCACTCTCCAAAATAAAATGAGTAACTGATCTTTATCCC
>NW_011494740.1:1992075-1995961 GCF_000754665.1 Bison bison bison | reverse complement strand
ATCCCAGATACCATTTCCTTCTTTTCTACATGCATAGACGTCTAGGGATGCCTTCTCTAGTCTAATACTGATAACTGCATGTGAGTCTTATATCCCTGACCCACCCACCCCCCACCACCCTATGCTGACTCCTCCGGAGCCACGAGCCACCAGTTATCCTCTCTCTTCTATCTTCCACTTCTCTTTTGCTATTGCTCTTTCCTCTGAGCCAACATGCTCAAGGACTGCTATTAGAAACAACATCAATAACAAGCACAAAAACTCCTCCAAACTTTCCTGTCCTTCCACACTCCTGGTTGTTCCTGTCCCAGCAAAGCTTTTGGAAAGTATTCTTGACAACACATGTGACCACGTCTCCCTCATCTCCCACTCACCTCCTCCTCTTACACACCCAATCATCCCTCTTCCTTCTCTACTGCCCACAACTCCAGGGCCACTCTCCCTATGTTACTTCAAATGATCAAATCTTTACCTTGATTTGACCTTCCCAAAACATCAGACTACTTTTCTTTCTCCAAAAAAATAAAAACGATAACAACTAGCCAATAAGCACCCGAGAGGCACATGCCGTCATTAGCCATTAGGGAAACTCAAATCAAAACCACAATGAGGGATTTCCTTGGTGGTCCAGTGGTTAAGAACTCATCTGCCAATGCAGGAGACACAGGTCAGTCTCTAGTCTGGCAAGATCCCACATGCCCTGAAGCAACCAACCCAGTGCTCTAGAACCCAGAAGTCACAACTACTGAGCCTGTGCACGCTAGTGCTATGGTCTGCAGCAAGAGAAGCTACCACAAGGAGAAGCCCACACACCACAGCTACAGAAAAGCCAGAGCACAGCAATGAAGATCCAGCACGGCCAAAAATTAACCATTAAAAAAAATGTTTTTAACCCACAGTGAAAAACAACAACAACAAAAAACCCACAATGACACACCACTGCACGCTCAGAAGGACGGCTAGTATCAAACTGTCCTAATGGAAACTGGAAGCATCATACATCGCTGGTAGGAATGTAAAACGGTACAGCTACTTTTGAAACTGGTTTGACAGATCCTCAAAATGTTAAACCTGCATTTTTAACATGTTGATACAGCCACTATTAGATTCTTTGATGTGGCCCCCAAGGGAACCACAAATGTGGTTTCCAGGAGCACATCCGTAAGCAAGAAACCAGAAAATGCTCCACTGTAGGTAATCAAAGGCACTTCTCTCAAACTAAATAGTTAAAAGTATAACCCTCTCATAATTAAAAATATGACCCAGCAGTTCTACTCCTAGGTTTGCAGTATACCAAAGAGAATACAAAACATACACCAAAAACTCATACATAAATCACAAGATACTATATAACACATCTGTTAGAATAGCTAATATCCAAAAAAGGGGAGGAGGGCAAGAATATGAAGAAATTAGAATTCTTGTGCATTGCCAGTGGAAGTGATGCAAAATGGTGCAGTCAACTGTGGAAAAGTTTGGCGGTTCTTTAAGAAGTTAAACAGAATTACCATATAACCTAGCAATTCCACTTCAGGGGGATATACCCAAAAGAACTGAAAGCAAGAACTGAAACAGGAATTTGTACATCCATAATCACAGAAATATTATTCACAACACCAAAAACTGGAAACAACCCAAATAAGCATCAGCGTATGAATGATGAGTAAAATGTGGTATATATAGACAACGAAATGTTATCAGTCTTAAAAAGGAAGGAAATTCTGACACATGCTACAAGATGAATAAACTCTGAAGACAAATGCTAAGGAGGTGAGGGGGAAGAAGTCACAAAAGGGCAAACAGCGAGCAAGGTGAAAAGACAGCCTTCAGAATGGGAGAAAATAATAGCAAATGAAGCAACTGACAAACAACTAATCTCAAAAATATACAAGCAACTCCTACAGCTCAACTCCAGAAAAATAAATGACCCAATCAAAAAATGGGCCAAAGATCTAAATAGACATTTCTCCAAAGAAGACATACAGATGGCTAACAAACACATGAAAAGATGTTCAACATCACTCATTATCAGAAAAATGCAAATCAAAACCACTATGAGGTACCATTTCACACCAGTCAGAATGGCTGCGATCCAAAAGTCTACAAATAATAAATGCTGGAGAGGGTGTGGAGAAAAGGGAACCCTCTTACACTGTTGGTGGGAATGCAAACTAGTACAGCCACTATGGAGAACAGTGTGGAGATTCCTTAAAAAACTGGAAATAGAACTGCCTTATGATCCAGCAATCCCACTGCTGGGCATACACACTGAGGAAACCAGAAGGGAAAGAGACACATGTACCCCCAATGTTCATCGCAGCACTGTTTATAATAGCCAGGACATGGAAGCAACCTAGATGTCCATCAGCAGATGAATGGATAAGAAAGCTGTGGTACATATACACAATGGAGTATTACTCAGCCATTAAAAAGAATACATTTGAATCAGTTCTAATAAGGTGGATGAAACTGGAGCCTATTATACAGAGTGAAGTAAGCCAGAAGGAAAAACACCAATACAGTATACTAACGCATATATATGGAATTTAGAAAGATGGTAACGATAACCCTGTATACGAGACAGCAAAAGAGACACTGACGTATAGAACAGTCTTATGGACTTTGTGGGAGAGGGAGAGGGTGGGAAGATTTTGGGAGAATGGCATTGAAAAAAAAAAAAAAGGGCAAACAGCGTATGATTCCACTCACATAAGGTAACTAAAATAGGGAAATTCAAAGAGACAGAAAGTAGAACAGAGGTTACCAGAGGCCGGAGGTAGGGGCAATGGGGAACTACTGCTTAGTAGGCAGAGTTCTTGTTTGGGATGATGATGGCTGCACAACACTGTAAATGTACGGAATGTCACTTGACTGTACCTGTTAAAATGGTGAATTTTATGTTATGTATGCTTTACCACATTAAAAAGGGCAACGACAAAAAACTTTTAAAAAATATCTGTAACATTAGTTCTATGTATTCTTCATAATAGCCAAAAAGTAGAACCTAAATGTATGCATTATTCATAAAAGCCGAAAAGTAGAAACATCATCATCTTATGAATGTGTGTTCATACACTGGAATACTAAGCAATAAAAAGGAATGAAGTGCTGACAACATGCAACGCGTGCATGGACCTTGAGAATTATGCTCAGTGAAAGAAAACAGACACAAAGGCCACACATTGTAAGATCTCATTTACATGCAATGTCTAAAATAGCAAATGTATACAGACAGAAGGTGGATCATCAGGACCCGAAGTGACAGGGGAATAAGAGGGATACTAATGGGTATGGGGTTTCTTTGGGGGTAATGAAAATACTCTAAACTTAGATCATGGGTGATGATTGCTTAACTCTGGAAATATACTAAAACCACTGAACTGTACACTTGAAATATGTGTTTCATGATTCATAAATTACATCTCAATAAAAATGTAATAAAAGAGTAAAAAATAATAATAAAAGAGAAAAGTTTCAGTTCAGTTCAGTCGCTCAGTTGTGTCCGACTCTTTGCGACCCCATGAATCACAGCACGCCAGGCCTCCCTGTCCATCACCAACTCCCGGAGTTCACTCAAACTCACGTCCATCGAGTCTGTGATGCCATCCAGCCATCTCATCTTCTGTTGTCCCCTTCTCCTCCTGCCCCCAATCCCTCCTAGCATCAGGGTCTTTTCCAATGAATCAACTCTTCACATGAGGTGGCCAAAGTATTGGAGCTTCAGCTTCAGCATCAGTCCTTCCAAAGAACACCCAGGACTGATCTTGCAGTCCAAGGGACTCTCAAGAGTCTTCTCCAACACCACAGTTCAAAAGCATCAATTCTTCAGCACTCAGCTTTCTTCACAGTTCAACTCTCACATCCATACATGACCACTGGAAAAACC
>NW_011494740.1:1950769-1991939 GCF_000754665.1 Bison bison bison | reverse complement strand
CACTTTCAAGAGGCTTTTGAGTTCCTCTTCACTTTCTGCCATAAGGGTGGTGTCATCTGCATATCTGAGGTTATTGCTATTTCTTCTGCAATCATGATTCCATCTTGTGCTTCTTCCAGCCCAGCGTTTCTCATGATGTACTCTGCATATAAGTTAAATAAGCAGGGTGACAATATATAGCCTTGACGTACTCCTTTTCCTATTTGGAACCAGTCTGTTGTTCCATGTCCAGTTCTAACTGTTGCTTCCTGAACTGCATATAGGTTTCTCAAGGGGCAGGTCAGGTGGTCTGGTATTCCCATCTCTTTCAGAATTTTCCACAATTTATTGTGATCCACACAGTCAAAGGCTTTGGCATAGTCAATAAAGCAGAAATAGATGTTTTTCTGGAACTCTCTTGCTTTTTCCATGATCCAGCAGATGTTGGCAATTTGATCTCTGGTTCCTCTGCCTCAATAAAAATGTAATAAAAGAGTAACAGAAAAAGTTTAGAGACTCTTTAATTTAGGGCTTTAAGAGGAAGCTTGTATGTCAACCTGCATTTACCATTTCAGTGATGTGAGCACATCACTATGAAGGGTCCAAACCATATACCCTAGGGTTGCTGAGGGAAAGAGTTTGCCTTGCCTCTTTAATTTCTCAAATTGATACTACTTGTTAAATAACTATCAGAAAGGAACAGACTCCTAAACAGTTGCCATGGCAGCTCAGTAGCAAAAGCATCAAGAATCATGAATATAGTGGCTTAGAGACAGTGTGTTACAGAGAAAATTGTATAAAATTTAAAGTCAGAAAACGTGACATCAGATTCCACACACCTTTAACAGCTGTGTGACCTAAGATACAAACTCAGTTTCTTCACCTATAAAACGGCGTAGAATCAGATACCATCTAATCAAAAGACGTGGAGAGTATTTATACAGCACATGAATTATCTTCTTTTCTACTAGAATATCACTCCCACTCTCTGCTTTCTATTTCATCTTAATAACTACACCTTACCTGACTTTGTCTTTCCCAACTTTTTTGCTCAGTCTTGTACAAGACTCCAAAGGCAGTGCAGACTCACTGTTCCCCAAAAAGAAGAGTGTCAGACAGTGAGCTGCTGCTCACATGAGCCACTGCGGGGCGCTTGTGTCAGCACTCATGAGGCGCAAGTGAGGCAACAGTGAAATGTGGGAAACACTAAAATTAGAGGTAAGAGCAAACCTGAGTGTAGGGACATAAGTCACTCTTCATTTAGTCAAGATTAAATCTTCAGAGACAAAATAAGCATTCAAGAAGCGTGGGTTTTTTTATATAGAAAGCATACGTATGAAGTAGCTCTAGAATTAAGCAATCATTCCCAGCAGCCTATCAGGCCTCTATGATTTCCTATGGCCTATTTAACTTCAGAATAGACTGTCCCCCGAGCATACTAAGATAAGTTGCTGAAACACTTAGAGTATTTTCTAGGTTGGAAACCAATTGTCTTAATTCTCAGTCTATCAAGTAAATAATGTCAACTTTACTAGCTTTCAAAATTCTTTAAAATCACACCCTTTTCTATTATTATTTTAAAAATCAAGGAGTAGAGTAGTTTAAAAAAAAAACCACTTAGGACCTAGAATGTATATAGTCACCTAAGCTTAGCAGCAGCAGCAGCAAGCTTAAATGCAGAGTACAGAGAAACTAGAGAAAACCCAAATGACAAATTTAAAAAAAAAAAAAATTAGTTTTGTGTCCAAAGTGGTCAAGATCTAAGATACATTATTATTTGATTAAAATAAAAAGACAAAAACTGCATTACTGGGGAAATCAATAAAAGCCAACACTTGCTTGTAAACACCAAGCATGTTATTTCTACTGCATAGGCTACCGTTCAAACCTGACTGCCAGCAGTGCTATGGCCGTCCCTTGGTGTGCTTAGAACATAAGCCACTATGAGCACAGGTTAAGTAATGTGCGGCCAGCTTCTCCATGCATACATGGCACAAGCTTCTGATCAGTTATTCAAAACTAAAAAAATAGCCAGCTAACTACTTGTGAGCACCAGCAAATTGTGTAACAGTGGCAAGTTGCACATACTGAGTTGTGGCTGCAAGATTTCACTTGTGCTGTCATACTTCCGGTTATTTCCTAATGCCCAGGTCATGAGACATCAGCACCGAAGATCTGTCTGAACTTATTTTGCGTGACATTTGTTAGAAGTGAAGATAAGAGAACGTTGTTACAGATTCAATTGTACAGTAGATATGGATGGAATTGACCATAATATGTAATATGCAACATGTTTTTAAATACCAATCTCAAACTACCAAAGCATTCCAAGAACAAATAGTATGACGACACATTTGGAAATGACCATGACACCTTACAGTCCATGACAGCAAAATTTGTTAATTGTGAAATCTTGAATTTATCTGGATTCTTGTCAGAGTCAGCCACACTTATTACAGCATTTTAACAAAATGTATATTTGTTAAAATATACATATGGGAAAAACAACACTCCACCAGCTTGAAAGAAGAAACAGTGAAACTATTACCAGGATCAGATCTACCAAAGCAGTTTCAGGAGATTCCCCTATCAAATACTGTAATCATCTGCAGAATTTAACTAGGAGCTTTGCCAAGTAGACAAAGTGCTAAATCTAGTCCTCCTTGTCTAAGAGGACAAGCATACACGATAGCTGCAATATTTCAGCACTGTGTTGCTCTGTAAACTACTAAAATTAGCTACATTACAAATGGAGCAGATGCTTTAAATTTTTATAAACTTATTTTTGACCCATAATCCATGTAGATCAAATTGCACCAATGGTATACCAATGGTGCCCCTTCCTCTGCTAACAATGAACTCAGGAATTTTTGTGCAAGCATTGAAAGAAAAAAGTGCTCACAACTTTACCGTACGTGTAACGCTGCGATGCATTCACTGTAAGACTTGGTGCACAAAAGGGAGAACTCTCTGTCCACTAATGAAAAGTTAACCTTAGAGAGTGCTCTAAACCTTTTCCTCTTCTATGCTTCCTCAAAGCAAAAAGTCCCCAACAGTCTGTTCTTTTCTATACACATAAGGTGATTTTCTAGCACATTTAGTGCACAAAGAAATGCATCACAGTCTTTCCCCAACCCAACAACCAAAGCACTAGTTCATCTGGAAACTGAAAATAGTGTACCTCTTTTACCTCAGAGAAAGAAGGCGATGAAAACAGCACAAGTCAACACAAAACAGCACTTTACCTGTTTCTAATACAAATTCCCACTTTACTCAAACTGGAATGAGAGGAAGACAACAGTATCCCATTGTTCACTGCAGCACTATTTACAATACTTAGAACAGAGAAGCAACCTAGATGTCCATCAACAGATGAATGGATAAAGAAGTTGTGGTACATATACACAATAGAATATTACTCAGCCATAAACACGAACACATTTGAGTCAGTTCTAATGAGGTGGATGAACCTAAAGCCTATTATACAGAGTGAAGTAAGTCAGAAAGAGAAAGATAAATATCGTATACTAATGCATATATACAGAACCTAGAAAAATGGTACTGAAGAATGTATCTGCAGGGCAACAATGGACAAACACACATACAAAATAGACTTATGGACATGGGGAGACAGGAGGAGAGGGTGAGATGTATGGAAGGAGTAACATGGAAACTTACATTACCATATGTAAAATAGACAGCCAATGGGAAATTGCTGTATGTCTCAGGAAACCCAAACAGGGGTTCCACATCCACCTAGAGGGGTGGGGTGGGGAGGGAGATGGGAGGCAGTTCAAAAGGGAGGGGATATATAATACCAATGGATGATTCATGTTGAGGTCTGACAGAAAACAACAAAATTCTGTAAAGCAATTTTCCTTCAATTAAAAAATAAATAAACAGAAAAAAAAAAACTGGAATGAGAATAGAAAGACCACCAATATTCCTTTTCATGAAACCACTATTTTGGAAGATAAAGAAACAGTTATTGCAAATGAGGTGACAATATTTTGCAACATTTAGGCAGTTCTTCCCAAAGATATTTTACCAATGGAGATCAGAGATGGACAAAGAAACACATAATGGACTTATTTTTTTAACCTGAATTCCATCTATCAGTGATAACTTATTCAACAAAAAAGGAACTCAATTTATTTTCATGTCAGTGGTTAGATCTAAATGGAATCTACAAAATAAGTTCAAGAATGTTTGGTATTCAACTGCTCGTAAGATGAATACATCCTCTGTGTCACTTTTATACCTCAAAACAGAGACTAGAAACTATTTAAAGGGGACAGTGACCACAAGAAAGCTATTTTAAAAGCAAGTTTCTTATTTCCCTAACATCACTGAATATAAACAATGAAAAAATTACTGAGGTGATAGTAATTAAAACTGTATAATTATTTATATGTTCTAATTAAATATCACTATTACGTTCTCACAGACTAAATACGTAAATCAAAATAAATTATAACTTTATTTCCAAATGATATAGATACATATATATTACTTATGTATTCACATATAATTAATATATAATTACATAAATACATGTAGTTAAATATATAAAATATTAGATATATAATCTAGATGATATTTGTAACCCCAGTATCTCAACATAAAAAAACTGATCTATTTAAGTGATTTTTGCCAAGAGGCATGAGAACAGATTATGAAAACCAAAGAGATATGAAATTATAGTACATAACGCTCTGTATCCCATCCCACCACAACAGTCATGAATTACCCCTTCTTGTGGATTCAAGAAAGGCAATGTGGCCTGTGCACAAAGCCTGTGCATAGCCTCAGAGCCTTATAGGTTCCACAGATAATGCACACATGTGGTCAACAAAGCACATCTTTAAATACCGTATGTTCAGAACACATGGTGATTTAATGTAAGATTAGCATATTTTTAACTGGGTTCTCTCTATCTGTTAAAGTATCTGCAAACTATACACAGTGTATGCAATCAACTTTAGAAAGAAAGGGCTTAGAGAGCCATGAGTTTAAGTCCCAGATTTTCCACTCACTGGGTATATTGTCTAAACTCCCTATGCCTATCTTCTCAGCCCTAACAAGAAAAGGACAATAACTCATAATTTCCCTTTCTCATAGAATTGTTCTAAGAGCCAAAATGAGACAGTATATATAAGCATGTTATCCTTTGTATAACAAAGGATAAAGTTCTATACAAACATATAGTATTTTCTTACATGTTTTCTTCTTACTAAAATCATTAAACACCACAACAACTAGTTTTACGTAACAACTGCTTGAAAGTAAGGAAAGGACACATTACAGCATTCGGTTTGGAATGAAAAATCCAATAAAATGCTATGTCAGCTTAAAGACAAGAACAAACTCCTTTAATCTTCAAGAAGAAGGAAGATGTAAAACACATTATTTAATTAGTCATCCTTTTCTCAACTCAGGTGAAAAAGGTGAGACAGACCCTTAAAAATAAATGTACATTAAATTTCAGGAAATAGGTTTTCTTTTAACTAGTTCCTACTGCTCTTGCATTCCCAATAAACAACAATTTGCTCTTATGAACTTAATATATGAGGCTGATTTGCTTTCTGTATGTAATTCTCAATATCTAAATAAGTCACTTCAAGCACTGCTTCTTTAAATGATGAAAAAATTGAAATGCCAAAGCAAATCAGAACAATGCACAGTTTTGGTTTTAAATGTTTCAATTTTTTTTTAAACACTACATAGCAGCTTGAATATAACCAGTATTTAGTTGATGTTAGCTGAATGAATTAAGAATGCTTTGCTAACCTCTATTTTGCTTTTTAATAGATGGTGTGGGAGGACTGGACTGCCTTTGATTTATACCAAGTAGAATCCACATTTCACCATAAGCAGCAGAAATGACTTGTAGGCATACTTTATCAGTTCTGCTCAGAAGACACCTACCCGTGAGTTGGCTGTGTACTGGAGCACACTCAGTAGTGCAGAATTACCTGAACCGCCTCCCTATACTTACAGGGATGCACCTGTACTCCTAGCAGTGAGTACAAGTACATGGAAAGAAATTCACTGAATACCTTTCTTTAGCATGCAAAAACCAATTACTAACTCTTACCTGTGGGTATTAAAACATCCACAGGAACAAGGAACAAGTGAATTCTTATTTAGGAATTACCTCCAAAAACAGTAAAACCCAAATTATAATAACATTCATATAAATAGCATAAACAAAGTAAGTCTTCTTAATTTCTAACTTCTGTCTGCCCTCACAAAATCAAACAGTTGTCAACATAAAAACTCCTAATTCACACCAATATGGTTCACTTTCTCTTCATTTTATGTAAGATAATATCTAGTCTTCCCAGAACTACAAGCTATCAATATTCTAAGCAACAGGTTTCATTCTCTTTCATAGTAAATGTATTTCTTTATTGATTATATCATTCTGAAATTGCTACCACCTAATAATCCCTGAGTGATTATTTAAATCTCTATTTCCATGCTTATGAAATGGAAAGCACAGAATACTATTTACAAAGTGCACAAAATTTCGAAAAAGACCTCATTATTCTCAAAACAATTCCTATTCACATCTCAAATTAACAATAGAAGCCTCTTTATGAAACCGATATTTCTACAATTTTAACAAAAGCTTAGCAACAAAGAAAAGCTCTACAAAAAATTTTAACTTAGCAAACTCAAAATACCAACAGTTGTTGCACAATGTCTTTACCAAAACAAAAATTTTTAATCAAGACTTTAGATTTTAAGGAGTTATTTCAGAAAGAAAGTCTCAGAAAATGAAAGCCACAATCGCAAACCTGGTTTCTTCAATACCCAGAAGAATGACCAATCATTGAACTACAATAATTTAACACTTCTGTTATTTTCAGATCTGTAGCTTATATTATTTAATTAAATTTATTTCAAACTGTAAACAATTTTACAAGGACTTCTCCATGCTCTCTGAGTTTACATGGCTGCAATTTCAGAAAGTTTGGGAGCTGAGGCAGTTTCTGATAACCCTAGATTTCCATAAAAATATAAGTATTACACCAGCAAATAATCACGCAGCTTACAAAAACACTGGAGTCAGAAAATTTATATGAAATGACATCTTGGTATATTACTGCACATGATTTTACAAAAATCTGTATCTTCATTCCGACAATAAACATTTGAGCCACCTGCCATCAGCACTGCCCTTGGGAAGTTCACTATCTAAAGAACAACAACAGGACTTCCCTGGTTTTGTCGTGGATAAGAATCCATCTGCCAATGCAGAGGACATGGGTTCGGTCCCTGGTTCAAGAAGATTTCACAGGACACAGAGCAACTAAGCCCCAAAACCCCCAAGTACCTAGAGCCGGTGCTCTTCAACAGGAGAAGTCACCGCGACGAGACGCCCAAGCACCACAACGAAGAGTAGTGCCCGCTTGCCACAACTAGACAAAGTTCTCCCAAAGCAATGATAAAGAAATAAATAAAATACCGAACAGTGGTAAAACATGCAATCAGATTAAAACTAAAGTATAATTACGTAATATATACAGTATAATGTGTTAGATGATACAATATAAATAGTAAAGAGAAAAATTCCCCTGACCAACTCATTGGAGATATACATCACCTAGAACTATGAACAAGAAATGCCATCGCCCAGTAGTGGTCGGTCAGAAATATGGAATTCCAGGTCCCAAGCAAACTTACTGAACCAGAATCTGAAATTTAACAAGCTCTCCAGGTAATCCCAATGCATATTTAAATTCTGAAAAGCACCGATCCAGAGCATAACTAAAAAACAGTAAATAAGTAAAAGTGACATCTTGTACTTTTAAGTTCTTCAGGCCCCATCCTGAGCCTCTTTACAAATGAACAGATAATTTAACAAGTTCAGCTACCGAGTTTCACAGATCAGGATCAAAGAGTGAGATACCACTGACAACAAAGAAAGCACACAGGAAAAACTAATGAAAAGCAAACTCAAAAAGGGATGGCTGTCGAGGGGCATTTAAGCAGCAACAGTCTACGCTTTCTGCCTAGATAGGCCTTAAAGGTCTCAATGTATTACAGAAGTATAACAGTAAATGATGTCTTTAAACCTGCCTCCTCTAACTAGACCACAAATTCCTTAAGGACAGGGACCTAGTTTTATTCTTATACACTCACATTTGTAAACTGAATGACCCTAAATCTTTAAGATGAGTTCAGTTACACAACAAGATGTTTAACACATTTCAGAAAATTTTCTATCTAGAAAGATTACAATAAATATGTCACAACATTTCTTTTTTTAAAGAATAAAGCTGCTCCAGTGTATACAAGAAGCACTCTAAGGACAGAGGCTTTACTGAAC
The DNA here is from genome assembly GCF_000754665.1 of Bison bison bison. Classification (NCBI taxonomy): domain Eukaryota; kingdom Metazoa; phylum Chordata; class Mammalia; order Artiodactyla; family Bovidae; genus Bison; species Bison bison. The sequence goes on along the minus strand of NW_011494740.1, from coordinate 1,983,622 downwards.
TTGTGGCTCCAAATGCGAATGTCTTTTCTGACTCTATTCAAATTCACTTCTAGGGGACCAGTGAGTGGAATGAGTACAGAAAAAGGATAAAGATTAGAAGAGAATGGAGGTTTTTTTGTTTTACCTAGTTAGATAATAGGTAACTAAGGAGACAGGTACATGCATACATCTCTAAATATATGTATAAGTTCACATTATTTTTTTTTTAATTTTATTTTATTTTTAAAATTTACATAATTGTATTAGTTTTGCCAAATATCAAAATGAATCCGCTCTGGAGGGTACATATCATATTTAAGTAGGTGTGTGAACAGAAGAGGCTTGGAGAGAGTTTTCATTGATTACTTAAAATTTTATTATTATAGGGTTTACAAATGATGTGTATTAGTGTTTTCTTTCTTTTTTTTTTTTTTAAGGAGGAGAAATTAGTGAATAAAAAGCTAATTCACTTCAGTCAGCTTTCTGTCTCTGTACAAACATACCCAAGCACACACTCACATATTCACACACTACTTCGTAGTAAAATGAACATCTTGAATTTAGACTATAGAAGCCATAGATTTGGAGAAGGAAATGGCAACCCACTCCAGTGTTCTTGCCTGGAGAGTCCCAGGGATGGGGGAGCCTGGTGGGCTGCCTTCTATGGGATTGAACAGAGTCGGACATGAATGAAGCGACTTAGCAGCAGCAGCAGCAGCCATAGATTATTATAAACAGCTATTCCTTTAACTGTTTTCAAAAATCAAAATCTGTAATTTTAATCTGAAATGTATTTTTCTTAAAGAAAAACTATTAAAATAAGCAATAAAATAATACAAATAATAAAAAAAAAAAAGAAGAGAATGGAGGGAGAATAAAAATCAAGAGAACACTCAGGGTTCTTCCACTCATGAAAATAAAAAGAGCAAAAACGGGAAGCCTCACCAAAGAAACAGCAATGCTACAAGAAAACAAATGCCACCACCAGCAACCATTCACTCCACGGTCCTTGCCCCTCTGAACCAGACACAAGTTCACAATCTGCCCAACCTAAGAACTCCCCAAAAACACCTTTTCTCTAGAAATACTTTCCCTCCTGGCCTTCAATCAGTTGATGACAGCCAGTTTACACTACAACAAATTCACTCGTCCAAAACAGCAAACTTTATGACATCCTAGTCATTACTCTCCAAACAAATCATCAATTTTCTTGTCTATGTCCTTGCTCATGCTATTACTTCATTCAGAGACCTTTCTGCTCCGTTAATTTGACCCTGCACCTTAGCTGCCAGCCACGAGTGGCTATTTAACATTTGAAACACAGCTAGACCGGACTGAGATGAGCAGTAAAGTGTAAAATACACATCGAGTTTTGAAGACCCGGTACAAAAAAGATGTGAAAGTACTGTTTGTTTGTTTTTTAACAATGATTACATGTTGAAAGGTTTTGGATATATTCAATTAAAGAAGATACATAATTACAATTATTTTCACCTGTTTCTTTTTAGTTTTTAACATGGCTACTAGAAAATTTTAAATTACTATGTGGTTCACATTGCATTTCTATTGGACAGCACTGGTCTAAATCCTACTCATTCTTCAAGGCCTAATTCAAACACCCCCGCCCCCATACAGCTTTCCCCAGTGACTCCAAATGGACGTGGTTTCTGTCTCCCAGAACTTTGACAACACTTTTATTAATACGTCCAAAGAACTAGGGCAATTTTATCTTCTTACCGAGTGTACCTCTACAGCTCCCCAACTCCAAGGTAAGTCAATTGAGAAAAGAAAGTACATCTAGGTAAGTTTTTATCTTACACCTTCATCAATAGTACATATATTGATGCTAAGGTGATGCCTGATGTCTGCTAAGTGAGAGCTGAATTTCTCAATTACTATTACTATATTATCTATCCCTTTCAACGATTTCCAGTTCTTTCAGAGGGATTAAACTCCATGTCTACAAATGTCCTGGATTATTATTATTAGACAAATAGAGTGCTAGTGAGCTATACATATATGATGAACAGGCAAATTCAAAACTATCTAATACCTGTGGTCAATGCACTTAGATCAATTGTAAAAATTCGACAAGCCTCTAAAGGTTCCATTTTTTAAATGATGTTATCTCTACAAGTGTACTGTGAAGATCAACTATTTCAAAAATAGGAGATTTTCCCAAAGAGTAACAACACTAGGTGACTAAAGCCTACCAAAAATTGTCAGAAGTCCTCCCCACAACCCTGACTGTAAATCAGGTAAGCGCGCAAAGCCTTGAGGACAGCAACAGCGGTGTCCTACGTCGCATCCAACGCTCTGAAATAGAGTTGTGAGCAAAATAGCAGGAAGGAAAAAGATGTGTGGAAGAGACGAAAGGTGGAAACTGTTGGAACGCGAAATGAGAAATGAAAACTAGGACTAAAAATGTCTCAGTTATGTGGGAGGGAGTCATCCCTAGGTGTACCAGTCAACCTCTGAACCAAGCAAAGGCTACGGCAGTCATTTCAAGTGGTCTTTTCTTCAAAGAGTATTCCAGTGCCTGAGATCTGCATCCGCGAAACTTCCTTCCTAACCAGCAGCCTACTCTGACTCCCCGGGCCAGGGACTCCGGCCAAACCAGCCCCGAAGCCACCCTTCTCCAGCACATTTTGGAAGCCGGCGGATGAAGCTGGAAGGGTCAACTGAGGCCCAGCACCTGGACGAGATCCCTCTCCCTCCGAGTCTGGCTTTAGCCCCTAGGACCGTGCTGGCAGAGGGGAACCCGGCAGGCAGAGGGGGCGGGGCAGGGCTCCGGGCTTCGAGCACCGGTCTTCCCGTTCCATGCCGGCGCCACCCGGGGACGCGGGGACGGGCAGGGTGGTGACAACGCAGAAAAGAAGGGCAGTGCGAAGCAGCCCGGGGCTTCTACTCACCAGCCTTCGTCGCCCGACGTCGGCAGTGGCAGGACCTCTTCTCCTTCCGCCATTGCTGTTGACGTCCACGTCACTTTGCCGAAAAGTGGACCCGGCGCCGAGACCGACTTATACCCAACGTCGTAAAAGGTCCTCGGAAGTCTGGGACCAAGCTTCTGGAGAGGGAAAGGAAGAGAGAGGGAGGAGGCGAAGGACGGGAAGAACGCGACGTCACGACGTCCCGAGGGCGAACGGCAACTTGGAGGAGGAGACTTGGCGAGCCGCTGCCCTTCCAAAGACTACACGTCCCAGGATGCCGCGGGCCCTGGGCCGGACGCAGTGGGTGGGGTTTGGCAAGAGCGTGGGTCCCAGAAAGAGGCCCTTGTAAGCGTCCCTTTTTGGCGTCCAGTTAGCGTCTTCTTTGCGTCTTAGCGTCCTGCTTAGAGTCATATTTGACAGTTTTAAGTAGTGGAGGGAGGAGCGAAGGGGAAATGCCATAGGGAAGATGGAGCGGTCAAAAGTACAAGTGGAGGCCATATACTTTATGTCTGAATGCTTTAAAAGTTGTTTTTTAAAAAGCTAAACAGTAAAGGAGAAGGAAATGGAAGCCCACTCCAGTGTTCTTGCCTGGAGAATCCCAGGGACGGGGGAGCCTGGTGGGCTGCCGTCTATGGGGTTGCACAGAGTCGGACACGACTGAAGCGACTTAGCAGTAGCAGCGAAGGAGGTGTGTTCTAGGCTCCCACCTTTATAAACATCTTTCATATATAAACATGGAAGTGAAAGTGAAAAGTGGCTCAGTCCTATTCGACTCTTTACGACCCCATGGACTGTAGCCCTCCAGGATCCTCTATCCATGGAATACTCCAGGCAAGAATACTAGAGTAGGTTGCCATTCCTTTCTCTAGGGGATCTTCTCTACACGGGGATCGAACCCTGGTCTCCTGCATTGCAGGAGGATTCTTTACCGCCTGAGCCACCAAGGCTAGAATTATAAATTTGGACTTGACATTGCATGTTTATAAACATATTTCATATGTAAACACAGAAAGTCAAGTCCAAATTTAGAATCTAGAACTCTGGAGTTCCAAGCAGAGAGAGCTGCTACGTTTTATCTCTTCCCACCCTACTCCCCCTTCACTCCACATTGGTGGCCACCCTGCCTGCACGTCCAAGCTCGGTTCCCACCATCACCACCAAAGCAGGGGCTTTTTGTTCTACTTTGACCATCCATGGGCCTAGGGGTGGGCAGAGGCTCCGGAGGATGGACCTAGGGAAATGCTTTTGCCAACCTGGACACAGTGCTGATGTACCACATGTAACAATACAGATAAGTCTGGAAAATATGATGTTAAATGAACAAGGGTAGGTAAAGTATGGTGTCATTTATATTTGATTTTAAAAATAGGCAGCACAGTGTATTTTTTATTAATAGATACATGTCTGCTTTTTAAAAAAATGTAGCAGAATGATACACAGAAAACTTGGAATGGCAGTTCTCAAAGATAAACACTGACAGCCTTTAGTTAAAGCAGTGAAAACACATGTTATTCGGAAACTACTGGCAGTAGGGAAAGGGCTGAGCTCCATTGTGATTTTTGCAGAAGTGATTAGGGGTTTTAAAGGGAGAATGAGGGAGCAGGGAGAGCTGGACTCATTAGAGTCAGACAAGTGAAAAATCACAAAACATCCGTCAGTGTCATTGTGATTAGACCAGCAGTGTCTGCTAGCTGGCAATTTTCAAGGTTAGGATTCTTCCCTCCCACAGAGATTGGGAGACAGAGACCCTGTTCTTCTTGATTACATTTCAAAGGAATGGCTCTCAGGCCTTGAGAAGGACACTTCTAAGTTGTAGAGGTACAGATTCACAACTGTGAGTCTTTTCTCTCTCCAAGAGAGATCAGCAGCCTAACATCAGGTGTTGGCTTGATCAAACAGTAAATTCTCCTGTCAGCCATCGCACTTCCTCAATCAGACATTTTAATGGGGTTTGGTGGGGGCCCAGGTCATCCTAGGGACACAGCCTTAAGTTGCTAAAAAATGATGCTAGTCTTTAATCAGGTCTCTAGCGCAAGGGTTTGGACAGAGCTGTTAAGTTCTGTGGTTCTCACAGTTACATTTGTGGGAGGAGAGAAAATGGCTTCAATTATATTTTTAATATTTTGTTTCTAAAGAGCTGAAAAGAGGCTATGTAGGTGTTCTGTATTCTTTATAGAGTCTATACTTGGTATCTAAAATGTTTCATAATTTTTAAAACTATTTGATTAAATAAGCTCTTTCATTTCTAAGCAAAAACATGTTCATTCTCTTCCCCAAAGGAAAGATAACACAGAGCCACATTATTGCATCCACTTCTAAGTCCAGGATGTCTGCATGATGATCAGTCCTATGGGGAAAATTTCTTTTAATGTGGAATGAGAATCTAGATGGCAGCTATCAAAAAGAATAAAAGGCATGGATCTGGGTCAAATTACCATTCCAATATTCAGGATGTCTACTGGGTCTCTTCAGTTGTTGTCAGGGGGTTTTCAGAAGCTTTTCTAAAAATTTTTTTTTTTTTAACTGTTTAGCCAGTGACATGACAAACAGTTGTTCATCGGTTAAGGTGATCCTACCCCTCAACTGTAATTCATCTTGAGAGTAATTAAGCCAGTGACTGCTTTATACTCCATGTGGTAAAAATATTATTCCACTAAAAATGAATCACTTGACATTTTCAAGCATTTTTTTTCATTCTGTAGAAGATGAAACTTCCAACTTCCATTCTCTTTAATAGGGCCAGGGTCAGCTTCAGGGGCGTGTAGTCTGTGCAACAGCACAGGACTCCATGCCATCTGGAAATGCTTTTTTTTTCCATTTTATTTATGTATTGACTGATTTTTGGCTGTGCTGGGTCTTCGTTGCTGTGTGGGCTTTTCTCTAGTGGTGAGTGGGGGCTACTCTCTGGTTACCATGCACAGGCTTCTCACTGCAGAGGCTTCTTGCAGAGCCTGGGCTCCAGGACAAGCAGGATTCAGTAGTTGCACCTCCCCGACCCCAGAGCACAGGTGGCTCATGGGCTTAGTTGCTCTGAGGCATGTACAATCTGCCCGGATCAGGAATCAAACCCATGTCTCCTGCATTGGCAGGTGGATTCTTTACCACTGAGCTGTCAGGGAAGCCCTGGAAATTCTTAATAATTTTGGAACAGGAGGCCCCTCATTTTTATTTTGCACTAGGCACCCCCACAAATTATGTAGCCATTCTCAATAGGATCAATATGACATTGATATATACCCCGTGGGGACAAGATTTCAATAGAAATTAGTGATGGTATCTTCTGAAGTATTTATATCATCTGTTCCTTACTCGTCAAACCTTTCAGTGTCATACCGAGTACTCTGAATTCATGGTATCCACCAAGATGACATCCTCTTCCTCCAGTGGTAATTCTAGGAATCTGCTTGTTAGCTAAAGTCTTTCAAACTTAGTATGCCTTGGGTTCCTCTTGCTTGAACATGTTGCACTGGCTGCACCACACTCTCTGCAGTGTTTGCTTGTGTTTGGCTTGTTGATATCCAGGCTGCTGAATTCTCCAAGCGAGGCTTCAAAGGTACATGAACCGAGAACTTCCAGATGTTCAAGCTGGATTTAGAAAAGGCAGAGGAACCAGAGATCAAATTGCCAACATCCACTGGATCATAGAAAAAGCAGTTCCAGAAAAACATCTGCTTTATTGACTATGCCAAAGCTTTTGACTGTGTGGATCACAACAAACTGTGGAAAAGTCTTAAAGAGATGGGAATACCAGACCACCTTACCTGCCTCCTGAGAAATCTGTATGCAGGTCAAGAAGCAACAATTAGAACCAGACATCCTCTCATGGAACAACAGACTGGTTCCAAATAGGGAAAGGAGTACATGAAGGCTGTGTATTGTCACCCTGCTTATTTAACTTATATGCAGAGTACATCATGTGAAATGCCGGGCTGGATGAAGCACAAGCTGGAATCAAGACTGCCGAGAGAAATATCAATAACCTCAGATACGCAGATGACACCACCCTTATGGCAGAAAGTGAAGAGGAACTAAAGTGCCTCTTGATGAAGGTGAAAGAGGAGAGCAAAAAAGCTGGCTTAAAACTCAACATTCAAAAAACAAAGATCATGGCATCCCATTCCATCACTTCATGGCAAATAGATGGGGAAACAATGGAAACAATGACAGAGTTTATTTTCTTGGGCTCCAAAATCACTGCAGATGGTGACTGCAGCCATGAAATTAAAAGACGCTTTCTCCTTGGAGGAAAAGCTATTTCCAACCTAGACAGCATACTAAAAAGCAGAGACAATACTTTGCCAACAAAGGTCTGTCTAGTCAAAGCTATGTTTTTCCCAGTAGTCATGTATGGTTGTGAGAGCTGGACCATAAAGAAAGCTGAGCACCAAAGAATTGATGCTTTTGAACTGTGGTGTTGGAGAAGACTCTTTAGAGTCCCTAGGGCTGCAAGGAGATCAAACCAGTCAAAAAAAAAAAAACAGTCCTGAATGTTTATCGGAAGGACTGATGCTGAAGCTGAAGCTCCAATACTTTGGCCACCTGATGCGAAGAACTGACTCATTTGAAAAGACCCTGATGCTGGGAAAGATTGAAGGCAGGAGGAGAAGTATCACCGACTTGATGGACATGAGTTTGAGCAAGCCCTGGGAGTTGGTGATGGACAGGGAAGCCTGGTGTGCTATAGTCCATGGGATCGCAGAGTCAGACATGACTGAGCGACTGAACTGAACTGAACTGAGTTATTGCAGATCTCAGTGGTGGTTGAGTCTTCTGCTCATAAGCCCTTTTTCCTTTTTCTCTTGCTCTGGATCAGGGTCATCCACTCTTCGCCTTCACCTTGTCTTGTCTTCTGAAAGGACAAACACCACATTGGGTTGTTGATCTCCAGTCTGCTAAGTTAGTTTTCTAACTCATGAGTTAGAGAAAATGAGAAAATTCATTTTCATGAGTTTTCTGATCTTTCCTCTTGATCTGGATCCAGTTTATCTACATTTTCCCCAACATGCCTCACTTCCTGCGATGACAACAATATTACTATGCCAAAAGAACATTCCCTAGCTGGCTACAAGTTTTTATGCTTGTAAGTTTCCTAGTATTTTTGTGCTTTTAAAAAAATCTCAAAGTCCTACCTTTTACCTGGATAGTTGTGAACTTAAAAGATATATAAGCATGAGATTACAGTAAAATTTGTTAAATTCTAGTAGTAAATCTCTGCTTAAATCTTTTTCAAGAGCTAGAGAAGATTTTATTATGAAATTATCTAAATATATTTTCTCACATTACTCTTTTCTCCTAATTATAAGAAGATTCCATCAATGATACTAGGAGCTCTCTCTGCTTTTATACATCTTTGGTATCCTTTTGGAACAGAAGGAGTTGGAATTTCTTTTTTCATAGACCTGCTAATGCTAATAGTTGTGACCACCTGGCACACAATGGAGCCATTCCAAGATATGCCTTCAAGAAATGCGTATCCAGTCATCTACATAGAGTGTATTATCTGCCCGTGCTTCACAGTTATTTGTATTTTCATCCCCAAATAGGAAGGGTAGTAGTATTCTATAGTATCTTTGGATAAAACCAAATTGCATTTTTACAAAGGGAAAATTAAAGTTTGTTGTTTTGAATGAAACTGTAAAAACCAAAAATATGTTTAATCTCTTACTGGTGTTCTGTGCCATATAATTATGTAATTCCTATTGTATTAGATGTACAAAAGTCATATTATGACACATAGCCTATTCTCAATACATACTTGTGAAATGAACTGAAGAATGTTTTTAAAATATTTTGGAATGGATGAAGTCATTCACCAATATAGAAACAGCTGGTTGGGACTAGAGGCAGGTGAGGGATTATTACCTCATCTGTGTGGTCAATCTTTATGTTGGGGTAATAGCGTTTATTTCAGCTTTTATTATAGTATTATCATAGCATTTCTTTTAAAAGGGTAGACAGAAGCAGTCATAGCTCTTTTCTTCCTTCTCAAGCAATCTTTTCTAAATTCTCATGCATTCTTAGGTGAAGATGAACACCTACTAATGTGTATTAATCTATTGCTACATAAAAAATTATCCCCAAACTCAACATCTCTAAACTGTAAGCATTTATTTATCATGATTTCTGTGGGTCAGGAGTTTAGAAGCCACCTAGCTAGATGTTCTGACTCAGGGTCTCTTGAGATTATAATCGAGATATTGGCCAGAATTGCAGTCATGCAATCATCTGAAGGCTTCCCTGGGCTACAGAGTCTACTTGGACAGTGGCTCACTCACATGCCTGACAAGTTGGTGTTGGCTGTTGGCAGGATTCCTATGGTGCTCTCCAAATGAGACTTTCCATGGGCTACTTGAATGTCCTTTCAACATGGAGGCGGGCTTCCCCTAGAGTGAGAGTTAAGAGAGACCAAGATCAAAGTCACAGTATTTTTTTTATTACCCAGCCTCAAAAGTCATACTCTATCATTTCTGCCATATCATTGTTTACCCAGGTCTGCCCTGTTCAGTGTGGGAGGAAACTACAAAAAGGCCTGAAGACTCAAAGGCAAGAATTATTTACGGCCATCTTGGAGGCTGGATGCAAATGAGGTAACATTAGACTCTATAGATTCTTCATTGGCCAATCAACTTGCCCCTGAGATTCCTGCCTATATTATCTCAGCTGTCCTCAAGTTCTACCTCGTCTGAACTTGTAAAGGACTAGCAGCAGGCTCTCTTATCTGGGCACTGGTTCATACAGTATCTTATTTTCTTTAACTCTGAGAATGACAACTAGTTCATTTTCTGAGTTCTTTTGTGTCCTCCACCACACCAAACGCAGAGCTGAAAATGTAGATGGTGTCCAAAAATTCCTGCTGAATAACAAAAGATTGATTTTTGTCCCTTCACGTATCATGTGAGAGTTTCAGAATTCTAAACTTTCCCAGGAATTTTCCTTATCTTACAAGGACAAATGTTTTCACAATTTTCAAAATTACTTTAGTTATTTGTAATTTTAAAACCCCATCAGGAACAGCATTCCAAGACTCTTTAAACTACTGAAGCCTAACATTTAATTTAACGATGAACAAAACCAAGTTAATTCCCTTTCACAGATGACAAGTGTACAGTTGGCAGCAATTTCAACATCTGCTTTTAATTCATTTAAAAGTGTTGAGCAAACAGTGATTTAAAAAAAGAGCTGAAAACTATAATATTTCACCATTATCCTTCTAGTAGTTGTCTTTGCTAATTGAAGTTGACTCTTAATAGGCTATATGGATGGACTCAAACTAAACATTTGGACAGGGATTGACCCATTCTTGGGTTTGGGATGGTTATGCTTTAAAGTGGGAGCCTGTTTTACTCTTTTCTCTTTTCAAATTTGTTCCCAGATGTTCCAGATAAAAGGTTTTTATTAGGGTTGAGACACTGCTGGTTAGAAACAGAGATAGTAAACAATATGTTAGCTGAAATAAGCCTTTATTTTAAAGACTTAACTTCCTGCTTTTTGTGAGTCCACCCATTCACAATATGTAAACAATATCCTTAGATAATGACTGTGCTGTTCTTTATGTATCATCTGTCTCCATTCTCCTCATACACTTATACTCACCCTTCCTTTTAGGCATATGTCTTTTCAAATAAAAGAGTTAGCAAGTAACCACATAAGGTACATGAAATTACATTATAAATGCTTTTAACAATATGTGTAAAAATACAGGTATGTATCACAATTTTTATGAATATATTATTTGTAGACTGATTTCTCTAATACCCATGCTAACTTGTACAAAGCTTATCTCACTCCTGGGCATATACCCAGACAAAACTATAATTCAAAAAGATATGTTCATAGCAGCACTATTCAAAATTGCCAAAATATGGAAACAATCTAAATGTCTATCAACAGATTAATGGATAAAGAAGACGTGGTACATATACACAATGGAATACTACGTGCCAAGTTGCTTCAGTTGTGTCTGACTCTTTGTGACGCTATGGACTGTAGCCCACCAGTCTCCTCTGTCCATGGGATTCTCCAGGCAACAATACTGGAGTGGGTTGCCATGCCCTTCTCCAGGGGATCTTCCCAATGCGGGGATCGAACCCGTATCTCCTGAAGCTTTTGCATTGCAGGTGGACTCTTTACTGCTGAGCCACCAGGGAATACTACTCAGCTATAAAAAAGAATGAAATAATGTCACCTGCAGCAGAGATTATCATACTGAGTGAAGTCAGACAGAGAAAGACAAATACCATATGATATCACTCGTGTGGAATCTAAAATATGGCACAAATGAGACCTCCGTGGTGGTGCAATGGGTAAGAATCCACTTTGCAATGCAAGAGACACCAGCTTGCCTAGGGCTCCGTGCTCCACAATAGGAAAAGCCACTGCACTGAGAAGCCCATGCACTGCAACAAACAGTCTCTGCTCACTGCAGCCACAGAAAGCCTCGGGCAACAACACCACCACCGGTGAAAGCCGCTCAGTCGTGTCCAGCTCTTTGTGACCCCATGGACTATACAGTCCACGGAATTCTCCAGGCCAGAATACTGGAGTGGGTAGCCTCTCTCTTCTCCAGGGGAATCTTCCCAACCCAGGGATCGAACCCACGTCTTCCGCATTGCAGGCAGGTTCTTTACCAGCGGAGCCACAAGGGAAGCCCAACAACCACAGCCAAGATAAATAAATACATCTTTTAAAAATATAAATAAAATATGGCACAAATGAATCTATCTACAAAATAGACTCACTGACACAGAGCTCAGACTTGTGATTGCCAGGGGAAGGAGGGCAGGGAGAGGGAATTTGGAGTTGGTAGATGCAAAACATTATGTTTAGAAAGGATAAACAACAAGCTCCTACTCTATAACAAGGGAACTATATCCAATCTCTGGGATAAACCATAGTGGAAAAAGAATACTTTAAAAAAGAAAGTATATATATACGTACGTATGTATAACTGAGTCACTTTGCTGTACAGCAGAGATTGGCATAACACTGAAGTCAACTGTACTACAATTTTAAAAATGAAAAAAATAAAAAAGAAATTGCACAGCTTATCACTGTCATTTCTACATTCCAAATTCACACAAGAATTTAAAAATTAAATAAAAAGAATTCTTAGGATGTAATGAATGAACTCCAGGAGTTGGTGATGGACAGGGAGGCCTGGCATGCTGCGATTCATGGGGTCGCAGAGTCGGACATGACTGAGCGACTGAACTGAACTGAATGAATGTGAAAATTACCACAGAAACAAAAGCATTTAAAATATTTAGATAAAGAATTTCTTCTCTATAATTTTGCTTATGCTTTCTGGACAATATCAACTAGTTCTCTGTTGTTAATTACCATCTGTAACCTGATAACTCCTAGGTCTGTATTTCCAACACTGGCCTTTTATAGTTTGCATCGTAAATCTAGCCATCTACTGGAGCTTGCACTTGGATGACCCACAAACACTCCAAACTCAGTATTTCTAAACCTAAATTATTATGTCTACCTACTCCCCAGTCCATATCATTTCTATAGAGGTAAATGGTTTTATTACGTTTATTCATCCAGTCATCTAAGCCAGAAACTTGGGAGTTATTCTAGCCTTCTTCCCTTCTTCCTCCCCATAGGTCATCATGGGCCTAGGCAGATTTTCCTCCCTAGATTTCAAGCCAGCTAGCACAGAGTTGGACACGACTGAAGCGACTTAGCAGCAGCAACAGCAGCAGTTCTTCACCATGCTCCAGTTTTTCTCTTGTTTTTGTTCCTCATTATGTTTTACATGAACGGATTCTTTAATTAGCTTCCAAACTTCTTCCACTGTCTTCCCCAAACAGTCAACAGGGACTCTATATCCAGAGTTCATACTGACAGTCCTCAGATTTGCTTAGCAGCTTTTATTCTGTCATCTTTAATCACTTGAATATCTTTATATACTTTCAGTTTGTCTCTTCCACCACTTTGGACCAGCCCCCAATTTATACATTTGTCATTTGCTTGGTCCTCTTGAGTGACTTCACTTTCACTTTTCACTTTCCTGCATTGGAGAAGGAAATGGCAACCCACTCCAGTGTTCTTGCCTGGAGAATCCCAGGGACGGGGGAGCCTGGTGGGCTGCCGTCAATGGGGTTGCACAAAGTCGGACACGACTGAAGTGACTTAGCAGCAGCAGCAGCAGCAGAAGTATTTGAATTTGTGGCCCTCCCTGCATTTTCTAAAATGGAAATCTACCTAAAATGCTCCAATTGCTCATTATTCCCTATAGAGAATGTCTAAGTTCTTTATATCATGGATACAGTACTCTCAGAACCTCAAGTATTTTCCCTTCTTCCCTTTCAGCATATGCTTCAGCCATTCTATATTTACAGGCCCCCAATATGCCCTGCTGCTTCATGACTTTATGTCTGTTAAAACTTACTTCCTCTGCTTTGTTACCTCTAACTTCCTTCAACTGGTTACACTTAGCCACATGGTTTGAGCAACATTTTCTTTGTAACCCTCTCTCTCAAGCAGAATTATTCACCCCTGCCTTTTGCTACCACTTCCCCTTAAATATACCTCAAAATTTTTATGCTTATGTATTTGTTTCTCTGCTAGACATGATATCCTTAGAACCAGCTTAGTATGTCTTTACACTGCTAATGCCTAGCATAGTATTTTATACATAGCTGTAATCTGTTGTATGAGTAAATGGACGAATGGATTGTGTGTGTGTGTGTGTGTGTGTATAACCTTGTTACTGCAAACACTTAAAGAGTATTTGCTATGTGTTGGCATTGTTCTGATTTCCCAGGTGGCACAGTAGTAAAGAATCTGCCTGCCAATGCAGAAGATGCAAAAGATGCAAGTTCAATCCTGGGTCTGGAAGATACTCTGGAGAAGGAAATGGCAACCTGATCTAATATTCTTGCCTGGAAAATTCCATGGACAGAGGAGCCTGGTACAGTCCATGGGGTCGCAAAAGACAACCCCAGAACTGAGCGCTGAGCACGCGCACACACACACACACACACATACTCACACAGAGGCGTTGTTCTAAGCCCTTCTAACTGATTTAATCCTCCCAACAACCTTATGAATTAGTAATGAATAAATATGAAACCAGATACAAGTTAGACCAAATAGGAGAGTAGTTTTATTACAATTTAAGAAGCATTTCTTTAGAAGTAGAAATGATTGTCATGTTTGTATGAAATAAAAAAAAATAAGCTAATGAAGACACACAAAAGATGAAGAAGAGGCAGGCCATTACATCAGGGTCCTTATGTATCACAAGTAGGTGCTGTTGCTCAATTGGATGTTCTTGCTTCTGCTTAATGAAATCTTTCCTGGGAGAGGCAAAAATCTTGTGTCATCATTTTTAACCTGAAGAAAAATAATTTCTCCTTGCCATAAAAACTTTATTATTTTTTTAAATCATCGATTTGTATAAAGCACTTGGTGACAATCTATCGGCAGAGACAAAGCCTACATTCACAGATAATGATAATGCTTAAATTTTATCTAGTCACAGTGTTGACAGTGTCCTACCAAGCTCTACATAATCTGCAACTCCAGTGCTCCCTCCATCTAGAAAGCTCTTTCCCCAGATATGTTTATGGCTCACTGGGTAGACAGCGCCGGGGTAGGCAGACATACGGAAAAGAACTTCAGGGAGGGACTGACACTATCAAATACAGAAAAGCCCCAGGCATGTTGGCAGTTCCCAGAGTAGGCCAGTGACAGGAGAGACAGCTCAGCTAAGATCTGGCAGGAATGAAGAGTAACTGGAAGTTCTCAAATAGGAGAGGTCTCTACGACCCAAGGAGAGTTTTACAAAGATGTCCAGGGGATTGAGTTCAGTTGGACCGAAGGTAAAAGAGATCAGAGATAGGGTGGTCAGCCTGGAGCTGAAAAGATCCTAAACTGGGATATAAGCCACAGAGCCACAAGAAAAGTAATGGGTGAGAAAGATTGTGGGAAGAGAAAGATGATGAGAGACCAAGTTCCTGATCAGATATGAGAGACGAGAGAAGGGGGATGTGGTCCAGAGGCTAGCGGCCACAGCAGGAGCAGAGCCCTCAGGAGGGATCTGTTGGGGATAGAGATTTGATGGAATTTGGGTATATTAGGCAGCTGGAAATAATGCTGTGGCCCAAAACGTGGATTAGGTCTAAGGATACAAATTCTGTGAAATTCTGATTCTGGTTCTTTCTGTAGGATGAGAGGTAACGAATCAAGAGACAGAGATGGAAATGGGCACTCTCACGTGCCACTATGGGAGGTGAACTGATGCCAAGTTTTTGGGTTAGAACTTGGAAATACTCATCAATATCTAAAATATGCATGCCCTAAATATTCTCTGTAGAATTTATCTTATAGAGATATTTGTACAGTTGAGCAAGAGTATGGACAAGGATGGACTTTCCAAGTGGTGCTAGTGGTAAAGAACCTGCCTGCCAATGTAGGAGACACAAGAGACATGGGTTCAATCCTTGGGTTGATAAGATTCCTTGGACCCACTCCAGTATTCTTGCCTGAAGAATCCCATGGACAGAGGAGACTGGTGATCTACAGTTTCAGGGTTACAAGTAGTCAGACACAACTGAAGCCTCTTAGCATGCATGCATATACAAGGATGCTCATTGATGTATTGTCTGGCTTGTAATGGCAAAAAAAAAAAAATAAGTCAATCTAATTGTCCATCATCAGATGGTACTTGTATATGAGAAATACCATGTTGCTGCTAAACAAAATGAGGTAAAACTATGTATAATGATACAGAAAGATGTCTATCATATATTAAGTTAAAAAAAAAAGCAAGTTGTAAGTTATAGACATGTTAAATAACTAGGTATGAGGAATCTTTTTTCTTTTTTATGATGTGGACCATTTTTAAAGTCTTTATTGAATTTGTGTCAATATTGTTTCCGTTGTATGCTTTGGTTTTTTGGCCTCGAGGCATGTGAGATCTTAGCTCCCCAGCCAGGGATCGAACCTGCACCCCCTGTATAAGAAGGCAAGGTTAAACACTGAACCACCAGGGAAGTCCCAGGAAGAAACTTTTCACAATGAATGAAGTGAAGTCACTCAGTTGTGTCTGACTCTTTGAGACCCCATGGACTGTAGCCTACCGGGCTCCTCCATCCATGGGATTTTTCCAGGCAAGAGTACTGGAGTGGGTTGCCATTTCCTTCTCCAGGGGATCTTCCCAACCCAAGGATGGAACCCAGGTCTCCTGCATTGTAGGCAGACGCTTTACCATTTGAGCCACAAAAGAAGCCCTCACAATGAATATGTATATCATATTATCACCACGTACACTACTTTTTCATGTACATTTTAAGTATCTTTCCATTTTACTTGTCAATTATACCTCAATAAAGCTAAAAATAAAGCTTAAAAAAAAACCCTCTTAAAGTCCCCACAGCCACCACTAACAGAACAGTTCACTGGTGTCTGTTCTGGTTCTACCTAACCTTAAAAAGCTGGGTCCAATAGCGAGTCACTTCTCCATCCCCCAGGAATCGTGTTAACCATTTTATTTATTTTTAAGTAAAACAAAAGGGTGGGGGAAAAGCAAGTTGCAAAATGATGTGTCTAGTGCAATTCTGCTTTTCAAAACAACAGTAAGATGTGTATTTGGACATGCACCTAGGAAGGTCTGAGAGAATATGTGGAATTGTTAACTGTGATAATTTAGGTTGGGCACGACTTGAGGGGGTATTGACCTTCCACAACTATACATTGTTAGACTTTCTTCCACTAACCATGCATGATGCTTGGAATAAGAATAGGAGTTTGGAATGTTAGGAAAACCATTTTCAGAGTTTCTTAAGGAGGTGATTCAGTCACTGTCACTAAAGGTGAGATGAAAGTAGGTCAGAGCAAAGCAGGAGAAGGTGAGGTGAACTGACTGTGCGCAAGGCACGTGGGGTGTATGTATGCAAACAAGTGGACAGGGCCCTACCCGTCCAGCCTCCTCTCCCAGCACCTTCCCCGTCCCCTCACACTTGCCTCCTCTGTGTTCCTGGACTAAGCCTTTCAACACATGGCCTCTGCACATTCTGTCTCTGCCTTGAAAACACCCCCAAGCCCCGAACACACACAGCCTCCAGCATGCACACACTGTGCTCTTACTTCACATACCAGCTCAGCTGTCACTTCCCCCGGAGAAGTGAAAGGATAGGACAGGCTTTCAGAATGTAATAGCAAGCCCCTTTGTTATATGAGTTCTTGGATACGTCACACACGATTTGAATGGGGAAACAAGAAATTTAAAATGGGAAAAGAGAAGGAAGGCAGAGAGTGCCTTCCTTTAATAGTGTTCATGTTTTGAAACCTTTCTTCTTTCAAAAGATCCACATTGTTTTTTGGATAATAAAGTAAAATCCAATAAAAGTAGACCCGTATTGTTTACTCTGCCTGCTTCTCCTACTTTTAAGTGTACTTGTGGTTCTTCATAGATATTTCCTATGACGGGCAGCAAGAGAACCCAGAAATTGTTAGTAGATTGTTAGTTCCTGCAGCATCATTTACAATTTCTCTGTGGACAAGTTCTTTCTGTGGTTGTTTATTGAGCACTTTAGCATGCATCAATATTAACTTCTGTTTGAGACCCTGGTGAAAATGACCTTATCTATCTCCCATCTTCCTATTTATACCTCTTCTACTCTCTTATGCAGTGCAAGCTCAGCCCATCGCTGTAACTGTCAATCTTCTGAGCAGTGGAATAACCCGAAGCGAAAGGGAAAGTGTTTTTTCAGTCGTGTTTGACTTTTTACGACCCCGTGGACTGTCTCTGTCCATGGAATTCTCCAGGTGAGAATTCTGGAGTGGGTAACCATTCCCTTCTCCAGGAGAGCTTCCTGACCAAGGAACTGAACATGTGTCTCTTGCATTGCAGGCACATTCTTTACCATCTGAGCCACCAAGGAAGCCCAAGGAGTTTTTTAAAGTTTGGGAATATACCCTCAGGGATTCTGACTCTGCTGGTTTAGGGTCAGACCCAAGCACAGGGTGTTCTGAAAGTTCCTTGGGTGATGCTAATGTGCAATCAGCATTAAGTACCATTGGCCAAGATTAATCTTGAAACAGAAACTCTACTTGGAGAACTGCAGAACACCTGACTTCTGGAAATCAAAGCCTGGGTGGTTTCAGTGGCCCTTGTCTCTTAGATGGTGTCTGAGTTGCTTTGTTCACAAAGATAGAAGCTGAAGGCAGACATCATAAAAGGTGATGGCTGAAGCATCACCCTGAATCAAGGCTGATTACTTTGGACCCTAGCACTTGCTTGTAGGAAATAGCTTGATCACTTGTACAGCTGGAGTAGGGCAGGTGTTCATGGATGAGCAGACTAAACGCTTCTGGGGACCTATACTAACTTTCAGATTCTGTTCTCTGTCACTCATGTGTCTCAAAGACTTTCAGAACAAGCAAGTATGCTTTTAGGAGTTTAATGCATGGGGCACCTGAGGCCCTGGAAGGTTTATGCTTTATGCTGAAGGTTTATGGTTTATGCTGAAGAATATTCTTCAGCACAGTCCAGCTCCCTGGACTCTTGACTCCCAAACTCCAGAGGTTATCACCAGCTGTGCTACCTGAAGCAGGCCTGAGTCCTAGTCCTGGCTCGGCCACTGAGCAGATAGATGTGGCCCGCTTAAATCACCTCTTCACTCAGGGCTTTCCTTCCCTCGTTCCCTCGGATGAGGTCAGTTAAACCGCATCCAAACCCCCTTCAGCATGAGCAAGTGACACTAGGTGGCGCTCACGTAACTCCAATGGGGAACGCTTGGACCACGCTGGCTGCCAGGCTCCTGCCCCTGAAAAGATCCGAGGACATGCTAAGCGCAACTTGGGAAATGATGCACTTTTATGAGGACTTCTTGGGCCTCCTTTCCTCAAGAATTTTTGAATCTGTGAATGTCTGTTGTGTTTCACCAGATACTTTTTACTAATGTACTTCAGATTTCATATCCCTCTCCTTTTCATCATCTCAAATTTTTAAATGCTGTAGAGAAAACTATTTCCCATGGCTTAGCTACACATACATGCTTGTGTGACATAAAAGTATGTGCTATTACCTTAGCAAGTGCCAAGTTCTCCCCAGGGACGGGGGAGCCTGGTGGGCTCTACACTAGTAACTTCTAGGAGAGAGACTCACTGTCCCAGCACTGAACTTCAAGCAATGGGATTCTTCCCTGCAATGAGTCGCCACTGGACAGGGTGACCCAGATGTGGCTTTTGTTTGAAGCCTTGCTCCCCACAGCTGGTTCTCATGTTTCTAAGATGTTCATTCTGGTCCAGGTTCATTTCAAGTATGCAGTCTGGCTCAGCTTGAATTCAGGCCTTGAGCTTTATGATCAGGATATTATCTCAAACATGATGCTTTCTTCACTGATAAAAGTCACCTAAAACATCTTTCAGATGCTTCTTCATTCAAGGACCAGAGTAGTAGTATGCAAGGATAAAAGTGAAAGTGTTAGTTGGTCAATCATGTCCAACTCTTAGTGACCGCATGGACTGTAGAAACAACAGCTGCTGCTGCTGCTGCTGCTAAGTCACTTCAGTCGTGTCCGACTCTGTGCGACCCCATAGACGGCAGCCCGCCAGGCTCCCCCGTCCCTGGGATTCTCCAAGCAAGAACACTGGAGTGGGTGGCCATTGCCTTCTCTGAGAAACAACAGACTGGTTCCAAATAGGAAAAGGAGTACGTCAAGGCTGTATATTGTCACCCTTCTTATTTAACTTCTATGCAGAGTACATCATACAAAATGCCAGGCTGGATGAAGCACAAGCTGGAATCAAGATTGCCAGGAGAAATATCAATAACCTCAGATATGCCGATGACACCACCCTTATGGCAGAAAGTGAAGAACTAAAGAGCTTCTTGATGAAAGTGAAAGAGGTGAATGAAAAATTTGGCTTAAAGCTCAACATTCAGAAAACTAAGATCATGGCATCCGGTTCCATCACTTCATGGCAAATAGATGGGGAAACAGTGGCTGACTTTATTTGGGGGGGGGGCTCCAAAATCACTGAAGATGGTGCCTGAAGCCATGAAATTAAAAGACACTTACTCCTTGGAAGGAAAGTTATGACCAATCTAGACAGCATATTAAAAAGCAGAGACTGTCAATAAAGGTCCATCTAGTCAAGGCTATGGTTTTTCCAGTAGTCATGTATGGATGTGAGAGTTGTACTATAAAGAAAGCTGAGCATTGACGAATTGATGCTTTTGAACTGTGGTGTTGGAGAAGACTCTTGAGAGTCCCTTGGACTACAAGGAGATTCAACCAGTCCATCCTAAAGGAGATCAGTCCTGAGTATTCACTGGAAGGACTGATGTTGAAGCTGAAACTCCAATACTTGGGGCACCTCCTGCGAAGAGCTGACTCATTGGAAAAGACCCTGACGCTGGGAAAGATTGAGGGCAGGAGGAGAAGGGGACGACAGAGGATGAGATGGTTGGATGGCACCACCGACTCAATGGACATGAGTTTGGGTGAACTCCGGGAGTTGGTGATGGACAGGGAGGGATGCCTGGCGTGCTGCGGTTCACGGGGTCACAAAGAGTCAGACACGACTGAGCGACTGAACTGGACTGTAGGCTGCCAGGTTCCCTCTGTCCATGAGATTTCCTAAGCAAGAATACTGGAGTGAGTTGCCATTTCCTTCTCCAATCCAAGGTTATAGCAACAAAAATAAACATGGAGTAACTAAGTTTGGCACCCAAACCTGTGAGATCTGAGATTTAAGAAGTTTCATATTGTTAATTCATGTTGGGAGTAATAGGTAGATTTCAGTGACTTCATCATCAATATAAGGGATCTTGGACTTGCATGAATGTCCTGGGTGAATTATAGTCACAACTTCCCAATGTAGCACGGTGTTAGAGTCAGAGTAAGGAAGTGAAGGTACATATGTATGCACACTGGTAGACTATAAAGATCTAAAGCCAAAATACTAATAGCAGTGGGGTTATGGGTAACTTATACTGTCATCTGTATACATTTCTGTATTTCTCAAATTTCATTTAATGACTATGAAACTGTTTTTGCATTTCACTATTTCAAAGTTCAAGAGAAAAAAGAGGGAAAGAGAAAAGAATGATCAAGCAGGTTTCAGTAAAGAAACTGCTATTTGTAACTTACCTTGTTTGTGTGTGTGTTTTTTTTTTTTTAAAGCTAATGATAGTATGATTTCAAAAGGGGATTGTACTATTTCACTGCTGCTGCTGCTGCTGCTAAGTCGCTTCAGTCGTGTCCGACTCTGTGCAACCCCATAGATGTCAGCCCACCAGGTTCCCCCGTCCCTGGGATTCTCCAGGCAAGAACACTGGAGTGGGCTGCCATTTCCTTCTCCAATGCATGAAAGTGAAAAGTGAAAATGAAGTCGCTCAGTGGTGTCCAACTCTTAATGACCCCATGGATTGCAGCCTACCAGACTCCTCCATCCATAGGATTTTCCAGACAAGAGTACTGGAGTGGGTTGCCATTGCCTTCTCCAGTACTATTTCGCTAGGATGTAGAAATTACTTGACTCTGGTGTGATCCACTGATAGTGAAGTAACACCAGAAAACACCTCACATTAACATTACAATTTTCCTAAACATACATGAAAGGAACTGTTAAAATGAATACAAGTATTTAGAATAATTTATAATTCTCCTCTTGTTTAGACAATATGTACTCTTTAAGGGTGAAACTGTTTTCAACTATGATGTTTTACTTTTCTACTTTATGCTAATTCTACAAAGCTTGGCAGATCCCCAATTGTGACTTCTTTTAAGACTTTTGTTGCCACTCATTAGTCTGCTTAACATCCCCCGAAGTAAAGCGCACCAAGCTTGGAAACGATTTGGAGCAAGGTTCTAATCCACCTTTGGTACAGCCCAGCAGTGTAAGCATGGTCAGCTTACTTAAGTGTCCTGGGTTTCAGTTTTTCCATTTGTAAAGTGAAGCATGGTTGTTCCTACTATCTCTACTATCTCAGTTATTATAGGTATAAAATAAGATAATGGACGTGACAGGAGTCAAAATTCTATAGTGAGTTCTTTTGTAAACAGATGGTGAGATAAAGTTAGGAGTAAAAAAGGTTTTCTGAGGGTGTGACCCTTGTAACAGCAAAGGGGAGTGAACAGGATTGAGGAGGGGAGTGGTCAGAGTGCAATGCTTTCTCAGCAGCCCAACAGGGAGCACAGAGCTCTGATGGCCAGTTCTAAGAGTCCGTGTTGGATGGGAATGGCCAGTTCTTACACCACTGCCTTGCTCAGTCATTGCCTCGGGGGCTAATCGCATGAAGAGAGTGACTTCGGCTCCAACACAGAGCAGGTTGTGGAAGGAGCTAACAGCTAGAGGCTGTCAGCTAACCACACTTCTTGAAGCTGAATAGCAAGTCCTTTCTGGAAAGGAGGATGTGAGCAATAGATCTCACGTCTGCCACACTGGGCCCTAATACAATTCTACTTAGGGTCACCACTTGAGACAGGTGTACATTATATGTCAAGATTATGAGTTCCCTTCCTCTGACCACAGACTTCTGTCCTTTGATACTGTCTGCTCCTTCTCTGAGCATTGAGCATGCCCCTCCACCTTCTGTGACCCCTCTCCTTCTCTCCCTCCCTATCTTGACAGTCATCTTCTGATTTCCCTGACCTCTCTAGCAAGGTTCACCAGCTTGGATTCAAGGATCTGGCATTTTTAACATTGCCTTCTCTTGCTCTTCTAGAACCTTTGATTGTCTCTCCTGCTTGCCAGACTGATTTCTAATTCTGAGTCACCCCACAGTGTTCTGTCCTCTGAAACTTGAGTGCCAAAACTTACTGGAAAAATTCATGTAGGGAATTCCCTAGAGGTCCAGTGGTTAGGACTCCAAGGTTCCACTGCCTGGGGCCAAGTTCCATCCCTCGTTGTCAGGGAACTAAGATCCCACAAGCTGCATGGTGCAGCCAAAAACAAACAAAAATAATTCATGTAAATCTACTGAGTGGTAAACTACACTTCAATGACAGCCAATTTCACCAACACATTTACTGTAGCAATCCTTTTATCCAGTTCTAGTTGTCTTCGTGTTCCATTTATACTGTGTCTAACTTGTAAGACACAACTGACACTTATTCAATTCCACCTTATGCAGAAAGTATCTATGGAATTGATCTACTCCCTTCCACTCTTCTCCCTTCGTTGGCTGCACTGGGTCTTTGATGCTGTGCAGGCTTTGTCTGCTTGTGGTGAGGAGGGGATGCTCCTCCTCGAGGTGTGCAGGGCTCTCACTGCCGCAGCTCCTCTTGCTGCAGAGCATGGGCTCCAGGGCGAGTGTTGTCAATGGCCCAGTAGTTGTGGCGAACCAGCTTAGTTGCCCCGAGGCGTGTGGGATCTTCCTGCGGACCAGGGATTGAAACCCATGTCCCCTGCATTGGCAGGCGGATTCTTAACCACTGGTCAACCAGGGAAGTCCCTATACGGTGACTCTTGAGGGTTGAGCTATGACCTGTACTACCTTGACTCTTGTGTATCACCCAGAACAGGGCCATAAGCTTCACTGGCACTGAAAAAAATTGTTGAATGAATAGTTGAATGAAGAAGAACAATTAAAGTTGTTTTGTTATATGCCTATTACAAGTTAAGGACAACGTCAAGTATTTTATGTACGTCGTCTCAGTCTGCACAGGACTCCCATTTTGTAGGTTTTATAGATTGGTTTGTTGCCTATCTCGTGCTGCTAATATAAATTCCTTGAGGGCAAATAACAAGTCTGATTTGTTTCTTTGAGCTCCACTTTCCAGGTGATGCCTGACACAAAGATGACGCTCAATAAAAGTTAGATGAGGGATCAGATAAATGACAGGATGACAAATGAAGGGTCAGTGTTAAGACTGCTCAACATCAAAGCCTGTACACTTTGTGCCAGGTCATGTGGCTCTGTCTGTTTTAAGTGGTGTCAACTGCCCAAAGCTTCACAACAATTTCATGACCAAATATGAATTAGAAGAAAATGATCCTCCATACCATACTTCAATCAAAATGGTGACAGAAATTATAGTTGTCACTTGCTTTATTTACTTCTAAAGAATGTACCTAATAATGCAGGAAGGATAATGGGCCAGCTCATGAATTTTCTGTTTCTACCTCAAACATCTGACTATAATTGTTTCTTTACCTTGGTTATGACTCAGTGTATGTTTGGATATTATTTGGGAACCATTTGAATTCATAAGTCTTCTATTTCTTACCATGAGAATAAGTGGACAATATTTGCATATGCTAACCTTAGTGAGAAAATCATAAAGAATGACTTAAACAAAATGGTACTTAGCAGATAGTGATAATTAAGTTCTTAATCTTTCTGCCAGAATTTGGCTTTTAGTCAACCATTTGATAATAGTGCACATAATGTGGCAAGCACCAGAAAGATGGTTCTAGACAGCTCATGGATCCTAAAAGTATGCAAATCTTTGAACCTGTTGTTGGAAATTGAACAACAATAGAGGTGAGATTCTAGAATTTCCATTCTTACTACTACTTATAATGGAACCAAACAACTGTGAACACATTTTAGAGATTACTGAGGCCTTCATTCATAAAGCATTTTATGAACATTTTAGTGTAAATACCAACTATTTTTAAATCTTATGATTCCATAACGAAAATGTTTTCCTAAACAATTTGGACCACTCCATAACAGTTCTAATGGTTTCCCTATTAAGTATCTTTCAAAAATAGCCACAACATGTCTTTTTTAAATAGATGAGTATTAACCAAATGGAAGCATGCACTGACAGATTCTGCTAAAGCAATGAAACCAAAATAGTCTATAGAATAAGGAACTCAAACTAAATGACCCTAAGTTTGCTCTTAGTCATGGGGAAAATAAATCTATGGCTGTAACCCTGAAAAAGTTTAGTCAATGCTAAAACCTGAATACAATTCACATGCTCTGTTATTCATGCCTTACATGATAAATTCTTGCCCATTTAACTCAAATCTGAAGGGAAGTTAGCAACTATATGTGAATTCATCCATTTGTTTTTATTAACTCATCTTTCTATCGACATGTTTAATAAAATGGTCATAACCTAACAAGAACTTCCAGTTAAAGGAAGAGGCATTTTCAGAAATGTTTTTTCCTTATGTTTTTAGCAAAAGTGATGATGTATTTTCAAAATCCAGTTTTATGTTCCACAGTTATAATTTTGTGTCATATTTCCATATAAAAAGAGCTGATATTGCAGTACCTCTTCTGATAATAGTTTACATTCCTATCTCACTTTACAGTTTAACAAATTTATGTTTTATTTATTTATTTTTTGGCACTGAGACAGGATCTCAGTTCCTTGACCAGGAATGAAACCCAGGCCTTGGCAATGAAAGTGTGAAATCCTAACACTAGGCGAGCAGGGAACTCCCCAAATTTATTTTTTCAGTTTTTAAATTTCCTATCACATTCACCAAAACCTTCTCATCACTCCTTAGGCACCCAGTCTCCTTGACCCCTCATTCTCCAACTTGGATTCCCTCAGTGACCCGGAAGAGATTGCTTGGCAGGTATTCTCAGCCAGAAATGAGCAAACCAAACCTCAAGGAATCAAAGAAGCTAGCTTGTGGATGATGATGCCTCAGATTACAATTTATATTGCATCTGTGAAGTTAATTTGAATAAAGTTTTGAATGAAAAATAGTCATTTGGACAACTCAAAATGGCTAAAACCATTCTAGGAAAGTTGATAATTGATAGATCCATTTCAAGACCATTTGCCCACCGACAAGACTCCACAGGGACTTCTAAACTGAACTCATTATCTCCTGATGTGTATTCTTCCTGCTATGATGTAGTCGGATTGCTCAGATGGTTTGAGTTTAGACACCGCTTACTCCCTAACTCTGAGACATGTTGGATGGATGGCACATAACTGAACAAATATTTGTTGAATTAATAAGTGAACTTAAATTTTTAATAGGCCCTCATTTTTTATTAGCTGTTTCTTTGGCACAACTATTTTGGAAAACAATAAAACAATATATAGCAAGAACCATAGGAATATCTGTGTGATACTGTTTGATTCAGGAATTCTACACCAAAGAATATTTCATAAAGAAAAAATCCTATAGGAGTAACATCTTGAAGGTATTCTCAAGATTATTAATCATAGGCAAAATACCAAAACAGCCTCAAAGCCCAGGATACAGTATCTATGAAGGATATGATTTCTGGCTGCTAAGTATGTTTCTTCCCTATCACTTCCTTCATCCCTTTGAAACATAAAGGTAGGCACATGACCCAAAGTGACCAATCAAATCGTCCCATTTCCACAGCACACAGTGATTGCTTTAGGGATGAGCCAATAAAAGTCCTTTCGTAGGAATTTTCCTTTAGAATTAGTTAGAAAGACATTCTTTTGCTTCTATTGTCAAGGATTGGAAAAATACAACTCCATGTTGCCAACCACATGGGGAAATTCCAGCTGGCTGCAGCAAAATCAAGTGAGGCCAATACACAAGCAGACACAAGAGGCGAAAAGAGACAAACTCAGCTGGCACATTCCTGAAAACATAATGAGTCTTGAATCCTAACATCTCTCCCACTCATGTCTACTCCAGTTACATAGGCCATTAAGTCTCTATTTTTGTTTAAGCTGGGTTTCTGTCACTTACAATTAAGAGCTCTGATTACTACATCCACTCAAAGGAATGCTATGTAGCCTTTAAAATAGCAATTTTGCAGACACATGGGAAAATGTTTACAGCAAATGTTAAGTGGTAGTAACAAAAGACAAAATAATAGGTGTGTATGTATGAATATACAGAAAAAAGGTGGCTGTGTTAACAGTGCTTACTCCTGAGTGAGAGTGAGAAGGAATAGAATTTACTTTTATATGCTTCTACTATTTAAAAATATTTCAGTGAACATGTGTAATATTACTATTGTCACTTAAAAAGAAAAAAAGTACATACCTCAGGATTACCATGATGTAAATACACTTAAACCACCTGCAAGATAATATGAAAATAGTAATTGTGCTAAAATGTGAGGTTTCAGTGGTTTAAATTTTTAAAAAACATCTTGGAGATGACTTTACTTATTTATTGGCTTTTCAGTAAAAAAATAAATATTTTAAAGAATAAAATGAATAAACTTTTTAATGTGATAACTTGAAAGATTAAAACTAACAAAGGAGAAGAGTAATCTCATCTATTGGGAATTTGTTTATAAATTTTAATTTCATTTCAAATCAACATTTTACCTTAACTTTATAGCGCTTGTGGGGACATTCAGTGCTAGGTTGCTGATTTTCCTACCATGTACTTGCCACTTTCTCCTAGTTCGTTTTAATGATCATATAATTGTAAAATTTGTCCAGTTAATTTATACCAAGACTAGTTATGGAGGAAATCATCTTTTCTTTTACTTTATTTTAGTATTAGCTCTGGTAGTTAATTCCATGTATGATATCTCAGCTCTCTTCTGTTCAGTTTTTCTCACATGGAAAATGAGAACTTCAGGTGTACATTTTTGTATATAAAATAAAGATTTTACCTGATGATGTGATTGGCTGTTTGGTTTAGAAAAAAATTTACTAGTCAACGATTTTAGATGGTTACTTCTTTTGGTAAATTTAGAATAATAAATTTCCATATACTTTATTTTTACTTCTACTAAGAGAAGTGAAATATATCTTTACTCATTTTTTTCTACCTGAATATTGGGATGTATGAGATGTTGGTATATAATTAGTAACATATGATTCTGAAGCACCACTTCCTACCAAGAGGGAAAAAAAAACATAAGATAAGGCATAACATTTCTTCACCTTCAAAACAATAAAGCACTGTTTTAGCCCTGATTCACAAAGTAAAAAGTAATTTATGTACTTTTAAAAGGTTGTTTATCTTCTCTTTACCTCATTTTTTTTCAGTTATAATATAGAGACATAATAATAGCTTCCTTGACAACTTCCTAGGGTTTGTGTATCTACTGAGATTATAAACAAAATATTACTAGAGTATATTACAGAGAAAAGTGCACACTTTAGAAGTGTACAGCTTGATAAATGTTTACCAACTGAGCGTGTTCACAAGATAAATGTATGAGAAACAGAATGCCACCATAATCCAGAAATATCACTCACTCCCCTTCAAGTCACTGCTGCTGCTGCTGCTAAGTTGCTTCAGTCGTGTCTGACTCTGTGTGACCCCATAGACAGCAGCCCATCAGGCTCCTCCATCCCTGGGAGTCTCCAGGCAAGAACACTGGAGTGGGCTGCCATTTCCTTCTTCAATGCATGCATGCGTGCTAAGTCGCTTCAGTCGTGTCCAACTCTGTGTGACCCCATGGACAGCAGCCCACCAGGGTCCTCTGTTCACGGAGTTCTCTAAGCAAGAGTACTGGAGTGGGATGCCATTTCCTTCTCCTCTTCAAGTCACTACTCCCTTCCAAGAGAGTGTTCACTACCCTGATCTCTAATACTCTGGATTTTGCTTGTGCTTGAACTTCATATAAAAGGACTCACATGGTTGGTTGTCCATTTTAAATATAGCAGCCTGTACATGTCCCTCCCAAGCTCCCTAACTATCCCTCCCTCTCATACTCCCCTGCCCCCACAACCATAAGTTCATTCTCTAAGTCTGTGAGTCTCTTTCTGTTTTGTAAGTAAGCTGATTTATATCACAAGGGCCTACTGTGAACTCTGCTCAATGTTATGTGGCAGCCTGGATGGGAAGGGAGACTGGGGGAGAATGGATGCATATATGTGTATGGCTGAGTCCCTTCAATATCAACCTGAAACTATCACCACATTTTTTTTGTTGTTGTTCATGCATTCCTTTATTATTATTTTTTTGTAAATAGAATTCTTTTATTATTATTATTTTTTTACTTTACAATATTGTATTGGGTTTTTTTTTCTCTTTTATTTTTTATTTATTTATTTTTTTTCTGAACCCTCCTCCTTCCTCCCTCCCTGTATTGGTTTTGCCATACATCAACATGAATCCGTCACGGGTGTACACGTGTTCCAAATCCTGAACCCTTCTCCCACCTCCCTCCCCTATCACCACATTCTTAATTGGCTATACCCCAATATAAAATAAAAAAATTTTTTTAATAAAAAAAGGACTCATATAGTATATACTCTTTTACACCTAACTAGTTTCACTCAACATTATGTTTATGAGGTTCATCAATACTGTGTGCAGTTTACAGATAATTCCTTTTCCTTGTTGTATAGCAACATTTTTTGGAAGTATATGCCACTATTTATGTATGCGCTTCTCTGCTGATAGGCATTTACATGGAGTTTACTCCTGGCTTTATGAATGAGAGAACAAATGTTTGTTTCTGTTGGGTATATACCTAGAAATGAGATTTCTTGGTCATAGCTTATATGTCTGTTGGATTTCAGTAGATACTACCAAGCAATTGTTCAAAATAGTTGATCCAGTCAAACTCCCCCACAAACAATATGTGAAACATTTGGTTGCTACACATCTTTGAGAACACTTGGGATTTTCTCTGTTGAGATTTTAATACATATAAAATAATTTCATAAACCATAAATCTCCTCCAAATCCAAGCTGTTTCCTAATTTTACTGTACTTACTTGCCTTGCTCCAAAGTAATTTAAGGTGAATTGAAGGTAACACTGTGTATTCCATTTCACTACTCGCAGCTTCTCTTTGGACTGTTACTGCCCTCTGGGGTGGTCTTAATTAAGCTATGCCTTTATTAATCTAAATAAAAGCAAGTCCAGTAACCAAACTGAATTAAATTTCCCTAATTTTACTAGAATGTTTCTCAGAGATGCTAATTATGTCCCTCAGTTCTACAGGCAACAAAGACTAATTCTTCCCAATTTATGAAAACTAGGAGGAACTCAACTTTACACCACAGGCTAGGAAAATTCAGCACACAGCAAATATACTCATTTAAATGCAAATCTAATTTCCTCTGCAAACTTAGTACTTAAACACTAAGAACAGAATTCACCCCATTTCTTTAATGCCCTCTACTTGACTTCACTACTCTGACTTTGTGGGCTCTTCTGAGTAATTCTGCCAGATTTCTTTTCAAGAATTAGAGCAATGTTGGCTGTAGAGAGGAAGGGGAAAGCCTGTATTTAACAATGGCTATGGTTTTAACAGAACAAGAACAACTGTGGGTCTATTCTGTAATCTGACAAAACTGCTCAAGCTCTGAGAAATCTAATGACCAATTGTAATCTTCCACCTCACTCTTTGCAGTTGTTGGCCCTAACCTTCCTTCCTCACTGCCAGTCTTGCTTTAAATCAATGAGGTCTGGTCAGTTCAGTTCAGTCGCTCAGTTGTGTCTGACTCTTTGTAAACCACCCAGTGGACTGCAGCCTGCCAAGCTTCTCTGTCCATCAGCAACTCCTGGAGCGTACTCAAAATCATGTCCATTGAATCAGTGATGCCATCTAACCATCGCAACCTCTGTTGTCCCCTTCTCCTCCCGCCTTCAATCGTTCCCAGCATCAGGGTCTTTTGCACTGAGTCACTGCTTCACATCAGGTGGCCAAAGTATTGGAGTTTCAGCATCAGCATCAGTCCTTCCAAAGAATATTTAGGACTGATTTCCTTTAGGATGGACTGGTTGGATCTCCTTGAAGTCCAAGGGTCTCTAAAAAGTCTTCTCTGGCACCACAGTTCAAAAGCATCAATTCCTTGGCACTCAGCTTTCTTTACAGTCCAACTCTCACATCCATTCATGACTACTGGAAAAACTATAGCTTTGACTAGATGGACGTTTGTTGGTAAAGTAACGTCTCTGCTTTTTAATATGCTGTCTAGGTTGGTCATAGCTTTTCTTCTAAGGAGAAAGCGTCTTTTCATTTCATGACTGCAGTCACCATCTGCAGTGATTTTGGAGCCCCAAAAAATAAAGTCCCGCACCGTTTCCATTGTTTCCCCATCTATTTGCCATGAAGTGATGGGGCCGGATGCCATGATCTTAGTTTTCTGAATGTTGAGCTTTAAGCCAAATTTTTCATTCTCCTCTTTCACTTTCATCAAGAAGCTCTTTAGTTCTTCACTTTCTGCCATAAGGGTGGTGTCATTTGCATATCTGAGGTTATTGATGTTTCTCCTGGCAATCTTGATTCCAGCTTGTGCTTCTTCCAGCCTGGCATTTCACGTTATGTACTCTGCATATAAGTTAAATAAGCAGGGTGACAATATACAGCCTTGATGTATTCCTTACCTGATTTGGAACCAGTCTGTTGTTCTATGTCCAGTTCTAACTGTTGCTTCTTGACCTACATCCAGATTTCTCAGGAGGCAAGTCAGGAATACCGGTGGTCTGGTATTCCCATCTCTTTCAGAATTTTCCACAGTTTGTTGTGATCCACACAGTCAAAGGCTTTGGCGTAGTCAATAAGGCAGAAGTAGATGTTTTTCTCGAACTCTCTTGCTTTATTGATGATCCAGAGGATGTTGACAATTTGATCTCTGATTCCTCTGCCTTTTCTAAATCCAGCTTGAACATCTGGAAGTTCATGGTTCATGTACTGTTGAAGCCTGGCTTGGAGAATTTTGAGCATTACTGTGCTAGTGTGTGAGATGAGTGCAATTGTGCAGTAGTTTGAACATTCTTTGGCATTGCCTTTCTTTGGGATTGGAACGAAAACTGACCTTTTCCAGTCCTGTGGCCACTGCTGAGTTTTCCATATTTGCTGGTATATTGAGTGCAGCACTTTCAGAGCATCATCTTTCAGGATTTGAAATAGCTCAACTGGAATTCCATCACCTCCACTAGCTTTGCTCATAGTGATGCTTCCTAAGGTTAATTATCCTCACTTATGTAGCAGTCACTCCAATGGAGAGTGTGACTCTATCCTGAGATGCTGTTTTAATTAGTTAATTAACAAAACATATATTTACAGACTGCATTCCATGTGCTTGACACTAGGAACTCAGAGGTAAATAAGAGTAAGGAAGATCGGTACATATCTGGCTACATGTACTAAAAGCAATAATACAGCATATGTAAACAGAAAAAGGTGGAGAAGGCAACGGCACCCCACTCCAGTACTCTTGCCTGGAAAATCCCATGGACGAAGGAGCCTAGTAGGCTGCAGTCCATGGGGTCGCTAGAGTTGGACACGACTGAGCGACTTCACTTCCACTTTTCACTTTCATGCATTGGAGAAGGAAATGGCAACCCACTCAGTGTTCTTGCCTGGAGAATCCCAGGGACGGGAGAGCCTGGTGGGCTGCCGTCTATGGGGTCGCACAGAGTCGGACATGACTGAAGTGACTTAGCAGAGAGAGGCAGAAAAAGAACCTTATTTTATTACACAAGTGGATACGGGACACATGAGAAAGACACTTTATGCCCCCTCCTACGGCACTCTCATTTACCTTGTTACCTCAGTTTCAGGTTACAGTAATTTATTCAAATAGGAAACCACAGTCTGGCCAATACATTAATGTAACGTCAAGGATGGAAAATGCTCATCTTTCATATTCTTGTTCTTTGTTTTGGGTTGTTTTGGTTTGGGGTTGTGTGTGTGTGGTGTGTGTGGTTTTCTTGCTTTTGTTTTGCTTTTTTCTTTTTTGGCATCTTTCATAGCTCTTCTTGGAAATCATTTATTACTCCTTGACTTGAAGCTTATGAGCTGTTTTCTGTTGGTCATTTCTGACTGATGCAGGCTCACAGTCTTCTCCAAACAGCTGTTCATTGGCTTCCATTTGTATGTGTCCATCCCACACTTTCCATCCCCAGCTCCCAAGTTCACAGACTGTTGTTACATATGTAAGAATTCAGTGGACAAAAATTAAAAAAAATAGAATTCCAACAGATTAGTAGAGTATACCAATTGGTAGAGTGTGCCAATTGGTAGATTATAGATTGTTATGGGGCACACTAGCAGGTCATAAACCTTAACGAGCATAGGAATCACTGCTGCTGCTGCTGCTGCTGCTGCTGCTGCTAAGTCACTTCAGTCGTGTCCGACTCTGTGTGACCCC
>NW_011494740.1:1915276-1950669 GCF_000754665.1 Bison bison bison | reverse complement strand
CCAGGCCCCGCCATCCCTGGGATTCTCCAGGCAAGAACACTGGAGTGGGTTGCCATTTCCTTCTCCAATGCATGAAAGTGAAAAGGGAAAGTGAAGTCGCTCAGTCGTGCCCGACTCTTAGCGACCCCATGGACTGTAGCCCACCCGGCTCCTCTGTCCATTGGATTTCCCAGGCAAGAATATTGGAGTGAGTTGCCATTTCCTACTCTAGGGGATCCTCCTGACTCAGGGATCAAACCTGTGTCTCTTGCGTTGGTAGGAGGATTCTCAGCCCTCTTGTCAGCAGCTCTTTTATTTATTTTTTTTTTGTTTGTTTTTTTAGTACATTTGATTTTTTTAGAAGTTTCAGATTTATAGAAAAATCAAATAAAAGTACATAGAGTTCCCATGTGTGTGCACCACGTCGCTTCAGTCGTGTCTGACTCTTTGTGACCTTATCGACTGTAGCCTGCCGGTCCATTGGATTATCCCAGAAAGAACTAGAGTGGGTTGCCATTTCCTCCTCCAGAGGATCTTCCTGACCCAGGCATGGAACTCTGTGTCCCTGGGATCTATAGGAAGCCCAGAGTTCCTATAGATCCATTAAAAATCCTGTGTGTTCCCCCTATTCATCCTTCCCTTCACCAAATCTGTGATGACCACTGATGTTTTCACTGTTGGCATTTGGCATTGTCAATGTCTGGATTTTAGCCTTTCTAGGAGAAGGCAATGGCAACCCACTCCAGTACTCTTGCCTGGAAAATCCCATGGACAGAGGAGCCTGGTAGGGTACAGTTCATGGGGTCGCTAAGAGTTGGGCACGACTGAGTGACTTCACTTTCCCTTTTCACTTTCATGCATTGGAGAAGGAAATGGCAACCCACTCCAGTGTTCTTGCCTGGAGAATCCCAGGGACGGGGAAGCCTAGTGGGCTGCCGTCTATGGGGTCGCACAGAATCGGACATGACTGAAGTGACTTAGCAGCAGCAGCAGCAGGGGCTTCCCACGTGGCGCTAGTGGTAAAGAACTGGCCTGCCAGTGCAGGAGACATAAGAGACTTGGGTTCAATCCCTGGGTTGGGAAGATCCCCTGGAGAAGGGCATGGCAACCCACTCCAGTATTTTTGCCTGGAGAATCGCATAGACAGAAGGGCCTGGTGGGCTATAGTACATAGGGTTGCAAAGAGTCAGACATAACTGAAGTGACTTAGCGTGCATGCAGGAGGTATGTAGTGCCATCCCATTGTTTTAATTTGCAATTCCCTAATGACATATGATGTTGTGTATCCTTTCATATGCTTATTTTCCATCTGTATATGTAATTGCCGCTGCTGCTAAGTTGCTTCAGTCACGTCTGACCCTGTGTGATCCCATGGACAGCAGCCCACCAGGCTCCTCTGTCCCTGGGATTTTCCAGGCAAGAACACTGGAGTGGGTTGCCATTTCCTTCCCCAATGCATGCATGCAAAGTCGCTTCAGTTGCGTCTGACTCTATGCGACCCCATAGACAGCAGCCCACCAGGCTCCTCTGTCCACGGGATTCTCAGGCAAGAATACTGGAGTGGGTTGCCATTTCCTTCTCCAATATAACTGCTAACACCATCTAATTCCCATTTTGTTTAAATATCTCCCTTGGGATGATGTCTCTTAATTCTAATCCCAGAGTGCTGTTGGCTTAAGGCTATCTGTCCCCAATAGACATCTTGCTCTTTACATCCTATTTACTCCTACATTTCATTGAAACAGAGGGCCCATGGATCTTTAAAACAATATACCAGTTCCTCTAGGGGCCTTGACTTGGGTTGCTGACAGAGAAATCTTTAAAAATGATATTATTCAAGACACACACAAGGGAAATGAATGATGAGAAGAGGAGGTACTATTACAAAGTGGTCCCAGGATATTAGGTTTATCACAAAATTCTTTCCATGAGTCAGTTCATCTTTTCCATTTTCGTTTCAAGGAGGATATTTGACCCCTTGGAATTAGGAGTCTTCTCCTACTATAACCAAATTATTAAAGCCAATGAATATTCAAGTGAAATCTTATCCAAATTCGGGGCTCCCCTGACCACAGAGGACCCTCTGCCTGAATTATTGCTCCTGAAACTCACACAGCTGTCTCTGGAGAGCACAGAATGGAGGCCAAGTTTCTTGCATGAGATGCAGTAAGTTTTCCAAGGAGGTGGCTAATCCCAGAAAACACACAGCTAATTCATAAGTAAGCAGCCACCTTGAGGATAACATATGAAGAATTCAAGAGGTCAAGAACTGACCTCCGTCCATATGGGAAACTCACTGGTTTTAACTGAAGAAGCTTACACTGCAGCCTACCAGGCTCCTCCATCCATGGGATTTTCCAGGCAAGAGTACTGGAGTGGGGTGCCATTGCTTTGTCCAACATGAAGCTATAGGCTCTCTAAAACCCCTGATGATGCTCCTTTATGTTATAGACAGAAAGAGGTCAAAGGTAAAGATCTTGAAATATAGATTCTCCCTCTGCATTGG
Source organism: Bison bison bison (assembly GCF_000754665.1). Lineage (NCBI taxonomy): Eukaryota > Metazoa > Chordata > Mammalia > Artiodactyla > Bovidae > Bison > Bison bison. The sequence continues at coordinate 1,948,184 of NW_011494740.1, read as the reverse complement.
CTGGGAGACTCATGGCACCTGAGCTGGCTTGAAGGAGGCTGGGTAGTCAGAAATGCTTGCCTAATGCATGCTAGTCCTGATCCTAGGATTTAACTGTTATTTTCAGTTTAAGAGAGTCCAACGGGTCTATATATTTTAATAGAAGGGAATTTTTCCAGTCTTAGAGTCTCTCTAGAAGCCAATAAATCATGTTAAAAGAGGCTGAGATTATCTGTCTTCCTTCATCCTAATGCCTCCACAAGATTGTGCATGACCTCATAGGACTGGTATGTGACAGATTCTATTCTGAGTCTTCCTATGAGTCTTTCATTTAGTCTTTCTTAAGAACCAGAGTTCAGAAAAAATCTGAGAAACTGGAAGTCGCCCCCAGTCCCCTGGATCTTGCAGCCCCAGTTTCAAAGAGGTCAGTGTCTTCTTAAGGGCCATGTGGAGGCTCCAGCGTGTTCCCAGGAAAATGCATTCCTTGTACTAAGAACTTATCTACAGAGCATCTTAGATGGATTTCTGTTCGGTGCTGTAGTGACAGAAGATGTCTGCTGCTGAAGAACTTTTTGAGTTGTTAAATAATGGACTGTTTTAGTGAACCCAATAAACCCTAGTTAATAAAACTCTCCATTGATGTGGACAGTATTCATTTCCAATGAAACTAGCAAGACAGGACTCATACAACGAGCATGCTGTCCTAACTTGTTGGAAGATAACTACAGCTGAAAACTACAGCCAGTTTCATTCCATCTTCCTTACTGATATTTGGCTTGATCAGATGCTTAGCACAAGTGCAAAAAGCCACTCAAAACGGCTTTTTGCCGTCATTCTAAATTCCACGCGTGGCACATTGACCTTGAGATTTTTGTTTGTTTTGGTGGTAAAATATATATAACATAAAATTTACCCTTCTAACCATTCTTTAGTGTACAGTTCGGTGGCATTAAGGGTACTCATACTGTTGCACAATCATCACCAGCCTCTACCCCAGAACTACTTCATCTTCCCAAGATGAAATTTTGTACTCATTAAACGACAACTTCCCACTCCCTTCTACCCCTAGCCTCTGGCAACCACTGTGCTACTTTCTGTCTCTATTTGACATAAGTATATCATAAAAGTGGAATCATACAATATCTGCCTTTTTGTGTCTGGCTTATTTTTTCTCACTTAGCATAATGTCCTCTAGGTACATGCATGTTGTTGCATATGTTATAGAGTTTCATCACTTTTAAAGGCTCAGCTAAATACTATTGTAGGTATATACACACATACATACACACACATAGTGGGCCCTTGAGCAACACGGTACTGAATTGTGCAGATCCACCTATATACAGACCTTTTTCACTAAATATGTACTACATGATATTACATGGTCTGTGGTTGATTGTTCCTTGGATCCTGAACTGCAGATGTAAAGTCATATGCAGATTTTGACTACTCCTAAGGTCAATGCCCATAACCCCTAAGTTTACAAGGATCAACTATATGTATATGTCTGTCTGTCTGTCTGTCCACATATGTATATACATACACACAAAACAAGATATTTTGTTTATTCATTTGTCTATTGATGGACACTTGAGTTGCTGCCACCTTTTGGCTATTGTGAATAATGCTGCTATGAACATGAGTGTACAAATATCTGATAGAGTTCTTGCTTGTTTGGGTATTTACACCCAGAAGTGGAATTGCTGGATCATTTTGTAATTCTATTTTTATTTTTTTGAAAGATCACTATACCATTTCCCACAGCAGCTGTACCATTTTACATTACTACCAGCAATGGGTTCTACTTTCTTCAATCTTTCTCAACACTTGTAACTCTGCCTTTTTTTTTTTTTGGACAATAACTATTTTAATGGATGTGAAGTGATATCTCATGGCTTTGATATGAATTTCCCTATTGATTAGATATTGAGCATCTTTTCATGTGTTTAGTGGCCATTTGTACACTTTTAGAGATGTCTATTCAAGTCTTTTGCCCATTTAAAATTGGATTGTTGGTTTTTTGTTGTTAGGATGCATTTTTAAATTATATATTCTGGATATTAATCTAAGACATATGATTTTTTTATCCCACTCTTGAGGCTTTCTTTTCACTCTGTTGATAGTGTCTTTTGATGTACAAATGTTCTTAAATTTGACAAAGTCCAACTCAACTATTTTTCTTTTCTTGACAGCACTTTTGGTGTCATATTTAGGAAATCACTGCCAAACCCAATATCATAAAGCTTTTTTATTATGTTTTCTTCTAAGTTTTAGCTGTAACATTTAAGTCTTTGATCCATTCTGAGTTAATATTTGTACATAGTGTAAGGTAAGGGTCAAACTTAACTTTTTTGTATTTGCATTTTTCTGCATTTTGAAATGCAGTTTTCCCAACATTACTTGTTAAAAAGACTGTCTTTTCCCCATTAAATGGCCTTGGCGCCCTTACAGAAAATTATTTGACCCTGTTTATAAAAGTTTATTTCTGGGTTCTCTATTGTACTGCATTGTGTATACGTCTGTCCTTATGGTAGTACCAAACTGTTTTGATTGTCATAGAATTATGGTAAATTTTGAGATCAGGAATGTGAGCTCCCAAATGTTATTCTTTTTTTCCAAAGACCGTTTTGACTATTTCAGGTCACTTGATAAAATTCCATAATAAATTCAGGACTAATTTTCTGTCTGAAAAAAGTGTTGAAATTTTGATGAATCTGTAGATCTTGTTGGGTAGTATTGACATCTTAAAAATATGAAAACTTCTAATCTGTGAACATGGGATGTTTTTCCATTTATTGGTGCCTTTCTTTCAGGAATGTTTTGTAGTTTTCAAGTATAATTAACCTCCTTGGTTAAGTTTATTGCCAAGTATTGCGTTCTTTTTGATGCTACTGTAAGTTGAATTGCTCTATTAATCTCCTTTTAGACTATTCATTGCTAGTGTATAGAAGCAAAACTAATTTTTTTTAAAGCGTGAGTGGTGTGTGTCTGTGTGTGTGTGCTCGTGTGTGTATATGTGTATGTGGTGTGTGTCTGTGTGTGGTGTGTATGTGTCTGTATATACATGTGCTTGTGTGTCTGTGTGTTTGGTGTATATGTGTGTGCATGTGTGTCTGTGTATGTCTGTGTGGTGTTTGTGTCTGTATACACGTGTGTATATCTGTGTGTGTGGTGTGTGTGTGCGCCTGTGCTTGTATGTGTGTGTGTCTGTGTGTATGTAGGGTGTGTGTGTGGTATGTATGTGTGTGCATGTGTATCTGTGTGTGTGTGTGTGTGTGTGTATTTGGCTGCACCATGCAACATGTGGGAATCTCAGTTACCTGACCAGGAATCAAACTCATGCCTTCTGCACTGGGAGTAGAGTCCTCACCACTGGACTACCAGGAGAGCTCCTGTGTGTTGATTTTGTATTCTGCAACTTTGCTGAATTCTTTTATTGGTTCCAACAGAGAGAGAGAGAGCGTGTGTGTGTGTGTAATCTTTAGGGTTTCCTACATATAGGATCTTAGTACTTGCCGACAGAGATAATTTTACTTCTCTGCCAATTTGAATGCCTTTTATTTCTTTTATCTTGCTTAACTACTCTAAGTAGAGCTTCTAGCACCATGTTGCCATGCCCTGCTCCAGGGGATCTTCCTGACCCAGGGATCAAACCCACGTTTCCTGCATTGGCAGGCAAGGTCTTTACCACCAGTGACACCTGGGAAGCCACGATGCTGGACTGAAGTGGTGGAAGTGAGCATCCTTACCTCATTCCTGATCTTTCACCATTGAATACGCTGGCTCTAAGCTTTTCATATACGGCCTTTACTATGTTGAAGTAACCTTTTCTAATCCTAGTTTATTGAGTGTTTTTGTTAGGAAAGATGTTGAATTTTTTCAAATGCCTTTTTTTCTACATCAGTTGAAATCATAGACCCTTGAGATTCTGTAACAAGGGAAATGGCTTTTTTTCTTGTTCTTCCACCCCCGGCCCCCAACTGGGAAAGGCCTCAGCAATTAAGAACTTGTGGCTTTATTTCTTGAAACTCTGTTCTCTTCCACATTTCTTAGTGAAACCAACCACTGTTGTCAGTTACAGCAATCAGATCTAGGTGTTCCCTTTCCTTACCTAGTTACTGTTTTTCTTAAGTTCAACAACAGCCAACTATAGCACATCCTCTTTCTTGTTAATAATTATATAAAACAGTAAATCAATTTGGACTTAATATGAATGACTGGCTAGAAACTATTTTTAATGGGATGAATTTAATTTTTAAATAATTACATAGTAATCAGGTACAGTATGGGGCATGTATAGTCTTAGGAATAAATACAGGTACAGAGTCATGCAACTACCACCACAATCAGTAAAGAGCTCATTTCCATTACCCCCAAAAGGTTCCTGCACTCTATTCTTTTATTATTATTCCCCTTCCTTGAACCACTATTTTTGTCTTTTTGAGAATGTCATTCAGTATAAAACATGTATTTGTGAAGGGAAGCTTAAATGTAACTGATGGCTTTGCTAGTAGCCATTATGAATAACAGAAAGATTCTAAACCGGGAACCTGGTATCATCAACATGGTAGGAGACAATAATCATAGATTCATATATTGTATCAGCCTCAGAACTTCTATCAGTTTGCTAGGAAGAGTGTTAGCCAAATTATAAGACTAATGCTTAAGGACTGGTGCCAATCTTTAAGCAACTGAATCGTAAGAAATAATAGACTGTAAAGTTACCATCTGTGGTTCATGGTCATTTCATGGGGACTGTTAACATGGACAGTGAGGAGGAAATGCACTAAGCTGAAAACTGCAGAACTGCACAAGAGATGATTTTCAACAGATTAGAGAGCAACTACGCTCTGTTTCCACTGTATTGATCAGCAATATAATTTTCTGGCCAGATGAAACACATCTAGTGCAATAATATGGAAATCATCACATTTTTATCTATCAGAATGATTTTGGCTGCAAGTCATAGAATATCCATCTGAAAGTGGGTAAAAAAAAAATCTCACATGAAAAGTCTCTAGAGGTAGGTAGTTTCAAGACTGAATCAGTGGTCTCAAAAATATCATGAGGAATCCAGCTCTTTAAAAAAACCACACACACACACACAAAAACCACAAGGTCATCTCAATAGATGCAGAAAAAGTATTTGACAAAATTCAACACCCATTCATGATAGAAACAAAATCTGACCAAAGTGGGTATAAAGGGAACATATCTCAACATAATAAAAGCCATTTACATTGAATCCACAGCCAACATAATACTCAAAGGTGAAAAGCTGAAAGCCTTCCCACTAATTGAAGAACAAGACAAGGATGCCCACTCTCACCACTTCTACTCCACACAGTATTGGAAATTCTACCCACAGCAATCAGATGGGGAAAAGAAATAAAAGGTATCCAAACTGGAAAGGAAAGAGCTAAACTGCTACTATCTGTGGATGACACCTGTTTTGTCATCTGACCAGGTTTTTGTCTCAACACAAAAACCATTAGAACTAACAAATGAATTCAACAAGATAGCAGGATACAAGATTAACATACAGAAATCTGTTGCATTTCTTTACACTAACAATGAAATACCAGAAAGAGATGGCAAAGAAACAATCCCATTTAAAACTGTCAGTTCACTGGTGTGAACTGGAGTTCACTGGTGGTCTAGTGGTTAGGATTCTGGGCTTTCACTGTCGTTCAGTCCTCAGCTGGGGAACTGAGATCCTGTAAGTTGTGTGATGTGCCCCCCTCCAAGAAAAAGCCACCACCAGCATTAAAAAAAAAAAAAAACCTAGGAATAAACTTAACCAAGGAGGTGAAAGACCTAAACACTGAAAACTATAAACAATGATAAAGAAAACTGAATATGATTCAAAGAAATGGAAAGATAGTCCATGCTCTTGGATTGGAAGAATTAATACTGTTAAAATGGCCATCCTACCCAAAGAAATCTACAGATTTATTGCAATCTCTATCAAAGTACCCATGACGTTTTTCACAGCACTATAACAGATAATCCTAAAATTTATATGGAACCATACAACATCCAGATTTGCCAAAGCAATCCTGAACAAAAAGAACAAAGCTGGAGACATAACCCTTCCAGACTTTAGACAATTCTACAAAGCTACAGTAATCAAAACAGCATGGTATTGGCACAAAAACAGAGATATAGATCAATGGAACAGAATAGATAACCCAGAAATAAACCCACAAACCTACGGTCAATTAATCTACAACAAAGGAGGTAAGAACACAATGGAGAAAAGACAGTCTCTTTAACAAGTGGTATTGGGAAGCCTGGAAACAAGTGGTGTTGGAAATCAGCTACATTTAAATCAATGAATTTAGGACACTCCCTCATATCACATACAAAAATAAACTCAAAATGGTTTAAAGATCTAAGTATAATGACATGGCACCATAAAACTCCTAAAATAGAACATAGGCAAAACATTCTTGGGCATAAACCAGAATATTTTCTTAGATCAGTGTCCTAAAGTATAAGAAATAAGAGCAAAAATAAACAAATGGAAATCTAATCAAACTTAGAAGCTTTTGCACAGCCAAGATTATTGTAAAAAAACTTAAAAGCTTTTCAATAGCCAGGATATGGAAACAACCCAAGTGCCCATCAACAGATGACTGGCTTAAGAAGGTGTGGTATATATACAGTGGGATATTAGTGAGTCGTAAAAAGAATGAAATATCGCTATTTGCAGCAGTGTTGATGGACCTAGAAAATATTTATACTAAGTGAAGGAAGTCAGACAAAGACAAATATATGATACCAGTTATATGTGGGATCTAGAAAAAGTAAGACAAATAAATCTATATATAAAACAGAAACAGACTTACAGACATAGAAGATAATGAATGGTTATCAAAGATTATAAACTAGGCGTAGGGATTAACACAAATTAATATACATAAAACAGATAACCAACAGGATTTACTGTGAAGCACAGGGAACAGTATTCAATGTCTTGTAATAACCTATAATGGAAAATAATCTAAAAATATAGATGTATATATAATAATCACGTTGCTGTACATCTGAAACAAATACAATCTTGTAAATCAACTATTCTTCAAATAAAAATAATTTATAAAAAAGAATCAAGCTCTTTCCATCTTTCATTCCACCATCCTCAGTATGAAAACTTAGAGCCCTCAAATCTTTCACCTCTTGCCACAGTTCCAGGCATCACGTCCTTGTGAAAGTGAAAGTGAAGTCGCTCAGTCGTGTCCAACTCTTTTCGACCCCATGGACTGTAGCCCACCAGGCTCCTCCGTCCATGGGATTCTCCAGGCAAGAATACAGGAGTGGGTTGCCATTTCCTTCTCCAGGGAATCTTCCTGACCCAGGGATCGGACCCAGGTCTCCCGCATTGCAGGCAGACGCTTTAACCTCTGAGCCACCAGGGAAGCCCCTCATGTCCTTGTACAACCGCATTTATATAAAGGAAGTAGGTGGCAGGTAAGTGACAAGAGAGCTCTCCCTTTCCCAGTTCCACCAAGAGTCTTTCTCTTATGTCCCATAGTCAGAACTGGGTCCCTTGGCCATTACTACCCAAAGGCAAAGAATATATCTGGTGGGCTTTGACAGGAGGGAAGAAGGGTAAGGGAAGTGATTCATGGGACGGTAACAGATTTGTCTCATCCCTTTGTTGTGAAGATGAAATGCAGTAATGTAGGTAGCGACTTCTAATTGGACCAGATACATCCTCAATTCTTTGTTTCATTTCCTCTCTTTCTCCCCCATCAGGGGAGAGCTTATTTTTCAGCTTTAGAAGAAAGATGGAAATCCAAAAGATTTGCTCATCTTCCCTAAACCGAGGTACTGCTTGTCTTGTCCACCCCAACCTACTTTGTGGAGTTTTGTGGCTCTAGTTTCCACAAACCATTTGGAATCTCCCCGACCTCTCAAGAAAGTTCCTGACCTCAAACTCAGGAATATATTTTTATGGTCAACCCATGGATGTTGATTATAAGAAAGAAACAGAGAAATCTTTATAAACAAAAAAGAAAAAAAAATTGACAGACTCTAAGTTATTTCTGCCATGTTAGCCTGCACTAAAAATCATTTGTTTCAGTGGAGTGAAGCTCTTTCCATACAGAAAAGCGCCCCCATGACTGTCTGTGCAGACTGCTGGCTCTGTGGGTGCCGCAAGATGTTCCTTACCATCAGAGCAATGACTTCAGTTTTTCCATTCTAACTGTGGTGAGAATGAATAAGAAAACTGGATCCTGTCTCTGGAAGCAGGAGACAGGCTCCACTCTAATCAGAAAAGGAAGATTCAGGGTAAGACAATATTTCACTCCCCAGACTTTGAAGAGTTTCTACGTTTGTCAGAGTGGCTCTGAGTCATCTTGCTGATTGCTACAGGATTACAATGGGGACATTGCACAAGCCTGACCCTTTGCAGGAAAAGTTTTACCCCCACCTAAAGAAGCTTTGCTTGCTACTGAGTCATTGCAATCCAAATCTCATAATTTGACCTTCTTTCTTCTAATCATTTACCAGATAGCTAGCTATTTTAAGGGAACTGGTGGGGGGCCGGGCAGGGAGGAGTGTAGATAAAACATGGCTCATCCTATAATGCATTTATCTAAGAAGTGTCAAAGATACGGACACTGTAAACAGGTGAAAGCAGAATGAAGGCTTTTGAAACCTGGTTGCTCCTGCTGCTGCTGCTGCTGCTAAGTTGCTTCAGTCATGTCCGATTCTATGCGACCCCATAGATGGCAGCCCACCAGGCTCCCCCGTCCCTGGGATTCTCCAGGCAAGAACACTGGAGTGGGTTGCCATTTCCTTCTCCAATGCGTGAAAGTGAAAAGTGAAAGTGAAGTCTCTCAGTCGTGTCCAACTCTTAGCGACCCCATGGACTGCAGCCTACCAGGCTCCTCCATCCATGGGATTTTCCAGGCAGGAGTACTGGAGTGGGGTGCCATTGCCTTCTCTGTGAAACCTGGTTAGTAGAGATAAAGACTTCAAGGTGCTGCGCTTATTTGCCAAATTAAGGCTGATTTAGCTACAGAGTCACGAGCCAGTGCTGAGGAGTGGGACCCTGGGCTGAGCGCGTGAGTGACTTGTGGCAGCAAGAAAGGGGCATGGGTTTCCCTGTGTTGCACCCAGTAGAGAAGCCGCAAGAAATCTGCTCTTCTGTCCTACCACTTAGGAATATCCAGAGACTGAAATGTTGACAACTGCAGGCTGCCGCGTGGTCCTGTGAAGGAAAACCACCAGCAGCTGTCTGAAGCTGGTTTTCCTTTATTAACACTTGGTTAATAAAGCCTCTACATGAAAGAAACCAGCTGAAAACCCAGGCTTTGCAACAAAGGCTTTAGTGCAGGCTGGGAAGGATTACGTTTTTTATCAATTTAAGAACGCCTCTGTGTGCCTAGTGTGGACTTTGGGGTTCTGGGATCACACTGCGGGGGTGGGAGGCTGGTGCTGTCCTGAGTGGAGTATAGTCTGTCTTCAGTCCTGAGGCCAGATTGACATTTTAGCAAGCTGCGTGAAACCCACATTAGGCGAGTGTGGGATCCAAGCTCAGTTGGGCAAATGGGATTGGAAGGACAGAGAGACCCATGGGAGAACAGTCCCTTGAGACCATGGCCCCAGCTGGCTCGTTTTGGTATCCTTGGCATCATGGATTTGTCACATAAGGCAGGGGTGTAATTGGTTAAATTTCCAATAAAGGTTAACTCTACACTTTTATTCCCTGGCGGCTCTGACAGTGAAGACTCTGCCTGCAATGTGGGAGACTCAGGTTCGATCCCTGGGTTGGGAGTATCCCCTGGAGAAGGGATAGGCTACCCACTCCAGTTTACTTGGGCTTCCCTGGTGGCTCAGAAGGTGAAGAATTAACCCACAATGCAGGGACTCAGGTTTGGTCCCTGGGTCGGGAAGATCCCTTGGAGTGGGAAATGGCAACACACTCCAGTATTCTTTCCTGGAGAGTTCCATGGACAGAGAAGCCTGGTGAGCTACAGTTCATGGGGTTGTAAAGAGTCAGACATGACTGAGCGACCATCACTTTCACTTTGACTGGGCCATGGTGCCCAGATATTTGGCCAAACATTGTTCTGGATGCTTCTGGGAGGCTGTTTTTTAAAATTATTTATTCACACTTTGGCTGTGCTGGATCTTCGTTGAGGCTTTCTCTAGCTGTGGAGCACAGGCTCTAGAACATGCAGGCTCAGTAGATGTGGCAAGCATGTAAGGCTGCTTTGGGACGAGATTTATATTTAAATCAGTCAACTGAGTAAAGTAGATTGCCCTCCATAATGTGAGTGGGTCTCATGCAGTCAATGGAAGGCCTGTAGTACAGAGTGCTAACCTCCCCTGAACAAAGGAATTCTCCAGCTGACATACTTTGGGCTCCACTTGCAACACCAATTCCTCCTGGAGTTCTAGCAGACGGTCTTCTGGCTTGAACTGCGACTATTTCTTAAATATCCAGCCTGCTAGTCTTCCCCATCAGATTTTGCACTTGCCAAGCCCCCATAATCATGAAAGCCATTTCCTGAAAATAAATCTCCCTGCACACACACACACACACACACACACACACACACTCACACACACCTCCAATCTGTTTCTCTGGAGAACCCTGACTAATACAGCACTTTATAAGCTGACAAACAAGACTGAGATGTAACAGATGTCTTCATGACTTTTTCCAATCAACATCGTAACTGAGGAGTGTGGACTGAAGGGGCGAGAGCCCAGAGTCTGAAGTTGCTGGGTTTGGTTCCTGTGTGAGCGCTGTTCCTTCCTAGCTCTCTGACCTGGACAGGTCACCTAAGCTCAAGAAACCACAATCGTTCAGATGACCAGAGCATTGCTAATCCATGGTATTAATATATTGGTTTTCTATCACTACTGTAACAACTTACCATACTTGTGCTAAAAACAACATAAATTAATTTTCTTACAGTTCTAGAGGTCAGAGCTCTCAAAGTTAGGTGTCAGTATAGGACTTTTAGCAGTTTGTGTCTCTTGCTTTTTTCAGCTTCTAGAGGCTGCTTGCGTTCTTTGGATCACAACTCCTTCTTTGTACCACCCCAACCTCTTGATTCCATTGACACGTCCCCCCTACTCCTCTGATCTCCTGCCTCACTTTTATAAGGACCCTTATGATTGCATTAGGCCCACACAAATAATCCAGTACAGTCTCCCCATGTCAGTATCCTTAGCTCAAGCACAACTGCAAACTGTCTTCTGGGCTTCCGAGGTGGCACAGTGGTCAAGAGTCTGCCTGCCCATGCAGCAGATGCAAGAGATGCAGGTTCAATCCCTGGGCAGGGAAGATCCCACTCAAAATATTCTTGCCCGGAAAATCCCATGCCTGGGAAGATCCCACTCCAACTTTCTTGCCCGGAAAATCCCATGCCTGAGAAGATCCCACTGCAATATTCTTGCCCGGAAAATCCCATGGAAAAAAGCCTGTGCCTGGCAGGCTACAGTCCATGGGGTCACAGAGAGTTGGACACGACTGAGAGACTGAGCACACACCCACACAAAGTGTCTTCTGGGTACAAGGTCACACTCACAGGTTCCAGGGATGAGGATGTGGGTATCTCTGCAGTGGGCATTACTCAGCCTACCACAACCTGGTCAGGTGAGGTCAGTGGTTGGTACCTGAAACCATTTTGGTTTTTTTGGAAAAGTACTTGACCATTTGGTGAACACAGAAAGTTGCAGCAAAGAAATGCTTTCTTGGCTGCTAAAGAGAACAACGAAAATTCTGCTCTTAGAGTCACCATAGAGTAAAGCTTCCCCCAACCTCAAAAAATAAAAATAATATATAGACATGTTTTTTACAGTACGCTGGTTATCTAGTTATGCAGATCTAGCAAGTCTCCTGCCCTGCCAGCTTGACCAAGTACAGCTGATCCTCAAACAACACAGGTTTGGAGTGCAAGTGTCTACTCAGGGATTTTTTTCAATAAACATTTCAGTACTACATGATCCACAGTTGGTTGCATCCGTGGATGTATCGATAGAACCACAGGTATTAATGGCCAACTGTAAATTTATAGGTGGATTCTTGATGGCATGGGGGTCTGCGCCACTAACTCCTGTGCTGTTCAAGGGTCAGCTGCATGCTGTTCAGTCTCCTTTAAAGTGGCCTTTAGCGGGACTTCAAATCTTTTAAGATGGACCCTAACAACTCCCTCAAAATGTATAATTCAAGAATCAAAAATCCGCGTCACCACCCACGTTCTAGAGAACGTCATTCTGATGTAAGTTTCAGAACTGTGCTGCACCCTCACATGCTGGGTACAGCTTTTGAGAGCATCAGTCACTTTCAGTACTTCTCTTTTGGCCTCATGGGTAGCTTTAGGAAAATTCCTAGACTTTCTTTTTGGTGTATTGATGTATTTTGGGTGCTGTGAGGACTACTGCCATAACCTTCACTTGGCTTACTCTTAGTAAGAAAACTTCATTTTGACCCACAGAAAGAGGAGAACATTGAATGAATCCATTTCCAAAAATCACCCTGATTGTTCAATTCAGTGATCAAAAATTGTTGCTGGGGAGTCTATAATTTCAACCAGCCAACGAAGGCTCATGGTCTGAGCCTGACTGATGGTTAAAAGGACTCACTTAATCTTGGGGCCCCAGGTTTGCTTCCTCTCATCTGGTGATGCTGCCCTCCTAGGCATTCACCTATTTTTAGGCACAAGGGCTTCAAATAAATACCCGAGACTTGGTTTAGAGCTCAAGGATGATTTATCCTCCCCATTCCAAGGACATTTTACTATACCTAATCATGCCTCCTCCCCTTCTTTATCTTTACTTTGAAACTCTTATTACATATCTCTCTGGAAGAGTACTTGGTCAGTCAGTCCAGTTCCCCTTGGTAGAATAACCCATTTTGAGATCTTTGGCTCCATTACTTCACTGTCCATTTCTGTATTTTCTGTTTTTCTTTTTAACGCTTGACTTTACTACTGGAGGAAGAACGTTTTCCTTTCTTTCAGCTTCAGGTGAAGTGCCATCATGGAAAAGGAGGCCAACAAAGTCACAGCTCCTGTCACCAGATAGGCGAGGGCTAAGAAAAGGCTACTGCCTCCACTCCACGTCAGGGTAGAAAGAACAACTGCTTTTTGTCCTTGAAACCTGCTCACGGGAAAGTCTAAGGAAAGAAAATTTGTTAAGGCTCTGTCTCAGCACTTCTCAGCCCCACCTCTACACCTAATATTGCTGTTTTTGTTGGTAATAAATGGTTGACTATTCAATTTCATTTAGCCCAATCTTTACCAAGCAGTATGTTTTATCTTGCTGGAAACTAAGTAAAAACAAGCCTTCCCTCTACATAGTTGTAATTTATGAAATAAACTGACACAAATAGATCTGAATGACTTACAGATAACTCAATAATATGAACAAATATAGTTAATTTACAAACCCAAGGAAATGAAGAGCCTATATAGACAGATTGTGCAGCAAGCCAAAATTTGTGTTTGTGGATCAGGACACCCAGGGTAGGCTCAAGTCCTTTAGAGGCTAAGGTTTAAATTTGTACCTCAGGGAAAATTCTTCAAGAGGCGTGTAGAACAAAAAAGTAGTGAGAGAGATGGCAAAACATTTTTGGTGGTGTATTCAAGATTTGAAAAGGCCAGGCTCCCTCCCTGCTAGGGAGAAAGTGTTTGAAGTGGCTTTGCTATCATTAGCATTTGAATGATGTCATTTTGATTATGCATGTGGCCTGAGGTTTTTAAACATCTGGTGCTTTTTGTAAACCAAACTAATAAACAAATAAAGGCTTCTCATAGCAACGGCATTTCCCAGCAAAGCTCTTAAAAGGCCTCAAATCACTTGGCAACATGCTATTTAAAGGCACAAAGAAACTTGTTAGGAAAGCTAGTTTGCTTTCTTTTCTGTCAAAATTCCTCGTGGTCACTAGGTCCCTGGGCTCCTTGGGTGCAGGTCCTCAACTAGCCCTCTGATTCTTTTCTCTCCCACTCCCCTTGTTTCGTTAAGAGGGTCTTCTCCTCACATGGGATCAGTGGTAGAACTATCTGCAGCTCAGACTTAGTTCTCTACATATTAGCCAGGCCGTGAGGCTGGACGGGTAATACTCACACTAGGGTTCAACATAGGTGGTACGAGCTGAAGCTCAGGACTGAAGTTCTGTTGCTAAAGATTTAGGTTGGAGAGTTGTCAGCATTAAAAGTTTACTGTGAATAAACACATCCAAGGAGAGCATGTTTCACGCAGAGAAACAGTGTCTCCTTTGTTTGAAAGTGGACTCCCTCTTTCCATCAGCCTTAAACTCACTGCAGTGCCTTGTGAGAGCACCAGTGCCCAATGGGCTTTTTTCCCCTGTGTCTTGATTGCTACCCTAACTGCTTTACTGGTAGGGTCATCACAGAAAAAGCTGATGAGAACTGAAGGTCCAACTTGAAAGACTACTTTGAGCAACTTTCAGTCTCAAATTTTCTAGGAGGGAGAGAGAGGGGTGCTGAAATCCTATTGAAAAGGTAAGGTTCTATGGCCTGGTCTTTGATCTGTACACACAGAGAGCAATTTCTGACTTTCCTTTGCACAGACTAGCATTAGGGACCATGCTAAAGGAACAGCTGAAGGCAACCATACTCCTGGTCAGTAAACAAAAGGAGGCAATAAGCCAAGAGGCAGAGATGGTGTCTCTTCAGTGGAGGTCTCTCTGCCCAAGGAACATCCCCACTCCTGTGTCAGGGAGGAAACCTCTGCTCTAGGACAGAAAAGAAGAAAAGATGGAGCAGGGAACTGGAATACATATCATCATTCACTGACCCAGGAGTGTTTCAGTCAAACTCCTTGAGTGGTAAAGAAACAAAAGAGGTGGAGAGTTTGGTGTTCAGATCCTCCAGCCTGCTGGGGGTCGCCTGAAAAACTCCAGTGGCCCTGAGACGCCAGGGGGGTGCTGATGCCTGATGGGCTGACGTCTCAAAACTGTGTACAAGTCCTGGAAAGACCTGCCTCTGGGAGAATTCTGCCTCAGAGAGAATCAGGAAGGGACTTGAAACCTAAGTTTGAAGACCAGAGTTAGTACAAATTATATGTAAAAAAAAAATATATATATATATACATATATATATATAAAGATAGTGTTTGGTGTCATTTTGAAGTTAAGAACTTTTTGTTCTTAAGTCAAGCGTGACATTTACATTTTTAAAGTAACTGAGAACACTCAGAATCTCATATTCAAGTCTGTCTCCTAACGTGGGCCATATGTCCACAACCAAGGCCTTGGAGCCTGCTAACTGGCTTCGTACCAGTAGAGGAAGAGCTCGGCATCCTCAGTGCAGAGCTGGTGGTGCAGCTCACGTGGGCTGGAGGAACCCAACCCGCTCCCTGAATCCAGAGCTGCTCCCTAGGCCCATGAGACTTCTGCCTAAAATAAAAGCTTCTACCATGGCCCTCTCAGTTTTCATTGTTTTTAGTCCATATTCAAATCTACTTCTTCATAATCCTATCTTTATTTCCAGGGTCCTCCATGTCATCCCATCCTCTATAACAGGCTTCTCCTCATTGTTTTAGATCTCTAGGCCCAGTGTTACTTAATTTTTCTCCTAGGGAAGAAACAGTCCTTCCTTCCTTAGCCATACCTGCTTACCTAATGTTGCTACTGTTACTCCTTAAAAAAAGTGCACATTTGATTATATATAAAGTAGAGACAAATAGCTATGTGGTGATGGAGTGACAGTATTGCCTATAAGGTAAATATGTATTTCTTTTACAGTATATATAGATTTGATTGGAGAATAGAGAAGTATAGAATGAAATAGTTCAATAACTAGTATGCAGATGGACCCTGATTTTCCCTCAGCCCTGGAATAAAAGGATACTGTAGTTTATGATGAAACTATAGCTACCAGCAGGTAAGCCTTCGGTAAAATTGCCTATTCGATGGAGTCGGCGGTACAGTTTCTTGAAATTGGGAAAGGCGGCTGTCCGCATCCACACGATGAAGTCATCATTGATGAAGCCGTTGTTCCCTGGGTCATTTTCATCTAGTTCATAGACAGGCTTAGGCCAGTTCGGAGGCTTTGCAGTTCCTGTGGAAAGTTAATAATGGATGTGGTTGAGAAAAACCATCTACCGCCTTCAGTCTTTCTTAAAATGTAGAGAATGAAACAACTTTCATATTCTTGAGGAATTGAAATTACACTTTTTTTTTTTAAAGTATGTGTGTGTAAGCTACATGAATATGCAACCTTTAAAGACAATGATTATAGGGCTTCCCTGTTGGCTCAGGAATAAAGAATCCGCCTGCCAGGGCAGGAGACACAGGTTGTATCCCTAATCTGGGACGATCCCACATGCCACCGAGCAACTGAACCCATGTGCCACAACTACGGAAGCCCTCCTGCTCTAGAGCCTTGCTCTGTAACAAGAGAAGCCACTGCGATGAAAAGCTTGTGCACTGCATCTAGAGAGCAGGCCCTGCTTGATACAACTAGAGAGAGGCTCGTTTGCAGCAATGAAGAGTTTTGACTTAGCGCAGTCAAAAATAAACAATTATATAAATAAAATAATACAATTTTAAAAAGATAATAGTTATAAAGACTCCAAGGAAATGTCGGGGTCAGGGAATGCTGATGATACTGTTATAGGGTTAAAAAAAAGCAGAATATCATATTGTATGTGTATTATTTATCCAACTATGTGCTGTGCTGTGCTTAGTCACTTAGTTGTGCCCAACTCTTTGCAACCCCATGGACTATAGCCCGGCAGGCTCCTCTGGCCATGGGGATTCTCCAGGCAGGAATACTGGAGTGGGTTGCCATGCCCTCTTCCAGGAGATCTTCCCAACCCAGGGATTGAACCTAGGTCTCCCGCATTGAGGGTGGATTCTTTACCATCTGAACCATGAGGGAAGCCCATATTCAACTATATTAAATGCATAACAATGCATTGAAAAACTAGGTACAGCAAAATAATAGTGGTGGTTGGTACTCAATGAGAGCATCATGGGTAATGTATATTTTCTTTAACTTCACTGGTAATGTGGAGAACAAATTAAAACAAGATACCATTTCACCTCAAAATGGGCTAATATTTAATGAAAAAAAGAATGAAAAACACTCATGAGGCAGTGGAAATGGGAATTTTTGTACAGAGCAGATAGATGCATGGATTAATGACATCTTTGGTAATCCAGTAACAAGCAGCAAAAGATTAAATGTATTTTGCATATATTTTAGCCCAGGAATTCTACTTCTAGGACTGTATTCTACGGAAATGATCATGGGAAGTGCATGAAGATTGCGTTACACAGATATTCCCTGCAGACCTGTGCCTAAGAGCGTGAAGTTGGAAGCAAGGAAGAGGAATTGGTAGAAGGGAGAAGGTGGAGAGCAGAGGTGTGGCAAGCCTGTTCTAAAGCCAGGAAGCCTGGTGGGTCTGGGAGCGGGTGCTTGGGCTGGAGGGCTGGCGCCTCGAGTCCAGTCTGCTGAGTTTATTCTCCTCCTCTACTTCCCGCTTTACAGTGGCAGCCATGTCTCTCTCCCACTGGACAGCAGACTCTTGAGTTCAATGTCTTCCTCATTGTGGTTTCATTGTCATTTAGTCCAATCCCTGGCACATGGTAGGTATTCAATAAATGCTTGGTAAAGGGATGAGCGATTATGATGAAAGTTGACAGAAGTAAAAAGCATTCTGAATTTTGAAATAGTCAACAAGAAGTTGTTCAGTGAGCCTTTCACTTCTATAAAAATGGTTCTACTATTTGTAAGGAACCATTCTTTCTTAACTCTGACCACTGACTATTTTCTCTTAAAAGAAACACAGTCTTATTTCTAAGCATGGGCTATAGTGCTTATAAAGGCATGTGCTAAGTTTGGTTGGATTAATCTGCTGAATTCTGTTTGTAGACTTATACTTCCTCTGGAAATAACCCTTTGCTGAGAAACTTCCTCTCCAAAAATTGTGGAGACGTTGGCTGTCCCAAAGACTTCAGTGGTTGTTGATGGAAGAATTTTGATTGACATTGAAATTGTCTTTGGTGCCTGCATGTGGTAGCTCATTGGTCAAGAATCCACCTGCAATGCAGGAGACGCAGGAAATGTGGGTTCAATTTCTGAGTCTGGAAGATCTCTTGGAGGAGGGCATGGCAACCCACTTCAGTATTCTGGCCTGGAGAATCCCACAGACAGAGGAGCCTGGCAGGCTATAGTCTATGGGGCTGCAAAGAGTCAGACATGACTGAAGGGACTTGGCAGACATGCCTGCACATGGACCACACACTCTCTTTATTTTAGCCAGAGCTCACGCTCCAAGACAATGTGTCCTGTGGACCAACGATATCCAAATCACCAACGGAGTGAAAAATGCAGGTTCAAACATGCCTTTCCTTACCAACCTCCAATCCCACCCTATCCCATGTCTCCAGAGAGTGTGAGAAGCATAGTATAGGAAGAACCAATTTCTTTCATTTTCCAAGTTCAGCTGGGTCCTTGGTATCCCTCCATTCACTCAACAATAAGCATTTCTTGATTGCTCACTTGTATCAAGCACCAGGGATTTAAAATTGTATGAGATCTAATCCTTTTCCTCAAGGAATTAACATACCAAATGGGAATGACAAGCATTCAGACAGATAATTACAGGCAAACATGGTAACTCCTACAACAGAAGTTAAGAACAAAGTGCAGTGGGAGATAGCCAAGGATGCTTTATGTTACATGGCTGTGGTTATGGTAAGACAAAACAATAGCATGTTGCCAAGGTCCTTTCTAGGAGTTTAATTACAGATACAGTGCGCACACCTGCCAGTTTGCCTAGGACAGTCCCAGTTTATGTCTGTTGGCCATTATCTCATCTGATTTAGCATTTATCCCAAGCGAATAATGTAAGTATAATTTCATCCTTCCTATTCTAGTCATGGTCTTAGCTAGTAGTGAGAGATACCTATATGTGGTGAACAAGAGTACTTACTTTAACATGTTATTGATGAAAGATAACCAGAGGCTTTCCACAGCAGAACATAACATATCCCCATGACCCTTGCCACTGTTTCACAGTACAGCCGGTTAGACCACAGCCTCTGTTTTAATCTGTGTGATGTATTAATATGAAGCTGCCAGGCTGCAGTCATTGGGCTTAGTAGGAAAAGTGGGATGTTGCAGTTTATGTTGCATGGACATAGTGTGAAATACAGATAGTGTGAAAATATATAGTGTGAAAAAAATATAGTGTGAGAATAGTGTGAAAAACAGATACTGAGCAGCCTTGCTGAGAGTAGTTGGAACTCTCTTGCAATAGCATTATTTATTATATGGTGTAAAAATATAACTATTTTAT
The DNA here is from genome assembly GCF_000754665.1 of Bison bison bison. Classification (NCBI taxonomy): domain Eukaryota; kingdom Metazoa; phylum Chordata; class Mammalia; order Artiodactyla; family Bovidae; genus Bison; species Bison bison. The sequence goes on along the minus strand of NW_011494740.1, from coordinate 1,928,906 downwards.
TGTTCAGTATCCATTTTTTTATTTGCTAGTAAATTCTTTTAGCTGAGAAGAGCTAAAAAACGAACACACATGTTCAATGAAAAATTAAGTACAATTTTTTCAAGGAAGTAGATGAATGTGATACTTGCAATGTTGGTTAACATTTACTCCCTACCACAGGAACCATCATGATATCAATGATTAGGTGAAAATCAAAAGATATAAATCTGCTGAAGAATATCAGAATCTACTTCAAAAGTTTGCACTTATTTTTAAAAGAGTGAATTCAGAACAGTGCTTTACCTCATGTAGCTACAGAAAGTTCATTTATATACCATTATGTGAACATGACTTTTCATTTAGATCAAATACGTTTCTGTCTAGTGTCATTAAAAAATGTTTTTTTGTAATCAAAGGAAAGTGTTAATGTTTGGGCTTTGTAATCACATAAAGAACCTTGTAAACGGTTAAATGAAGCCAGTTTTACATCAGTCTTTTCAAATGTATTCATCTTTGATTTTTCATGTAATCAAAGCAAAGATTTTCAATATTCAATACTGGAAGACAAAAATTCTGACACAGTTATAAATATTGCTATAAATTCAGTTAAAATATTCAACAATCAAGTGTAAATTTTTTGGTTTTATAGTGACAATATAAATGCAAATTTGGTAGAGTACAGGCAGAGTAAAGAAAATGTTCTTAGTAAATTAAGAAATTTATGGAGAGATGGGGCTTAAAATTGGTTGTGAAACATAATTAATAACTATATCCAAACAAGCTATAATATTTTGTTAATCAAGAGAGCTGTAATTATGCAAATTAAAATTTTTTTTTATAGTCACAGAGAAAATGAGCTGCGAAGTTTTTACAAGGACAAAGATGTTAAAGAGACAGTTCAGCTGGTAGGACTTGTGGTCTGTCTTCGCTACACATCATCAGTCAAAATTTTAGAAATCTTTGAGCCTTCAAAGAGCTATTTTCTGTATCAAATGGTGAGTCCTACAATTAGCCTAAACTTTTTCTTGGTAAATGAGCCCTCTAACTTTTGGTGAAATTTTATTCAAAATAGCTGAAAAGTTTTAGACAAAATATTCTAAATGTGGAATGCCAGAAATCTTAGTTTATGAAGGTCTGCTGCTAAGTCACTTCAGTCGTGTCGGACTCTGTGCGACCCCATAGACGGCAGCCCACCAGGCTTCCCCGCGTCCCTGGGATTCTCCAGGCAAGAACACTGGAGTGGGTTGCCATTTCCTTCTTCAATGCATGAAAGTGAAAAGTGAAAGTGAAGTCACTCAGTCGTGTCCGACTCTTAGCGACCCCATGGACTGCAGCCTACCAGGCTCCTCCGTCCATGGGATTTTCCAGACAAGAGTACTGGAGTGGGGTGCCATTGCCTTTTCCGTTTGAAGGTATAGTTAATTGTAATTATCAAAAATCAAGTTTGCAAACAAGAAGGTACTGAAATTTACCCCTACGAAAGCAAGGGAACAATTTAACATATTATATAATGATCATATCATATAATGATAGTTCAAAATGTATACAAGATTTAATTTTTAAATTCTATAATTGTGCTTTGGAAAATCTCAACTTATGTGAAAAATATTTTGATGGAGCTCCTATTTTAATAAGATCAAATTTTCTTCTCGATGAGAATTAAATGATACCCAGAAAGTCTAAGATTTCGTACCATCTAAAACTAGTAACACATTTAAAAAATCATAGAAAAAAAAATGAAGTGAAGAAAAAAAAAGACCTTGCCTATAAAAACATTTGGGTTGCGATACTAGCATATTCTAATACAAAAGAATTGAAAATGAGAATATCCTCCATTTAGTAAAATGACTGTGAGCGTAACAGGTATCTCACCACCTATAGATATTTTCTTAAAAAAAATATGGCCAAAGGAGAAGGATCAACTGGAGGTGCTACAGTTGAAAGTGATTAACCATAAAATGCGCTTCAAAAAAGATTGCGGCGCAGACAGGACAGGGTCCGAAGAGGACCGCCGGCGGGGATCTGCGCGCCTGGAGCCGGGTGCGAGCAGTGGAGCGGCGGCTCTCCGCGCTAATTCTCCTCGCCTCCTCAGCGGCGACCCAGCCTCAGAGGCCCTCGCTCGTGCAGCCCCGTCTCCCCTGCACGAGCCGCGCCCGCGAGCGAGCTTAACAGCAAAAAAAATCCTCACCACCAACCAGGCACCTGTCCCAGAGGAAAAGGGGAGAGTTGGTCATGCCAAGAAGGGTGAGGAGGAGGAGGGGAGGACTGACACTGAGCTGCCGGCACCAGAAACAGAAGGCTGCCCTCGCTGTTGGGGGTAAGTTCCGGCCATTGCAGAAAAGAAGGATCCCAGCTCCGGGATAACTAGCCTTACCCTTCACTCTGCTCCCTTCTCTTCCCTCTCCACGGCTCTGACTCCCACGAATCTGTGTCTCTTGGTCCCTCTAGCCGCTGGGTGAGGCATGTTCAACCCTTAGACATTATTTTCTCTGCCCAGTCAAGCCATCTCTGGCCCCTTAGCTGTAGAGGCACAAGGAACGTGTGTGTGTGGAACATGTGTGTGTGTGTAACGTGAGAGTGTGTGTGCGCTCAGTCGCTCAGTCCTGGGACTCTTTGTGACCCCATAGACTGTATAGCCTGCCAGGCTCCTCTGTCCATGGGACTCTGCAAGGCAAGAATATTGGAGAAGGTTGCCATTTCTCCTCCAGGGGATCTTCTGGCCCAGGGTCCATCAGGCATCTCCTTAGTCTCCTGCACTGGCAGGAGGATTCTTTATCACTGAAACACCAGGAAAGCCCACAAGGAGCATGGGGAAGATGAATTCAACAGGCAGTCCCTTGTCTAAGGGTGGACCATTTTCTCCTGGAGGTGTAGCTCCTATACACAGTGCCTATGCCTGCCCTTTGAGGCTGAAGAACAAGAGGTTTTAAGGTTGAGAGAGGGACCCCTGGCAATGTGGGAGGGAGGGAAAAGCCTTCAGAGTAGGGTGGGGCATATACACTGTTGCGCTAGTTACAACATTCTCATTTCAGATAGCATTCTTTCCCCTTCATGTCCGCTTAGTCCTCCTATGAACTAAGCCACAGTGGGACCTGGAGTCTCTCTTTCCCCTGCTGCTGCTGCTGCTGCTGCTGCTAAGTCGCTTCAGTCGTGTCCGACTCTGTGCGACCCCTGAGATGGCAGCCCACCAGGCTCCCCCATCCCTGGGATTCTCCAGGCAAGAACACCGGAGTGGGTTGCCATTTCCTTCTCCAATGCATGAAAGTGAAAAGTGAAAGGGAAGTCTAGGCAGACCTAAATAGCTGCTTCCATGTTAGTGCATGATGAGGGACAAGGAAAAGTTTCCTTCATCATCTAGTCTAGAACCATAAGAAGCAGAAGTGAAAGAGGTTCAAGGAGCCACAAGCAGGGAAATGGGAAGATTTGGAAAGGAAAGAAAAATGGAGTAGGAGATCTCTAAAGACCCAAGTTACTACAGGTAAAGGTGTACTATGTGAAGGATTCCTGGGGCTTTGCTAACCTGCCTACCTCTAACCCCTCACATCTAGCCACCGCCAGAGGCCACACAAAACAAGTGACCCCTGTAGCTACCACCTGCCCCACTGTGGAGTCAGAGCAAAGTTGCAACAGCCACTCTGTGTGATTCTAGCATGCGTAATAATTATGAAAACAAAAACAAAAAGCCTCAAGTGGGGCCATTTGGGGAAAAAAAGAAAAAGATTGTAGATAATTTTGTGAATTTTTTTCCCACAAAAATTCAAAATTTTCATTAGAAAAATACAGGGGCATGTAATTAAGACTTACATGGCCAAGAAACTGATTAAAGTATGTGACTCCATATCCAGAATAATTATTCTTTTATCTTTTAGCATTTAGATAATATTTAAAACATTTTTAAAGTTGGTTTAATGTACACAGATATATTCTTTCAACTTTTGAAAGAATTGTATTTTAAAAAATAATTTATAATAGAATTATTTTATCGGCCCATCAATATGGTAATATCAATTTTGGTGGTCAATAAATACCACTTTCTAATAAATATGTAACTTTAGTTATTCCTGTGACCTCTTTCACTCTCAAGAGTGCACTAGTTTGGACAGTAAATTATATGATCACTCTAATTATAGATGAAGGAACAAGTTTCTTAAAACACTGCCTTTTTCATCATGGTAATCTAGAAGGAACCAGGGTACCAATCATTTTGTGTTTCTGATAGGTATGTGATGGAGGTGCTCACAGGCAGGAAAAGTTAACAAAGGTGATCAAAAAAGAAGTAAAGAAGGAGGAATCATAAACATCCCCCCACACATCAAAACCAGTTTCCATAAAGAGTACTGTAAAGAATACTAAGCTAATATATGAATCTTACCTGCAAATGCACTAGAAAGATTTTGGAAAGCTGGATTCTGAAACTTGACATACTTGTCTGTCCACCATGCAGTTTCAGTCCTTACCATTGGGACTCTGATATGTGTAGATGAATTAAAGTTGTACCAAAGAACAATGGTGTCTGTGGGGGAAATTAAAGACTGTGTTAAGAGATTCAGGCAAGCATTTTTGCCACGCTTGGAAGTGCACAATCAGACACAGCTGAAAAAGCAGGGTTTGAGAAGACTCTTCACATGCCTGCATGCCATAGACGCTGGAATCAGAAGGCGATTCCTTTTCTTTCTAAGACCCCGATTATTGAGAAATACTCTTAGGCTCCATTTAACTAACTCATGTTTCCCGACTACTTCAGATCTCTGGTGAAGAACTTACTTGCCAATGAAGTATAAATCAGTGGATAATGTACACAAACATTAAAAAAAGCAACCTGCCACTCAGCTGCAGGAGTAATCTTCTGGACATTAGGTTTTACACACTTATGAAAGGAAAGATGCTGGAGACAGAAAAAGTCACCTACCATTGAACATGCTGTTGGCAATTGCACCACAAGGAGCGATGGGGAGCCCATTGTCAGAGGTTCTGAATGGAGCACAGTTTCTAACATCCTGGAGGAGAAATGACACAGGAATACGTGATTTTGGTAAACTCTTAACAATGCTGCAAGTGAAAACACTGGCACTATAAACCAACCCACACTGATCCATTGGCACAGACTGAGATTAGGGACCACTGCCTGTTGTTCCCAGGCTTCTGGCTCACCTAGGCTAGAAAATGTTTGTGTTTTGAAGATATTTATGTGTGTATACACATGTGTGTAGTTTCTTTCCTCAGTAACAGTACATAGCATACTGAATATGTCTGCAGGAAGAAATTGTACTTTCCTGGCTGTGCTAAATGCCACACTCAGCCCACACTGGGATACACTTTAAGAAGTTTTCTTATTGTAGTATAATATGTTCTAAAAACTATATAAATTGAGTCTACAGCTGGATGACAGACCACAGGGAAATCCACCTACCTACCAGAATATATTTTAAAAAGAATGGCTGCTAAAAACCATTTGGTTATCCCTTTTATATAGTGTCAGTATAGAAAAGGTTTCCTTTAGCTTTTATTGCCAGTATGTTGAATATCATCTACCTAGAGTCAAGTTTTGTAATCTTAGGTCCGAAAGGATATTCAGTAAACCAAAGGCTTTTATTCAATCAAGTAGAGCCCAGTGTCCTTAAACTAGGCTGCCTGAAGGCCCCAGTTATAAAAAAAGACAGTGGTGGACACAGAGTGAACCGGACGGAGATGAACCACTTAAGGTTACTGTCAAAATTGTTGGTGCACCCATCCACTAAAACGGGGAAGTTTAAAGAAAACTACAGAAATCAAGTGTGCAAAAATAATACTGAAATCTATTTGATATGTCATTCAAAGAAGCAAACGCTCTACTGTTTGAAGCAGCTCCAGTATGCCATCAACTTATTAACAGAAACAAATCCTGAATTGTGGTTGCAAAGGTGCTTGAAGATTTGCCCTTCTGACACATTCATTATCACCAAGACTTGGGCAGTCCACTATGAATCTGGCTTTAATATAAGATGTTGTTAAACTAAAAAATGGGTGACACATGAAAGGATAACCATCTCACTGGAGAAGACTCGCATTCCTGTTCTGAGGAGGGAAAGGGCTCATTCTCAACAGCAGTTATCCTGAGTACTCAGCTCCTTCAGTTCACAAAAGAATGAAAGGAGCATTTCTGTCTTGTAAAACCTTAGCTTTTGAGTTTATTTTCCATACGCTCTTTTAGACTGAAAGATCTATCTGGTTAAAAAAAAACACACAAAGAGTATCATACCAAATTTAATAAAGCCCTACCTTTACATCTGCACCCACCAGCTGGATATTACTTCTGGACAGAATATACCGATAGAGGTTCTGATAGAAGCCATACAATTTATAGTACAGATAAACATTACCCTGTGGAGGAGAACATCAAGATATAAGAAGAAAGAAAAATAAATGGAAATATTAACACACATGGATGGGATTTGTTAAATATAAGTAGTACCAAAAATATTGATTGGGAACTGAAAGTTTCCTTATTTCAAATAGAAACCCAAGAAATTGTTTTTAAAAATCAATGTTGGAAAAATCCTAGTATATAGTATATACAGAATTATTAAAATGAGTAAATAACTTATTTTTAATGTTTATGTAAGGGGTACTACATTCCTGCCTTGAAAAAAAATTTATAACTAGGCTTTGTATTCTCAAAACATAAAATTTGATTCTTCAAATATTTCCCCCAAACACTAAGAAAGATGCTTTGCCTAGGGGTTGTGGTAAGCATCAAGTTCACGTAGTTTCAAAGCAAATCCATGAAACATAATTTAAAATTGGAGCCACTAAGCATATTTAGGTGCATGGGCCCACTGTCCAAAGACAAAAAGCCGACTCCAGGGCTGCACTCACTGTCCATAAACCCGGCTCCAGTGCTGCGCCCACTGTCCAGAGACATAAACCCAGCTCCAGGGCTGTGCCCACTGTCCACAGACATAAACCCAACTCCAGCACGGTGACCATTGTCCATAAACCCGGCTCCAGTGCTGCGCCCACTGTCCAGAGACAAAAACCCAGCTTCAGCGCTGTGCCCACTGTCCATAAACCCAGCTCCAGGGCTGTGCCCACTGTCTACAGACATAAACCCAACTCCAGCACGGTGACCACTGTCCACAAACCCGGCTCCTCGGCTGTGCCCACTGTCCACAGACATAAACCTGGCTCCAGGGCTGTGCCCACTGTCCATAAACTCAGCTCCAGCGCTGCGCCCACTGTCCACAGACATAAACCCAGCTCCAGTGTTGTCCTTTTATCTTAGGATCTAACACAGACCCATGGGATGTAACACTTGATCAAGAAATGGTGATCCATTTGTTATGGACAAAAAGATGGAATAGTTCACTAATCTAGAAGAAAGATGATTTTCATCTTAGCAATAAGTAGTCCCAGTGCCACGAGAGATATGCCTTGTCATGGATGCTGCCACGAGACTGCCCTTTTACAGGCTACCATCATGCTTCTACCTTTGTGGTGACAGACCAGGGCCCTTCTCTAGGAGGGCTTGGTACTGATTTTACTAACAGCACATATGATGCAAATGTAACTGTCTAGTGTAGCTACTTACTGTAGCCCTCCAGCCCTACAGCCCTCCTCTGTCTATGGAATTCTCCAGGCAAGTGGGTAGCCATTCCTTTCTCCAGGGGATCTTCTTGACCCAGAAGTCAAACCCAGTTCTCTTGCTTTGCCGGCAGAGTCTTTACCATCTGAGCCACCAGGGAAGCCCCAAATAATATAATACCTATCTCCAAAATAATAAAGGCATGCATCTAAAACTATGAAGGTCTAAGTTTTTATTAAGTGACTCCTAAATGTTAGGTGCTATATTCAGTCCTAGAAATACAAAAGTATTCCTTTACAGTTCCCTGAGCCAATTGATTCTCTTATGCTATGCAAATTTGCCCTTGCCCTAAGGACCTTTAAGAGGATGAGTATGGGAGATGGGATCTGGGACCCAGGGCAGGCTGAAAATAAAGGTCATAGGAAGTGTGGCCAGTGACAGAAAACCACAAAGCCTGAAGAGCTTAGTCCCTGGTAAGAGAAAAGTCTCTGGGACACTGAGAAGGGGAGATGCTGGGCCCTGACAAAGAGGCAGGTTGCAACATCATAAACAGACAGCATGGATGTGAAGGCAAACAAGTCAGGCATAGTGGGAACGATGGATTACATTTCCTCACACAGAGAGGTAATCTCTATTGATGACCCATAACTACAGAAAATAGGAAGTCCATGGAATGGAACTTGCCATACATTTTCTTGGGAGCTAAGAAGAGAATTCTACTTACCTAAGGTTATATATTCATATAAACAGGACAAAATAGATAGTGAACACTCACACTTTAGAGACAGGAGTGTTTTTCATAAACTTGTTTCAGTGAGCCTTTGTCCAAGACTTTATAAGGCCTCGTTGACTGCATCTTTCTGATTAGTCCCGGAGGCGAATGCACTGTGTGGTGTTTCTTTTCCTCAGTGCAGGATTCCTAGTTCGAGGCCGAGAGTCTTGCATGGATCTGTCGTCTAGCGTGTGTGATGTGTGTGACCTGGCGAGGTGAAGGCCCTGCGGTTGCCCTGAACAGTTTGGTTAGATTTTTACGAGAAAGACTCTGTCTGAAAGGAATGGTCAGCAGCTGGGAACATTTATTTGCCTTTAGGATTTCAAAGGACACAGACAGATGGGAAGCTGAAGCCTTTTAAGGCTTTATCGTTTGGATTTTTTCCTTCAAAAAAGCACACTGAGCCCCTAAGAAGAAACCAATCCTGCTGACACCTTGATTTCAGATTTCTGATTTCTAGAATTATGAGAGAATAAATGTCTAATGTTTTAAGAATGAAAAAAAAAAAGGCAGTGCTAACTTTACTTTTGGGTGGTGGTAGCATGGTGAGTTGAGGAAGGCAAAAAGGGACACAACTGTAGACAGCTAGAATTTTGACCTCTAACAAAAGAACACAGATATAAAACTTCCCCATGGACTTTATATACACATCACTTACAACCCAAGTACTGATTCTCTTATGCTATGCAAATTTGGCCTCACCCTAAGGACCTTTAAGAGGATGAGTATGAAAGATGGGAGCTGGAACCCAGGGCAGGCTGAAAATAAAGGTCATGGTACATGTGACCAGTGATTCAGTAATTTCCATACAATTTCCATCTGAATTACTCAAAAAATGATTAAAGATATAGTTGTACTCATACTATTACTGATGCCAACATGATTTCATCTGGGATCAAGGGGGAAAGGGACACATAGAATCAAAGCTTCCTCGAGCATAAAGCCATAACATTAAGCACTTTATCTTTTTTCCATTCATTAACATTTCAGCGCCTACCGTGTATATTGTGCTATGCACTGTGGAGGAAGCAAAGGTTCTTATGTTCACCCAAAACCATTAACTGAGAAACTACAGGCTGCCAGACATAGTTACAGGTGAGCGCGCATGCTAAGTTGCTCAGTTGTGTCCAACTCTGCAACCCTATGCACCACAGCCCACCAGGGTCCTCTGTGGGAGGAGCCCACTCCTCTGGAGTGGGTTGCCATGCCCTCCTCCAGGGGATCTTCCTGACCCAGGAGTTGAACCCAATGTCTCCTGCATTGGCAGGTGGGTTCTTTACCTCTAGCACCACCTGGGGAGACCAGTTGTAGGTGAAAGACAGACAATAAACCATACGTATAATAATCTGTTCATTTATATGGTAAGTTTGAAGGTGATAAGCATTGTGGAAAAAATGGAAATTACAGCAAGGTAATATGAATCATGACTGAAGCGACTTAGCAGCAGCAGCAGCAATATGAATCAGGAGTGCAGGGGCAGGGTGAGTAGGCAGGCAGCAGTATGAAATTGGATGGTTAGCTGATAACTGAGCCAAGCAGGACCTGAAGGCAGCAGGGGCGTTAGCCGAGGGGATGCCGGGCATGCGGACGAAGAGAATGCCTGACTTGTCTGTGGAACAAAGAGCCCACTGTGGTCAGAGAGTGGGTAAGGAAGAGAATGGAGAGAGGAGGTTAGAGAGGAAATAAGTAGTCAGATCATGTAAGGCCTTGGAAGGACTTGCGGTTTTTCATGGAGTGGAAAGAGAAGCCATTGCAGGGCTTTTTGAGCAGAGGAATAACATGATGGGACTCAACGGTTTAAAAAGTTCAGTCTGGCTGTTATTCAAGATTTGGATATAACGGGGAGATCTGGTAGGAAGCTGTTGCAGAAATCCAGGTGAGAGGTGGGTGTGGAGCTGAGAGCAGCAGCAGAGGTGGGTAGAGGTAAGCAGATTCTGGATATATTCCAAAGGTAGAGCCCAGAGGATGGATTGGAGGTGAGCTGGAGAGAAAGAAAGTAGTCAAGAATGACCCTGGGCTTTAAGCCTGAGCATCAGAAGGACAGAGTTGTTGCCAACCGAGATTGAGAAGTCTGTAGGTTGGAATGGTGTACTTTTTGGGGGGAGGGCATGGAATAGGTAAGGGGAAAAAGCGGATATTCATTCAGTTTTAGAAACATTAAGCTTCAGATAGCTATTAGACAGTTGAATAGTGACACCAGGAAGGCAGCTGGAAATACAAGTGTGGATATTGGAAGAGATGATTGGGATAGGGAAAGAAAAGAGAGCGTTGGTGATAGAGAGTGTTTAAATCTAGGCGGTAGATGCTGTTTCCTAGCAAGTGAGTGCAGACAGAGAAGAGAAGTCTAAAGACCAAGACTAGAGCCCGGAAGCTCTCCACAGAAAGGGTCTGGGGGAAACAAGAGAACAGCAAAGGAACCAAAGAAGGGCAGTCAGAGCGGAAGTAGGAAAACCAAGGGAGTAAGATCTCTGAGAGAAGAAGATGTGTCAAGGAAGAGGGAGTGACCACCTGTGTGCAGTGGGTGACAAGGCCCCGAGGACTGAGCCCTGGATTTGTCCAGGAGGAAGTCACAGGTAACTCTGCAGTTTCACTGAGTGAGAGAATGAGAGGAATTAGAAGTAGCCACGACAGATGACTCCTCTGGTGACTTTTCCTGCTAATCTGAGGAAAGAAATGGGCAGATAGCAGGCTGGGAAATTTGGGAGAATAGAAGAGATAAAGATAGGTGAGGGACTTCCCTGGTGGTCCAGTGGCTAAGACTCTGTGCTCCCAATTCAGGGGGCCTGGGTTTGGTCCCTGGCTAGGGAACTAGATCCCACATGCCACAGCTAAGAGTTCACATGCTGCAACTAAGATCCTGCACAGCCAAATAAGCAAAGTAAATATTTGTTTTTTTTAAGATAGGTGAAACAATGTGTCTGAGTGCTGGTGGGAATTATCCCGTAGACAGGAAAGTTGATGATGTATGAGAAGTGAGAACTGCTGAGTTAAATCCTTATAAAGGCAAGAAAGACTGGCATCTACCGCACAAGTGGAGAGGTGAGCCTTCAGATGGGAGCATGGGTGGTTCACCTGTGGCTGCAAGCGGGAAGGCGGAGTATGCAGTGCAGAGATGAGCGGGTGTGCAGTTGTGGTGTGGCATGTCAAGCACGGTCCCTGTCCTCAGGGAGGTTCCTGTGAATAGTGGAAGTGAGTACAGGATATTACACGGGTGACTGTAAGTCCATCAGAGGAGAGGAAACAGCGCTCCCAGAACACAAATGTGGGCAAATTCTTGCTGGAGGCATGAGTGAAAAGGAGGCCCAGGGAATACTGGGGGTGATATTAGGGGCTCAAAACTAGTGAGATCTTACAAGTGCAAGTGAGAGGAGAGACTTTCTAGGCAAAAGAACAGCAAGAACATAGAGAGTTGTATCGTGGCAAAGCAAACTGGTCAGTTTGGCAGGAGTACAAGGTCTCTTGCAGAGATAAAGATGAAAAGGTAGTTGGTCCTCAGGTGTCGAAAAGCAATCTGAAAGAGTGCACATTTTGAGGGGGTGCAGGGTGTGATCTACCGTTTCTGCAAATAACAATGGGAGACAAATAGGAGAAGCCAAAGGCTAGAAGTGCAGTTAAGGCTGCTGTGGCACAAGACCAGGAGGGCCTGAACTAGGGTGATGCCAAGAAACTGGAGGGACAAAGTGGTTGCGAGAGACACGCAATATAGAACACTGCTTACACATCAGAGGTGTGGATGAGAAAGGGGCAGGCAGGGTGGAGTTAAGGAAGAGAATTTTGAGTCTTGGTGATGAGATCTTTCCCAGAAATAAGGAGTCTTTCCCAGAAGTAAGGAGGATTTTTCCAGGAGATGATGCCAAGTCTGGTTTGGGAAGGAAGCAGGGCCTTGAGGATGGGATGGTCAGTGATTAACTCAAGAGAAGTCCTGCCCACAAGGGAAGACTCCCACGCAGAATCTCTCAGCAGGGGAAGAAGAGGGAATGAGGCAGTTTATGGAGGACGGCACTGTCAGGGGAGAGGTGTGGACACAAGGGGCAGGATCTTTGAAAAGTTGAAGGAAACACATTTTCATTTGATCGTATCTTTGCCACCTAGAAAGACTGTGGAGGCCCTGAAAAGGAGCCTCTTGATCTCCTAACTGCAGGAAGTGGAATCAAGGGACCACGCGGTGCCCGTGCTCTGAGGTCGTCCTGTGTTTGCACTGAGGTCATACTTCCCATGGCTGGTCCCAGCCAGTGGCTCAGCAATAGTGATCCTGAGGCAAGGACTCTCCGTTGGCCTTGCTGAAACTTTCAGAAGCATACACTGCATCTGACACCTTCCTTCCCTCCTCCCTCCTACTCACCCTGTCTCTCTACCCTTCTCTTCCTCTGTCCCTCCAGCCTTCCTTCTCCCCTTCCTGCTCCTTCCCCGAGGGGTGGGAGCTGCGCTGTGGTTCGACAGCTCTCCCAGCCTTCTCCATATTTTCCAAGGCAGGCAGTTCCCTCGGTACATCTCTGGCGTGTCTAATCCTGTCCTGGCATCTGGTTCTCAGGAGGACCTGGACGAACACGAGACTTTAATCAGCGCAAGAGCAGGGACAGCTCTTAATATTTCTTCGGCATTTCTCACAGTGTCTGACAGCCAGGCAAGAGTCACCTTAGGGATTAGCCAACTGCATGCAAAGAACGACTTGGAGAGGGGCCCAAGGAGAGTCCCACCAGGTGTGTGACCCTTGACACTAACTCAGTGTGTGACCTTGGCCAAGTCACTTAACCTCTCAACCCATTAATTTTCTCACTATAAAACGAATGGCCAGATTCAGAGATTTCTATGGTCTCCTCCTGTGCTGACACTTGCCATACAATCTGTTTGACTGATGTTAAGAATTATGTTACAAAGTTGAGTAAGTAAAGAATCTGGAAATTTAGACACAAAGGAGAAGAATGAAAATTCCAAGGGGGGAGAAAATGGGTAGGGAAGAGAGTTGCACACAAACTCAATACTTTATAAGACCCGCTGCCATTCCCACCCTGCTTTACTTTTTTGTATTTTCAACTTTGGAAAGCATTTGGTGGAGATCACAAACTCACTGCCATGTGTTAATTAGGAACAGAACAGCATAGAGCCAAATGAAGGCTCCTGAATCTCACCTCCATTTTCTGTGGAAGGTAAAAGGAAATAGAGCAGTTGCATTCTTTGTCAAAATTAGTGGCCTCTTCCCGCAGTTTTGCACAAGTTGCACATTTTTCTGTATAATTAATCTGTCAGACAGGGAAAAGAATGATTCTTAATTAAAAAGGGATGTGAGTACACACCTTAAAATCCTGTCTACTCAAGTC
>NW_011494740.1:1874272-1915176 GCF_000754665.1 Bison bison bison | reverse complement strand
ACCAGGCTCGCGGGGTCGAGGGCACGCTGTCTGGGACGTGAACCAAGGGCAGCTCCCTGGATGCGCAGGAGGAGTGGGCCCCCTTTCATTTTGGCTCCCGGCAGTATTCTGCCATGTACTGGAGTTCAGGGTTTCTACTGCATGTTTAGCCTGTTGTGATGAAGGCTAACACCTCCATCGTAAGAAGTCACCATTAGGAAAGTATTAGCCAGTGACTCAGGAGAACTGGGCCCATGGCCCAGGTCTAATCAGCTTTATGGGGAAGTCACTCCACTGCTTTTCCATGTTATCATATGGAAAATACTTATACTAGTGAATTCTTCTGCATGATGTCTTGAGGAAGTTATTGAAAATGACCAAACATAGAAAAAGAAGTGTTTCAGAAATGTAGAGTTATGTGAAACAATTGTTTTAAAAATTGTTGTTACGTTCTGTAAAAGTTAAATTCTGTGCAAAATGGAATAAGTGGACTCTAAAAAAAAGGGTAGTGTGTCCCACGTGGGCAAATCCTGTGAGCTCTGGCTCCACTCAGTGATGTGAAGATGGAGTTGGAAGGAGAGTTGGGAAAGGAGGCTCAGAGAGAGGCCATGGGGCCACGCATTGCCCTTCTGCTCCGGGGAACACTCATCTTGGGCACCCGGGGGTGGTGTGGGTGCTGCTGGCAGCTTCTGCTTTTCCCTCACCCGTGCTGAGGGGTAATTAGAAGAGTCTGAGGACCGGAGAGGAACAGGGATTGGCTTTCTTCCCAGTAAATTACCAATCAGATTTTAGATTCTTTGGGAGAGAAGACTAATAAGAAAGAAGGAACTTTAAATACTTGCAAAGCCACTGGGTGTTTGGAGTCAAAGGGGTGAAGTGTGAATACTAAATTAAAGATTAGCCAAAAGGCTACTTGATGGTACTCAGTTGCTTATACTTACTTAAATCATTCTTTAAGTATGCAGAAAAACTTACACTATTATTTTTAAAAATACTGACCCCTTTTCTGTTTGTGAAACTGCATTCTAATTTTTTACAAGCAATAAAGAACAGGGCTGTATCTAATTGAGACCTAGCGCACGGAACTGTGTCCATCCAGTCTCTGATATTGAGTTCAATACTTAACCTCCAGGGCCCACATTTTGTTCACCAGCATCATTTTGACTAGCAATGAACTGATGTGTGAGCTCACTGTAGTAGTGTACATTGTACTTCACGGATTCTTGTGAGAGTTCTATAATGCCAAAACAGAAAAAGTGTCTTTGTTGATGAATAAATTTTTGAGTAGATGACATCCAATGTGCTTTCTAGCTCTAAAAATTTTATGAGGAAAACATATCAAAAATCAACGTGTTTAATCTACTTTGCTGCATGAGTGCTTCTGTAAGCGTGTAGCTCTAAAATGACGGCAAAGATCATAGCCTGCTCCTCATAGAATTTTGGAAAGGCGGGAATTATCATTCTTGCTTAAAGTGAATTGCAAAAAGGGCACTTTCTTGTTGTGCCTCAGGGCTGACTGAGAAGAGAAAAACCAGCTCAGAACTCTTCTACTAAGTGTGTGTTGACAACACTGGCCTGAGATACATGCTTCATCTCATCACCCCTTATAATGAAACACTTTCATGTGCAATAGAAGATCACACTCCATGGGTGGCTTCTGGTTTTTCTGTATAAAAACAAAATGTTTAGAAACAGTCCTAGCTGAAGTGGCTTAAAAGAACAGCTGATTGAAAAATCCTCTTAAAATCATGATTAAACCATTCTGTTGAAACTTGCTTGCAGAGTGGCCTTGCCAACCATGGGGTGAGGTTCTCCTCTCACATATAAGGTGACATCATTCAGCAATGGCTGCCTTGTGATGGAGGCTGCACTTCATAGTGGGTGGGGATGGGTGCTCAGAAGGGAGGAAGCTGGAAGAACATGGGAAGAGGAGGGGGAGAATGAGAAAGAAAGGGGTTGGTGAAGAATAAAATGGAAAAGTAAACAGGATGAGCTCTGTGGAAATGAATATCAGCCTTGTAACCAATTACTTTGCAATTGCCTTCAACACGGCAAGCTTATTTTCCTCCTGCCATTTTGGCCTCTGCCACATGGTAGGGCCTGGCGGTTTACATGATCATACTGGAGGACTCAAGAGGACTTAGGGCCACTGGGAAGCCAAGCTGCCAGGAGTGGGAGGGGAGAGCAGAACATTTCAGGGGAAAGGCAACACAGCAGGATGTGTTGGTGGGAGGAGTGGGACCTGAAATATTTTTCTTCTTTGAAGTCCCACTGTTTGCCCAAATCCGTTCTTTTAATAAGTGAGTGCCTGCTATGCACTGGGAACATGCAAGAAAAAGGTTGTGGATACAGCAAACAAGCCAGCTGCAGCTGAGCTCTCTGTTCTTGGCACCCACTGTCTTGCTTACTCTATCATTAGCTCACTGAAGGCAGGAATTGACTCTTACTTGGAGTTTACTCACCTGCACACCCAAAAGAACTCTGAGCATGTTCATATACTCATGAATGTTAAATCAGTGTTGCCAGACTTGGCCTCCATGGCAATTTTGCCACTAGCCTATGGGGAGAGGGACTAGATGAGCTCTCCACAGCTGCCTTCCGAATAGAGGTCATATGGTCTTGGTAATCTGCTCAGAGCTGATTGGCATGAAGCATTTACTTAATTTATTAAACCAAATGTGGGCAAGGCATCAGGCCAGATCTGAGCTCCCCTGCCCAGACCAGCTTCTGGGCTTCTCATTCTCCAATGGCTTGTTAGTCAAATTGGCAAAAGGCTTATGACTGAGGGGGTCACAGCTTAGCTTCAGCTTTTCTCACTCTGAGTAGAACCTGATTTATTTTAGTAAGAATCCTTTAGAGGCCAGAAAGATTTGTGTTCTTTTTCCTGGATTAAGACAATGATCTGAGGGAGTTTATTTGCAAAGGCAAAGGCAAATGCTTGAAAGTGGCACAAATTTGAAGACCTGTATCTTTGGCTCTTCACTCTTTTTATCATTATGATTCACAGGCATCTGGCAGGTCCCTATAAACAAGTATGACTGAACTGACCAGGTTGAGAGTGTCTGTCCTCAAGAGGGAGGAGGGATGAATAAAGCACAGAGAGGCTCTATCACCATCTGCAAAAGGGATGCTCCAGTCTCATCTAGTTCCCTGTGGTGGGGCTGGGCTCTCAAACTGACCATTCTTTACAGTCTCAAAGCTAAAATTCTTAGAATGCATTAAAATGTAAGATGGGACAAACCTCTACTTCCTTGATGCTCTTTGCAGACAACAGAAGGATGATGCCCATGCCAAGGCAGAATAGCCCTATGGCAAAAAAGCCAGAGAGGATTTCACTGGCTGTCAGCTGGAGCCGGAAGGCGGGCAACTGTTGCTGCTTCACCGCAGTGTTGTCTGGCAGTCTGGACTCGTAGTCCCGGCATTTCCTCTTCATTCTGGTCCTGCAGGTGACCCACATATACTTCTCAGACATTTATGACATTACTGCTCAGAGTAATACCACTTAATGTTAAGAATTATGTGACTCTTCCTTTGTGGTGGCAAAGTATCTCTGCTTCCTAGAATTATTCCTTAACCAGAACTGCTGTTCAGTAAGAGCACAGCTCCCTTCAATCAGCCACGGGTTCGTACATTTTTCTTAGGTTCAAAAACCTTGTTGTGCTAAGTGCCATGCCTAGGAGGAATAGTCCCCAGCAGGTCTGTATAAACCAACATCTGGCGACACCGGGAAGCAGTTACAGAAGGCTATTTCTGGGATGTGGTGACTAATTCAAGGCAAGCCTTTCCTGAAAGGGGAAAATGGATTTATCTTTAAGAACTTGCCCAAATTCTTGGGGATTAATACAAAAAATAGAAGTGAGTGCAGTCAACAAATGTGGCTGTCCATTAACATGAATATAAACTAAGTTGGGAAAATGCTAACTTTTTCCCAGGTTATAGCTAACTTTGCTATTTGTGATAATGAGGGAGGAAGAAACAGGAATTGCAAAACACAGATGTCTAATCTCAGTAGTTTCCAACTCTCTCATATATAAGAAAGACTCTGATAAGAAGGTGTGGATGAAAAACATCTCTTCCTAGCCTTTCTCCAAGCACCTGCTTTGATGGAGCCCAGATGAGGTAAGAGAAAGCAAGAGGAAAATAATCCTTTAAGTGTTCAATATTGTAATATGGTATCATTGCTTGGTTTGGTTTTGCTTTTTCACATATTAGAAATCTACTAACATTATTTTCATTAGGCTATTAATAATTACTTCTTCAAGATGCATTTAAAATGTAGAATTAGGATTTAAAAAAAATTAGGCAGCGTGTGAGTTTCTAATCTTTTTTATTAACATTAGGCAGAGAAGCCATGCTGGACTCTTTTTATATTAAAGAAGACAATGACTTTGGCAAATCTACCTAGTTTAAAAGAATACAGAACAAATGTAACTACTTACACTGGGATGTTTCCAATTCAGAGTCAAAGTTTCCCCTTGCAAGACTGGAAAAAAGCAGAATACCAATGGGAACTTTTCAGCAAGCCATTTGAATCGGGCTAGAGGGTAGTGACAAGTATGGCTGTTGGTATCAGACAGATTTGTGTGAGAAGACGGTAGTGAACACTTCTAGTTCACACCTACTATTTGTTTTAATAAGTAAATGTGGTCAAGAACCTTAGTTCAGTAACAGTCTGTGAGATTAGATAAAGTGTTCACAGTTAGCCTATAAAATATCAGATATGTTTGCAATCTAGGTACTTGTTTCAACACTGGGTGAGATTATAGTAAACAGGTAACGTCTACCAGAGGGGTCATTACAATAACAAATCAAGAACAGTATTTGTTACACTTTTTATAAAGTGACAAAACCAATCTAACCAAAATCCCAAACTAAAAGGTGCTTCACAGGAGTATATTAGGATTTCCAGAGAAATTCTAATCACAACGAATTGGCTCACAGGACTACAGAGGAGGTTGACAAGTCCAAAATCTGCAGAGCTGACGTTCCTCAAGTCTGAGTTTGAAGGCCAAAAGCTGCGGAAGAACCAGGAACGGGCAGTGTCAGTTTGAAGGTCATCAGGCAGGAAGAGGTGATGCTTCAGTTGGAAGGCGGAATTCTCTCTTACTTGGGGGAGGGTCAGCCCCACAAGGGTTACACTGAGCTATATATAGCTTGAGTGAATTTTCATTCTGTGGAGGCTTTCTTTCTTTTTCGTCTAACTTTTTGAGTTTGATCCGAGGTCCCGCAGAATGGAACTTGCTCTCTTAGCCTTGGGATTCCTGTGTGTGGCTTCTAGCCCACAGAGGTGCATGAGCAGCAGGCGGCTGGTGTGAGGAAGCAGGGGATTTGCTGGAGTGTGATTTGCCATGCTGCGAGGCTCATTTAAAATTTCACAGCATTTGAATGTGGAATGCACTAATGGCATCTGTTTGCTTTATTTTCTCATTTGTTGTATATACCTGACTCTCCAAACAGATAACCATGGTGTCTTTAAATGAGTATGGGAGATGTGGGTTTGCCTTCTGGTTCTGCTACTTAAACTAATGTGTATCCTTTCTGAGATTTGGTTTCATCATCTATAAAATATAAGACATTTCCTCCAGAATTATTTTAATGATTAAATGTGACAGACTATACATATTTTTCTAAATATATGTTCTAAGGAATGACAACTATATGCAATGTGGGATCCTTGACTGGATCTTGGAATAGAAAAAGGACATCAGTGGGAAAACTGGTAAAAATCCAAATGAAGTCTGTAGTTTAGTTAGTTAAATTGTACCCATGTTGATTTCTTAGTTTTGATAACTTTATTATGATTATACAAGATGTTAACATGGCGGGATGCTGGGGGAAGGGAATATGGGAATTCTCTATGCTATTTTTTTCTGTAACTATGAAATTATCTCAAAACAAAGAGTTAAACAGATGCATAAGGTAGTTGTAGTTATACTGTTGTCTTTTATTAGTTTATAAATTGCCACATGTACTCTTTCCATCACTACACCCTTCACACTGGGACTAGGCATTGCAGTTGATAAGTCTGTTCCACATGTACCATCTCATGAAGTACTCAGCAATCCTGCAAGGTGGTATTTCCATTTCACAGCTAATGAAACTGAGGCTCAGAGAGGGAAGGGGCTTGCCTGAGGCTGCCCAGATGCTCCTTCCCTTTTAAGAGAGCGCAGCCCTTAGCAGGTAGCCATTGCTGTGCATCATTACTCCGCACCCTGTTACCAGGCAACAGGTCCTGCTCAGCTACTGGTCAGCACTGCAGGGGGCCCTGCCCACAAGTAACAAACTGTCAATGAGGGTCCATTAGGGAAGCGATTAAGCCAACAGTGGTGTGGTGGTCGTCAGGTATAGAGTGAGGTAAGAGGCAAATTCAGGCCTTCCCTGGGAGGCCCCCCAGTTCAGCTAGCCCTGGGCCAGTGGGCAGCCTGGGGGCTGTGTCCAGCAGGACTCCAGAGCCCTCACCAGGGCCACTCACTGGTCTTGAGGCTGTGGTGAACCTCTCCCCTACCCCTGTCTCTGCTACCTGATAGCAGTGGCCTTCTGCCTGGGTCGCAGTCTGAGGAACCTGGTTCCACCCACCATGCCCCCCACCCCTTGTTTGGATGGCCTGAGGAGCCTGAGGGCCAGCTGGGTCAGGTGTCTGGCTCCCTCAGCAATGACGGCTGGCCAGGGTGTGGGAACATGGCTCTGAGGAAGCTGCCAACTAAGATCTACCTCCTCTTAGCTAGGACCAAGACCCTGAAGGATGATAGCTATTCCTTGGGACCTTGCCCTTCCTTGTCAGAACAGAGAATAACACTTGTTTGGTAGAGATTTACAGGAACATCGTTTCCTAATCATGACCTGACCTCAAGAACAAAAGATCTGACACCAAGAAATGTGCAACAACTAAACACACTCTTCCCTCACCTTTCCTAGAAAAGGGCTTTGCTAAAAGCTTTCAGTAATTTTGGGGTTCTTAAGGGATGAGCTACCCATCTCCTTGTATGAACCTGTAATAAACCTTGATCTGTTCCAAACTTCCGTGTTTTAGTATTGTTTGGCCTCACTGTGCGTCGGGCAAATAGACCTGTGATTTGGTCATACTGTCTCCTGTATAGTCACATCAGAGGCCAGCTGGTGAAAGAAAAACTCAGTCTCCTTAACAAAAATCACACACAAGCTAGCGATGCTTTATTACACAAGGGATTTGGCAAAGGGCACATTCATTTTGTTAAAGAATCCCCACCTAAGATTCCTAGTGATCCATCTGGTGACACAGTCAACTTAATAAACAATAGCTGGTATTTACCAAGTGCTTGCAATGGGCCAGAGCCATACAAATCCCACCAGGAAAACAGGACTTTTCACTAGGATCCAGATTTAGAAAAGGCCCAGCTTCAAAGATTCTGTCTTGCACAGACTTAGCACTCCCATTTCCAGAAGTTCAAAAACTTCCTTTCTTATCTAAGGGAGAAAAAAAGAAGAAAAAAAAAGTTTTAAGATCAAGAGAGGATGGATTTGGTGAATAAATTCAACTATCTGGATTCCCTGGTATTTATGCAGCTGTTATGGCCAGAATCAGGAAGAGCAAAACCACATTTTATTCAGATTTGAAATATTTACATAAGTAAAGGAGGAGGAACTATATAAGACATCAGTTTCATGTAGATGTCCTCTTGTTTGTAGCCCTTCAAAATAAAATCTCATAGGAAAAATCTTACCCAATGGTGGTTCAAGATATCCAAAGTATGTCTAGACTATACACAGTATTGTAATACTGGTAACTACTAATAATGACATCATCACAATAAAAATAAGTCTGGGTTAAAAGGGTTTTTGTGAATACTATTTCTTCCTCATTATTATAATTGGAAAACTAGTGGTGGCTTACTCAGATTTAACATTATAAGCAAAATCATCAAATATGCCCTCATGTGCGTGACATTAAGTTGGTTCAACTGGTTTTAAGAAACCAGTCAGTTCAGGAGACTCTGTGTGTGTGTATATGTATGTGTGTGTAGGAAACTCAGACAATGGTTTTTAGCCTAACTCACTAATCAATTAAAATCAGGTTTGGTTATTCTGAGGATATAGTTTTATATAGCAAATTAATTCAGCATATTTGGATTGCAAGCTTCTTTGATAGTCACTGTCATGATTTATTCCTGGTTGGTGACTGGCAGCCATGTTTATTACTGCACAACCCTATTCTCTCCAACAGCTACTTCTTCTTCTTCTTTTTTTTTTATTTATTTTTTTCAACAGCTACTTCTAAGCATCAGGCTAGATTGAAAGATTATCCCCATAACATGGTGGGTATCAAGTCAATTGTCACATTATGATGATAATGGATGACTTTCATAAATATATAATCAGCTAATGCTGGTCCCACAAAGGTATTCAATCAGTTTTAATTCACTGAGACATCAAAAAAATTTCCCCACTCCTCAAAACGTAAATCACTCATTAAGTAAGCAGGTTTTTGGGTATGTGGAGATGCAAGCAATGAGGCAAGTTTGTGCCCCTCACGTCCAAATGCACTTCTAAGGACAAAAAGGCAAAGATGATCGTGTCTCTAAAACAAGGCACAGGGAAATATGCCAAGTCCTCCAGACCTTCCTGTTTCCCAAAGGTACAGTATAGAGTGGACCCCAGGGGGACAGAGGCCATTGGGCATTTAATGAAGAAACAAAGCTGATTCCTATAAAACACATGGAAAGGATACAGTTATGTGTAAGGGGTAAGATGGCCTCTATAATTGTAGTTACTTCAGAGTTAAAAGAAATCATTTCAAAGGCCAGAATGTGCTGGCTCCTCATGTCAAAGACTTTATTGCTGTGTTTGAACTCAAGTTCAAATTGAAAAAAAAAAGATTAAAGGGAAGTGCTGGATTGCTGGTTACACGGTACCTCGGGAATGTCCATCATCCTTCTCAACTTCTGATCTCTCCAGTTCCAGTCAAAAATCAGAAACTTTAAGGGGTTCAAATGAAGGCCACCTGAAAGAGACAGAGAGTTGCTACATTAAAGAACTCATGACATAAGCTTATTAAAAGGATTTTTTATTCCTTTGGTTGCTTTTTATTTTTCTGGCCTCATTTGTTCTTTTCTCCCCACCCCATCCCCCCAACACTGGCAACTAATCTCTGCACATTAAGTGCTGTCCCTGTCTGATGGAAAACAAATGCAACACTCTGAGACTTGCTCTCCTTACAATCTTATCACTGATTCTCGGGGAAGCTGCTCTTGCTAAGCTTGTGAAATGCTCAAGGGCTGGCAAAGAATCAATCCCAGGCCTCCCTTTTACCAAGCCCCAGAGGGTAAAGTCTCATTCCGACAGGAATTTGGTAAGATGTATCCTACAGTTCCGGAGAAGGCAATGGCAACCCACTCCAGTACTCTTGCCTGGAAAATCCCATGGACGGAGGAGCCTGGTAGGCTGCAGTCCATGGGGTCGATCAGAGTCGGATAGGACTGAGCGACTTCACTTTCACTTTTCACTTTCATGCATTGGAGAAGGAAATGGCAACCCACTCCAGTGTTCTTGCCTGGAGAATCCCAGGGACGGGGGAGCCTGGTGGGCTGCCGTCTATGGGGTCGCACAGAGTCGGACATGACTGAAGTGACTTAGCAGCAGCAGCAGCAACCTACAGTTCATGAGTCTGAGTAAACTTCAGGAGCTGGTGGTGGACAGGGAGGCCTGGCGTGCTGCAGTCCATGGGGTCGCAAAGAGTCGGACATGACTGAGCAACTGAACTGAACTGATCCTATAGTTCAGGGCAGAGACCCTTCAGAGGAGTTGAATCCAGTAGAGTCTGCCTGTCTCTGAAAAGGTGAATCAGCAGAAGTTTGAAGACAGGGTTGGGAGGTTAATTTCAGGCAGAAAATAGAGTTAAGATGAATGAGCTCCAAAGTCTGCTGTCCTTTGAGAAAACTGGAGAACAACTCATTCCTACTGTCTTCATATCTATCTAGAGACAATACTTAAATGTGGGGTGGAAGGGGACCTCAGAGGTTGTTTGTTCCAGAGGTCCCAGAATTGGGCAGTTAGCTTTTCCCTACTCCCCACGTTCTGACCACTGCCCCCAAGCTTTCACATCTGGAAATGTAAATAACAAAGCCTTCTTTTATCCAGCAGCCCTTCCCCTCAATACTGGTTTATTTCAGTAATTTCCTCTCTCCCTAAAGACTTTTTCATGCTTCTTATAACTACAATGCCTCTTATTTAATACTCTCTCTGTAAATTAAAAATGATATAAATGAAGAAAGACAATGGGTTGATAGTGTTCCCTTAAAAATAATTGGCCTGATGGTGGGAGAGCAAACAGGTACAGCCTCTCTGGAAGGCAACTGGACATGCTATAACATGAGCTTTAAAATGCTTGGAGTTTGATAAAATAATTCTTCTTCCATTTCAATAAAACACCAGAAACTTAAGCACAGTTACTTAAAAAGATGATAACTGTGTACCTACTTACACGAGCAAAAAAATTAGAAACAACCCAAATATCCTGCCTTAATAGAACTGTTAAACATCCATATAACTTGGAATCAATATCCAGAATATATAAAGAACTGGTAACAGCTCCATGGCAAAAAAAAAAAGAGATGATTTAAAAATGGGTATAGGAACTGAATAGATATTTTTTCCAAAGTAGACATCCAAATGGCCAACAGCTATATAAAAGGAGCTCAACATCACTAACCAACAGGGAAATGGCAAATCAAATCCACAATGACCTGTCACCTTTTACCTGTGAGAATGACTATCACCAAAAGACAAGAGATACAAGTACAGGCAATGATGTGGAGAAAAAGAAACCCATGTGCACTTCTCAGGGGATTGTAATTTTGAGCAGCCATTATGGAAAACAGTATAGAGGTTTCTCTAAAAATTAAAAATAGAACTCACCCTACGGCCCAGTAAATCCCCTTCTCGGTATATATCCAAAGGAAATTAAATCACTATCTTGAAAAGATATCTGCATCCCCTTGTTTATTGCAAAATTACTTCTAATAGCTAAGACACAGAAACAACCTAAGTGTCCACTGACAAATGAATGGATAAAGAATGTCAGTGTTCTTTGTCTCACTCACACACACACACACACACAAACATCATTCAGCCATAAAAAGAAAATCTCGCCATTTCTGACAACATGGGTGGTCCCTGATGGCATTATACTGAGCGCAGTAAGTCAGACAGAGAAAGACAAACACTGTATTATTTCACGTATATGTTGAGCCTAAAAAAAGAGAAAACAAACCAAAAAATGAACTCATAGCTACAGAGAACAGATTGATGGTGGTTGCCAGAGGTGAGAAGCAGGAAAACTAGAGGAAGGTGGTCAAAGGGTAAAAACTTACAGTTGTAAGGTAAATAAGTGCTGGGGATGTAAAATATAGCGTGGTGCTTACAGTTAACAGCACTGTACTCTGTATATGCGAAAGTTGCTGAAGAGAGTAGATCTTAAAAGTTCTCATGACAAGACAAAAAATTGGAACTATGTGAAGTGACTGATGTTAATCAAACTTACTGTAGTAATCATTTCACAGGTATCACATGTACCCATGATAAGAAAAAAAAAAATGGAACTATGTGAAGTGACTGATGTTAATCAAACTTACTGTAGTAATCATTTCACAGGTATCACATGTACCAATCATGCACACCTTGGTTAATACAATGATATATGTCAATTATATCTCTGCTAAACTGGAAAAAAGCTTAACAGGATATTATGCAGTCACTAAAAATGAAAAAATAAAACTATTTCATGACATGGAAAGTTCTCATGAGATATTGACATATTGGGTGCTGTGCTTAGTCATGTCCCACTCTTTGTGACCCCATGAACTGTAGCCCGCCAGGCTCCTCTGTCCGTGGGGATTCTCCAGGCAAGAATACTAGAGTGGGTAGCCATGCTTTCCTCCAGGGGATCTTCCCAACCCAGGGATTGAACCCAGGTCTCACACTGTAGGCGGATTCTTTATTGTCTGAGCCACCAGGGAAGCATATTAAGTAGAGAAGACAGTTATAAAGTTATGATATGCAGTATGACTTCCATTTATAAAAAGATATAGATAAATGCATAGAAAAAAAAGACTGAAAAGAAATATAGTTAATATTAGCTGATAAGCAATATCTCTAAAGTAACTTTCTTTTCTGTACCTTTCTGCATTTTACAAAGGCTCTTATAATTAGAAAATCCCCTTATTAAATAAAACAATACAATTCTGTCTGTAAGTGTTATGGGATAGCTTTTGACGTTTAGAAACTCTCCTTAATATAGCATATATATAAACATCTCAAGTCATGAACAGCTACATAAAATGTGTTATGTGCCATTTGAATTACTTTGTTAAATTTTCAGTTTTTAGAGTGATGGAATTGTTTCTCTTTAAATGCTTTGTATATAGCCTAACATCTGTAGTCAATGAATTTGAAACCATTCATTCAGCCAGAATCAGAAGTAAGAGTTATTTTCCTTTTATAAAAAAAATCAACAGCTCCTTAAATGATTTTTCCACTTCTTAGATGAAGTAAGGTTTCACAGTGAGTTTTCACAACTCTGTAGAACTCTAATTTCAACAATCTGGACAGCTTTGTTTTCTCTGTCTCCCTCTCTCTCTTTTAAATATTAAATATGGAGAAAAGTGACTCTGTTGCCTGTGGGGGGTGGGGCGGTGGTGGCGACACATAAAAACATGTGGAATACAGTAAGGGAGAGGTGAGCCTTTGGCTAAGAGGTGGAGAACGACGGTGCATCCCGGCGCATCCGGCTGCCCAGCTAGATGGACTACGAGCACCTCTCATCTGCTCTTTCACTTTCAACATCCTCCTGGGGCCACAAGACAAAAATCCAGCCAATCGCTGTGCAAGGGTCTTCCTCCAAAATCTGACTTTCTTTCCAACTGAAGTACAGACTACTACAGCCAGTAAAGTCTCCAACCAAGAAAGGTGGTCTCTTTAATAAAAGTAGTAACTAGTATTTGTTGAGTTCCTAAGGAGTGACACTCACTGTGTTTAGTTTTTTATTGGCATAACATACCCCTTGTTGTTCAGTTGCTCAGTAGTGTCCCACTCTTTGCAACCCCATGGACTGCAGCACACCAGGCTTTTCTGTCCTTCACCATCTCCTGGAGCTTGCTCAAACTCATGTCCATTGAGTCAGTGATGCCATCCAACCATCTTGTCCTCTGTCATCCTCTCTCCTCCTGCCTTCAATCCTTTCCAGCAGCAGGGTCTTTTCTAAGGAGTTGGGTCTTTTCTAATGAGTTGGCTCTTCGCATCAGATGGCCAAAGTACTGGAGCTTCAGTCTCAGCATCAATCCTTCTAATGAATATTCAGGATTGATTTCCTTTGTGATGGACTGATTGGATCTCTCTGCAGTCCAAGGACTCTCAAGAGTCTTCTCCAACACCACAGTTTAAAAGCATCAATTCTTCGGTGCTCAGCCTTTTTTATGGTCCAACTCTCACATCCACACATGACTACTGAAAAGACCATAGCCTTGATTAGATGGACCTTTGTTGGCAAAGTAATGTCTCTGCTTTTTAGTATGCTGTCTTGGTAGGTCACAGCTTTTCTTCCAAGGAGCAAGCGTTTTTTTAATTTCATGGCTGCAGTCACCATCTGCAGTGATTTTGGAGCCCCAAAAAACAAAGTCTGCCACTGTTTTCCCATCTATTTGCCATGAAGTGATGGGACTGGATGCCATGATCTTAGTTTTCTGAATGTTGAGTTTTAAGCCAGCTTTTTCACTCTCCTCTTTCACTTTCACCAAGAGAATCTTTAGGTCTTCTTCGCTTTTTGCCATAAATGTGGTGTCATCTGCATACCTGAGGTTATTGACATTTTTCCTGGCAATCTTGATTCCAGCTTGTGCTTCATCCAGCCTGGCATTTTGTATGATGTACTCTGCATATAAATTAAAACAGGGTGACAATATATAGCCTTGACATACTCCTTTCCCAGTTTGGAACCAGTCTGTTTTCCCAAGTCTGGTTCTAACTGTTGCTTCTTGACTTGCATACAGATTTCTCAGGAGGCAAGTAAGGTAGTCTGGTACCCCCATCTCTAAAAATATTTCCACAGTTTGTTGTGATCCACACAGTCAAAGGCTTTAGCATAGTCAATGAAGCAAAAGTAGATGTTTTTCTGGAATTCTCTTGCTTTTTCTATGATGCAACAGATGTTGGCAATTTGATCTCTGGTTCTTTTGCCTTTTCTAAATCCAGCTTGAAAATCTGGAAGTTCTTTGTTGAAGTACTGTTGAAGAATGGCTTGGAGAATTTTGAGCATTACTTCACTAGCATGTGAAATGAGTGCAATTGTGCAGTAGTTTGAACATTCTTTGGCATTGCCTTTCTTTGTGATTGGAATGAAACCTGACCTTTTCCAGTCCTGTAGCCACTGCTGAGTTTTCCATATTTGCTGGCATATTGACTGCAGCACTTTAACAGCATCATCTTTTAGGATGGCCTTTCCTGGTGGCTCAGCTGGTAAAGAATCTGCCTGCAATGCAGGAGCTCTGGGTTCAATGCCTGGGTTGGGAAGATCCTCTGGAGAAGGGCATAGCTACCCACTCCAGTATCCTGGCCTGGAGAATTTCATGGACTATACAGTTCACGGAGATGCAAAGAGTCAGACACAACTGAGCGACCTTCACTTCTTTTAGGATTTGAACTAGCTCAGATGGAATTCCATCACCTCCACTAGCTTTGTTCATAGTGATGCTTCCTAAAGCCTACTTGACTTCATACTTCAGGATGTCTGGCTCTAGATGAGTGGTCATACCTCATGGTTATCTGGGTCATGAGGATCTTTTTTGTACAGTTCTTCTGTGTATTCTTGCCACCCCTTTTTAATATCTTCTGCTTCTGTTAGGTCCATACCATTTCTATCCTTTAGTGTGCCCGTCTTTGTATGAAATGTTCCCTTGGTATCTCTAATTTTCTTGAAGAGACCTCCAGTCTTTCCTATTCTATTGTTTTCTTTTATTTCTTTGCATTGTTCACTTAGGAAGGCTTTCTTATCTCTCCGTGCTATTCTTTGGAACTCTGCATTAAGATGGGTATATCTTTCCTTTTCTCCTTTGCCTTTTGCATCTCTTCTTTTCTCAGCTATTTGTAAGGCCTCTTCAGGCAGCCATTTTGCCTTTTTGCATTTCTTTTTCTTGGGGGTGGTTTTGATCACCACTTCCTATATAATGTCACGAACCTCCATCCACAGTTCTTCAGGCACTCTGTTTATCATATCTAATCCCTTGAATCTATTTGTCACATCATAAGAGATTCGATTTAGGTTATTCCTTTATGGCCTAGTGGTTTTCCCTACTTTCTTCAATTTAAGTCTGAATTTTGCAGTAAGGTGGGTGCATTTACCATCTCTGTCATTCAGATAAAGAAACAGGTTCAGAAATGTTAAGAAACTTGCCAAGTCACAGAGATGGTCACTGCCAGATCTGGGATGTGCATCCAGAGGCTTCAGTCTATAGCAGAGGCTCTTCTCCTTGACACGATATTGCCTCCTCTATATAGTCTGTGTGTCTACCTGCCTACTTCTGATTCAGCTGTTCTCTCATTCCTGAATGCTTTTCTTACATCTCCATACTTCAAAGATCCTATTTTAATCCTATCCATACTTCAAATATCAGTTAAAGACTCCTTTCTCTATAAAGCCTTCCTTGCAGATTCAGCCACTGAAACAACCTCTCCTTCATTTCAACTCATATAGACTCAAGTGCTGGCTTGGCCCTCGGCACTTACTGCTGTCATTCTCATTCTGTGTACATTTATCTCTTCAACTAGATCAGGAGCTCCTTGAAGGGGAAAGCCTCTGGAATCAGGAAGGCCTAGAATGAGAGTCTTGGGAGGGGTTACATAACCCTTCTAAGCTGCAGTTTTCTCTCTTAAGAAATAAGAATGCTAGCCTGCAAGGATGCTGTCTGTACTAAATGAGATATGTAAGGGTGTTTAGCATAGCACCGAGTACAAGTAGGAACTCAAAAAATATTTGTTTCCCTCTCCTTGTCTAGGTCTACCAAGTTTGCTACTTGTAATTGCACAGACTTCTGCATATAGTGGGTTCACTTATGCATGGTTTTCATCTGGAGAGAAACGATAGTATTTTTAGCTCTTTTTTGCTTCCAGGTAAAAGATCATCTCCATACTGAGATACTATGTTGATGAACACGTTACTTTTAGACACACAGAAATCAAGGAACAGCTCCAGACAGTTATAAGATAAAGTTTTGAACAAGTCATTTGGAAATGAGCATTTAAGAGAAATACTTTAATCTGTCTGGCAGGTAGAAAAATGTATGAAGATCATCAGTAGGCCAGAAGGTTTTTAGGCTACCGGCTTTGAGAAAGTCATCAAACTATAAAAACCCACCAGTGGATGCTATCTGGAATACTTTCTGGGTAAAGCACTAAAAGGAAATGAACTCACGAGAAATGTTCTAGAATACTTGAATTTCATCCATAGAAACTGCATTTTCTTTCATCATATTTTCTATACCAGCCCTCAACTGGAATGGGAGCCTTGGGGAGCCAAGACTCAATTAAGTGAGAGGGAAACACTCAACACATTAGCTTACAAAGTCCAGAGGCTGCAAACTGGTGTAATAAACTGTGAATCCACCAACCTGCTTAAAGCAACTGCAATGTGAATGTGTTTAGATGGGCCCACATACTGTGTTTGCAACAGTCCTCATCATTCCCCACTGCACTACACCTGCTGGCTGGTTTTTCGAGACTAAAGGCTGAGCTTCCAACCCTGAATTAACTAAAAACAAGAGGTCTGGTCTCACTGCATCACACATGTGATTTCCAGACTCACACAGGGTAAGGCAAACACTCAGCTCTGAGTAGGAGTATTACTACCTCTTCTCATACCTTGTTTAATGAGTTCTTTAATCCTCCCTGGAGTTCCTACACCCAGGTGTACTACACGCTTCTCCAGCAATTTTACCTGCTCCTGGACCTATTTCAAAATGGAAGAGAAGGGAGAAAAGAAGAGTCATTAGATAGTTCAATCACAGCCAATTTTAGAGCGTTTAAACTAAAAGCTAACCAGCAGAAGTGAAACAGCAAAAGGAGCTACTCCTGTTTAGGATCAACTTCCAGGGCAAAGAAGGTTAACATCAAGACAGAAGAGAACATCTCCCTAGAACACTGGTTAAGCCTCAGCTTCTGTACAGGAATATCAGAGCACAGAGGAATGGTGACTGTTGTGGGGACAAAGGCAGGGAATGCAAAGAAAATCAGATTGGGTGTTAAATATGTAAGGAAGGCACCAAAGAACACACTTGCTAAGGAGATAAGGTAAAGCGGCTGAAGTGAAAAAACTGAGGCCTGGAAGTGGCCCTGAGGCATCACTTCCACTCCTTACCAGGAACCACAGGCCCTCACTTACCTTTATGTGTTTTGCGAATAATTTCATAACTTTGCTGTCTCCTTTGAATGCAGTCATTGACCTAATGAAAAGAAATAGATTTACTCATAAGAAAACTCACTCATTCAGGGCCATGCCAACTACTTATGTATTACCCTTTGATTTATTTAAAAGAAGGTGCACGTTTATGTGTGTATATATGTGGGTATACACACACACACAGAAATTCTGATTTTCAGCCCATCTCTGGAACAAAAGTGGGGTGGCCTTTATTCAGGCATGCATTTGGGTTGGCTTTTAACTTTCAGAAACAAGGTTAACTTTACTTAGGTTTCCTTGATTATTGAAACATGTAGACTTGCCTTTTATTGGTATTAAAATGAAAACCACAGTCTCAATATGGCATCACTCATGCTAAAAGCTCGTGATACTGAACCCAGATTTAATATTTGATCTAACGACAGTTTCCACTTCTCTCAGAAATGTAATCTTAATCAACCAGTCTGAAATTTCTGGTCAAGCCCCAGTAAGGCAACCTGTTCTGTGGGCCTCTCCAACCCCAAAGGAAGCTAAAACCTTGCTGCTTCCTCCCCCACCCCAAAAGATGTTTTGGCCTAAAAATAAGTTGTTCTGCTCTTGTGTGCTCTCCCAGTCATTCTGCTGTCCCCTTGCTCCACCCTTTTTCCAAAAAACCTTCCACTGTGCACAACCCCTTGGAGTGTCCTTCTAGTAGCTAGACGGGATGCTGCCTGATCCACGAATTGTTGAAAAAGTCGATGTGACCTTTAATTTACTTGGTTGGATTTTGTTTTTAAACACCTTTAAGACAAAAGTTCTGTACTTTAGATCCCTGGCAGAGAATTTATCTTCAAACTCTGCAGTATAGTTCTCACCCAAAATTTGGTTGTGAGAATCTTAGCGTTGATGTCAGCCTGTGCTCCCCGGAGCCCAAGGCCATGTACAGAGGTCTGTGTGTGGCTGCCCCGAGGGCTCAGCCCTGCATTCAGAGGAGCCCCCTACTTTTATTGACTTTGCAGAGTGAGCTTATCTGTAAAATTTTATATGTGGAAATGCTTTGGGGATAAATGTGTAAAATTGGGTATAAAAGAATAATCTTCTAGTTGATGTTTGGGATGAGAACATGGGAATGCTGCTCGGAATATTACTCTCCTTTATATATCACTATTATACTTGAGAAATATTACTGACCAGTGGGAATATATGAAGTTACAAATGGTGACTCATTCTACACAAATTCTGTTGCACTTGAGTCTGTACTTACGTGTGAGCTTTCTCTGTGGTGAGGTTAACTAAGAAGACAATTTAGGGGACATATTTAATATAGCTTATGGTTCTCAAGAGAACAGGTAATCTTACAAAATTTAGAATTATTCAATATTTGCCTTTATGAATAGGGTTCATTGTGCCTGCTCACAAATCACCTTCTGCAAATCACCTGACCTTGAAATGGATCATAATATTACTGAAGACACAGAAAAACACTGAGAATTGGCAAGTGAAGTACAGCACCACAGTGCTTCTATGTCCCTCAGAAAGGCATTTATGTGCTCAAGTTGATGTGACAACTTGTTTTTAAGAAGCCACCTTCAGGCCAACCCCTTTGCCACTAGTGTTCGAATCTGAAGTAAGTTCTGCGGCGGTAGTTTTTTAAACACTGAAAAGTCAATGTGAACTCCTATGATTTCAGAGCCAGCAAGGACAGCTGTCCAAAAGCAGTTGGAGTCTTGAAGATCAGTTATGTTTAGAGCAGAAAAAAGGAACACTTCTGTTTTACTGAGAGGGAATTTTACAATTTAATGTGAGTGCTGAGCAGGAAAGAAGGATTTGAAGGACTATTAACAATCATTAAAAACTACTCATGGTCAGATTACTTCATTTAGAAAAATAGAGGCTAAATAACTACCAAGAATCTACTTTGCACCTTAGTCTATTTGATCAAGTTCCTTTTTCTTCAGGACTTGGATTCTCCTTTGTTTTATCTCTGGTCAAAGCTAAGCAAGAGCCTGGCTCTGGGAGAGGGTTGAGTCCCAGTAAATCCCATTTTACTCTGATGGCTCTTCTTTGAATACTGAATGTTACTACAGATTCAGTGGAAGCCTTTTTGTTTATTCTACAAAAGCTACAGTAAATGAAGAGGTGTGTGAAAGCACTTAGTAAAGTACCTACAAATTATCTATAAAATGTAATTTTTATATGTAAATTTTTGGTCCATTTGGCATTTTTCTTGGTATAAGAAGTGGGATGTGGATCCAAGTTAATTTTTTCAGATGGCTACCTGGTTGTTCCAATGCCGATGATTAAAGTCTATCTTTCCCTACTCATTTGTCACTTTTGCCATATTCTGTACATATACGTATGTGTCTACTTATGAACCTATAATTCTGCTCCGCTGTTCTGACCTGTCATGCACGTGCCAGTTCCATACTGTTTTGATTATTGAGAATTTGCAATATGGCTCTTAATAAAACAATCTGATGGATACTATAGGCCTTCATTAGCATTCTCTTTTAGAATTTCCACAGCTATTATTTCTTTTGTATTATATGAATTTAGAACTATTTTATCTAGTTTTAAAAACAACTATAGAAGTTTCATTGGAAATCTATGAAATTTGTAGATCATTCTAGGTAAACAGATATATTTACATCAAATTTTCCAATTTAACATGGTTCACCTTTCTGTTTAAGATGTTCTGCATCCCTTGTGTAATATTTTCTTTATCTAAATTTTGAGAGGTTTATGCATTGGTGTTCTATTTTTTCTTGTTATATGGTTTTAAATTAGATCTTTTCTTTCATTTATTTCTCCAAATTGGTTATCGCCTGTATAATCTCCCAGCTTTTACCCTTGCCCTCTACAAAGTGTGTTCTCCACACAGGAGCTGAAGTGAACCTTTAGAATGATAATTCAGATCATGTGAATCCTCTGCTCAACTCCTCCAACTGCACTCCATCTCAGGGCCTTTTGTATATACTATGCCCTCTGCCTGGAACACTCTTCTCCCAGACATCTGCTTGGCATTCTCATTCACTGTGTTCAACTCTGTCCAAATGTCAGTCTCCTAAGAGAGGTTTTCTGCAATTATCCTTTTAAAAGCAGCCCCCATTCTCTTCTATTCCTTTGCCATGATTTGTTTTTTTCTTACAGAACTTATCACTACTTGACATTATAATGTGTATTTTATTTGTTTATCATCTGTCTTCCTCACTGGAGAGTAAGTTCTACGAGAGAGGAAACTCTGTGCATTTCCTTCATTGCTACATTGCCAGCAAATAGAACATATCAGCTTGGCATATATTGGTTACTCAGAAAACATTCACAAAATAGAACAGGTGAAGCTTCCAACCTAATGAGCTCCACAGCTCGGATGGCAGAGCCACAGATAATCAGCATCAGGACTGATTTCTTCTCACTGTGGCTTTTCCGGAGTTTCACCCATTTGGGGCAGACTGAAAAAAGACCATAAGAAAAACATTACCCTACGTATAGCAAAATAAGGCCTCCAAAGTTGAATATTGTCCAATTCTTCACTATTATTTAATATAATGAGCATTGTTCAGATACTATTCTCTGGTTATGTTAGATATTAAAATGGAACATCATTAATTTATACCACAAAACATAAAATATGCTAAGTAACTAAATGTGACCAGCTTTAGAAGTAAAAAAAGTTTGTACCAAAAAAAAAAAAAAAAAAGACAAAGAAAACTTAATAATCCAGTGAGACTGATTCTATTATTACCTGCATTTACATTTGCTGTATTTGAGGCTAAGAAAGGTTTATGAACTCAAGTTGAGTGTCATCGGAATTGGTTAGAATGTGAAAAAAGAATGCTAAATTATTGTATCTAAACTAGTTCATTATTGGTCACAATAAATGACTATCTAGCATGAATAATCTAATTATTACTGCCTACATACAATGAAAAAGACAAAGTCAGACTGAGCAATAGCCATGGTCTGAGTTCTGAACATGGGAACAGAATTTCAGAATCTCAGAGTTGGGGTCAAGATCATAGTCCCACTTCCTTGTCTTTCACATAACAAAACAGAGTCCTGGAGGAGTCCTCAGTAACTTGTGCCAAGTCAAACATCAAACTGATGGGGTACTTGGGATGAGAACACTAATATAATTCTCTGGATTCCAAGAGCAATACATCTAATGTGCTGTACAACAAAAACAAGACCAAAACTCAAATCCCCAAAACCAGAGAAAAACAAGAAAAAATTAAAGTAAATAAAAATTAATATCAAGATGGACCTAAAAAACATCAATTTAAAATCCACTTAGGATGGAAACTTCATTTTAAATTTGAGGTTTTAAAAGTTTTTATTTTAAAGAGACAAACCTCATGTTTTAATGGAAATAACAATTTGATGAATAGTTCTTTAAAAAATGAGTTTACTTACCTTCTTTTAGATATGATGAAAGACTGTGAGTTAAATCATTGGCCTTGAGGAAGCAGGAGTCTAGAAATATGAGAAGCATACTTTGTAGAGGATTTTGCAAATACACACTCGAAACATTAAATGTGAATGATGTATTCTTGAACAGGTTGTACAACATTAATGAGTTGAGGACTCATTTATTTTAGAGTGTTGTCGAGCATTTAAAACAAAAGCAGCATCAACAATAATACTTTTTACTGCCCATATTTTTTTTTTTTTTTTGAGCTGTGAGTTCAGTTTTATTTGGGACAAAATGAAGATTATAGCCTGGGAGACAGCATTTCAGATAGCTCTGAAAAACTGTTACAAAGAGGTAGGGAGGAAGGACAGTATACATATAATTTTAGTAAAGGGAGAGTACATGCAATCAAGCACATTTTTTTTGCAGAAAATTTCTGCTACTACTAGTCATATGAAGGTTACTGCTAGTCACAAAAAGCATACACTCACCATGAAGGCTTTTCTAGATATGAAAAGATGCAAGAATAGGGCTCATAAAATTGTCTCCTGAAAATAGTCTATCTGAGGACCTGTTCTGCCAGTTTTTCCAGAGCACAGGGTGCCTTATTTCTTTTTTTTTTAATATAAATTTATTTATATTAATTGGGGGGAGGCTAATTACTTTACAATATTGCATTGGTTTTGCCATACATCAACAAGAATCCACCACGGGTGTACATGTGTTCTCCATACTGAATGCCCCTCCCACCTCCCTCCCCGTACCATCCCTCTGGGTCATCCCAGTGCACCAGCCCCAAGCATCCTGTATCCTGCATGGAACCTGGACTGGTGATTCATTTCACATATGATATTATACACGTTTCAATGCCATTCTCCCAAATCATCCCACCATCACCCTCTCCCACAGAGTCCAAAAGACTGTTCTATACATCAGTGTCTCTTTTACTGTCTCTCATACAGGGTTATCGTTACCATCTTTCTAAATTCCATATATATGCGTTAGTATTCTGTATTGGTGTTTTTCTTTCTGGCTTACTTCACTCTGTATAATAGGCTCCAGTTTCATCCACCTCGTTAGAACTGATTCAAATGTAATCTTTTTAATGGCTGAGTAATACTCCATTGTGTATATGTACCACAGCTTTCTTATCCATTCATCTGCTGATTGATATCTAGGTTGCTTCCATGTCCTGGCTATTACAAACAGTGCTGCGATGAACACTGGGGTACATGTGTCTCTTTCAATTCTGGTTTCCTTGGTGTGTATGCCCAGCAGTGGGATTGCTGGGTTGTATGGGAGTTCTATCTCCAGTTTTTTAAGGAATCTCCACACTGTTCTCCATAGTGGCTGTACTAGTTTGCATTCCCACCAATGGTGTAAGAGGGTTCCCTTTTCTCCACACCCTCTCCAGCATTTATTGCTGGTAGACTTTTGGATCGCAGCCATTCTGACTGGCGTGAAATGGTACCTCATTGTGGTTTTGATTTGCATTTCTCTGATAATGAGTGACCTCCACAAACATTTTTCTCCAAAGAAGACTGCCCATCATTTTTTAGAGTAGTGAAATAGAAGCTTGTTGTACATTCAGTGGACTAATGAAACATTTTTATTTTCAAATCCATGGAAATAGGCAATATACAAAGGTAAAGCTGAAACAGCTAATGGATCTTTGCGGAGATGCCCAAACTCACCAGTCACCATGGACGTGCAAATTACTATAAGATGAGATAACATTTTGCATATACATTAGAATGGCAATTGTTAAAAAGATGTATAATCTACCAAGCATTGCTGAGAAGGTAGGATGATGGAAATTCTTGGGAACTACAGGTGGAAGTATAAAGTGGTATTGCTATGCTGGATTGTAATAAAATTAAGGTGTACATCATGAAGAAAGCTGAGCGCTGAAGAATTGATGTTTTTGAACTGTGGTGTTGGAGAAGACTCTTGAGACTCCCCTTGGACTGCAAGGAGATCCAACCAGTCCATTCTGAAGGAGATCAGTCCTGGGTGTTCATTGGAAGGACTGATGCTAAAGCTGAAACTCCAATACTTTGGTCACCTCATGCGAAGAGTGGACTCACTGGAAAAGACTCTGATGCTGGGAGGGATTGGGGGCAGGAGGAGAAGGGGACGACGGAGGATGAGATGGCTGGATGGCATCACCAACTCGATGGACATGGGTTTGGGTAAACTCTGGGAGTTGGTGATGGACAGGGAGGCCTGGCGTGCTGCAATTCATGGGGTTGCAAAGAGTCGGAGAAGACTAAGTGACTGAACTGAACTGAACTGAACTGATATCCCTATGAACCCAGGATTACATTCCTGGAATGTAATGGAAAGAAAGAAACATTATGGAAAGAAATTCTCGTGTAGTATATAAAGGCACACTCAAAACAGTCATACAAGTATTATTTATAATGCTGGAGAACTAGAAGCAACCTAAACATCCATATAGGAGAAAATGCATGAGCAATAAGTGGTAGATGAAATCACTGGAATACTATGTAGCATTTTAGAAGCAATGAACTACATGTACATAAAGCTATACAGGCATCCTGAAAAAGTGTTCAGGGAGGAAAGAGAATGAGAGGTGCAGCACAACTTCATTTAAATAAATTGTAAAAAGCTTCCACATGCAACAATATGACATATGCATATTAAAAAATGTACAGGAACCCATTAGAATTGATGCCTATGGAGAAAGGAAATTGGAGTGTGGGTGGGGAAGAGCAGGAATAATACATCAAAATACAACATTAACACAACACAGCACAACAACACAATGAAAGACAATGAAACAAACTGCAATAAAACACAGGGGCCTTGATCAACCAATGATGATCATGGTCTAGCAACTCAGTAGTATTATTAACTCTGTAAGATGTATAAAAAAGCATGTTTATCATCCAAATTCTTTATACCAGAAGAAGTCTGTCTATAAATACATCAGAGTGTTAGGGAGTAAACTGTTACTGAATTAAATGAGACTTATGTTGTGACCCAGTGCATACAAATTCACAGTATGTGAGTAACTTCAAAGATGCTGCCCTCTATATCCTGTTGTAGAGCCTCTGATGATCTTTAAAAATGTAATCTCCCAAGTCTGGATATGATCAGACTCACCTGCAGAGCATTACAATAGATACAGATTCCTGGAATGGAGTCCCCTTGGCACAGTAAGAATTCCTTGGGGCTGGGCCTGGGAATTTGCTTTTTAAGTTCCTGGGTGATTCATTTGCTTACAGGCATTTAGCACTGATCTGAACTACAATGCAGCTCTCAGGAGGACAGCTGAGTTAGCTCTAAGTGATTCTTGCTTCAAAACTCTAAGTTCCCATGTATATGACATTAACAATGTACAGTGCACAGTATTAATTGAAAAGACAAGTTCCTTCCCTACAGGCACAACTTGCAAACCACAACCAAGTCAGACACTGGGCAAACTAAATAGGAACAATATTTTATTACTTATATCCATATAAGTAATATATGCCCCTTCCTGAGACTGTTCTGATAACTGGTGGCATGTCCCTCCTTCAAATAACAGAGACCTCCTCTCTGTCTCGGCCCTGACAGTGTAGTGATGGGCCTTTTCTCTAAAACTTTCCTATGATGTTTTCGTACACTGTGACTCAGAATGGCCTAATTTCTTAACTAAAAATGAAAACCTGTTCCTTTTGGCTACAACAGCCTTCTTTTAACATATTTTAAATATTTTCCCCTAAGTTAATCATGACCACATATTCTTACCTAACTATATTATTGAACTCTAATGATGATATAATATAAACTCACTATGGAACTCAAGTGACTCCTTAAAGATTTCTTCTGACTTTTGACTCTGCAATTCTAACAAAGAACTAGAAGTGGGGAGGGAGGTGGGAGGGGGTTCAGGATTGGGATCACATGTACACCCGTGGCGGATTCATGTTGATGTATGGCAAAACCAATACAATAGTGTAAAGTAATTAGCCTCTAATTAAAATAAATACATTTAAATAAAAAAAAAAGAACTAAAAGGGAAAATTGACTATTGAGTCACAGTGAAATCAAACTTCAGTTAAACCTTGAAGAGGCTGTGTTACAGCACCTGGTTCCTGAGATAGAGGAGTCAGGAGGAGCTCTCCTCCTGAGGAGGGGCTGTGCTTAGAAGAGTCATCTCTAATTGCTATTGGGGTTTCTGAGCTCAGTCAGTAGGAAACTTCAGGACTCACTCATGTAGAAATGAGTTCCTTCAATACTCTACAGGGCATTTCTTTTGGAAAAGGAACAGACAGGGGAACTGGTATCTCCAATCCAGTGTGCATTAAAAAAGAAAATGCACACATCATTTTATAAAAGAATTATAAAAATTCAGGGAATGGACTGTTTTTCAGCTTCTCAAGTCTCTAGAAAGTATAAAGTTGTAATGGAAAAAGGAAATCAAGCCACCTTTGACTTTTTCCAAAAGCGGTGTTAGATATTCCTAGTAGTCTACACATAGATCATCTGAAGCAGTGGTGCCCGACATTTTGTGGTTTGATTTTATGACATCTACTTTCTTCAGTCTCAGAAGAAAAGAGTAATAGATTATGTCATTATTTTGAAATTAATTAAAATTGGTTTTTAAAAGAATTTTCCAATATTTTTAACTTAATTATAAATATTCTAAGGCAGTAGATCTCATATAATAGTATACTTAAGAATCATATGTGGTGAGGTGTCAGCCTTGCTAAAAAATGTAGAATTTTGTTCATATCTTTAGATGGTTTACTTGAGAAAGTCTTGGTTGGAAGCTAAAATACTACCCTAAAAGCACAACAATGACTAGACATCCATGATGAGGGCAACAACAAAACTAAAATGTTATTAAAGCTAAAGTTCTTGCTATAAAGGATGAGTAAATTAATCACCTATACTTTTAAATGTGTGCTTTATTTTTATTTAACTTCTATCCTCATTAAAGATTCTTATTCATTGAAAAATCTGTCCAAAAAAAAAAAAAACAAAACTCTGTCCCCAAAACACACCCAATACCTTTGCAGTGAAAAAACTTACAAATCTATTAGATTGAACAAATCCCATTTAGCATCTTAATGAAGAAATCATCCAACAGTTAAAATGATAAGGTTCAGGAAAGGAGTATTAGTACATGGAAAACACATTCATTAGAGGGAAGAACAACAGGAAGCCTGGCTGTACCTGGTAGGGTTAGTTCTTCTAGTTCAATCACTGAGCGACTGCTGCTGTAATAGTCCTTCATAAGCTTCTGTAGGTCTTCAGGTGTCCCTGGTTTGGGCTCTGATTTTGCAAGAATATCAGTAATTTTCTTCTGACGAGAAAGAAGTAAAAATGGGAAGACAGATTTTTAGAGTGGCATTTGGCTGAGGATAGGTTGACTCCTCTGGCATTTAAACTGTAAATAGGTTCTGGTGATGGCCAAGTGTGAATGGGAGTTCTAATAAATACACTTGAGAAAACTTGAAAGATACTTTTTAGACATAAATACTGCTTTGAAAAGCAGATGATCTAAGAGACTCCTTGGTCTATGATTTCTAGGAGAACTAAAAATTTTGCAGGAGTCTATAATAGGTACTGCTGCTGTTAAGTCGCTTCAGTCGTGTCCAACTCTGTGCGACCCCATAGACAGCAGCCCACCAGGCTCCCCTGTCCCTGGGATTCTCCAGGCATTTTCTGCTAAAAGTCAATAAGTGTTTATTTTATTTTTTTATTCTTTCACTTACTTGTGTTATATACAGAGCTTGCAGTCAATATGATACTATTTCTTTAAAAACTGTTATTGATATTTGCATTATGCCCAGGCATGTGGTCAGTTTCTGTAAATGATCCTTGTGGATTTTTTTTCTTTTTTAGAATTTTTATTTATTTTACTATTTATTTATTTATTTTGGCCATGCTGGGTTTTCATTGCTGCACAGGCTTTCTCTGGCTGTGGCAAGCAGGGGCTACTCTCTAATTGCGGTGTGCTGGCTTCTCATTGTGGTGACTTCTCTTTTTGTGGAGCGTGGGCTAGGGTGCTCGGGCTTCAGTAGTTGCCCCACGTAAGCTGAGTAGCTGCAGCTCCCGGGCTCTGGAGCACAGGCTCAACAGTTGTAGCACACGGGCTTAGTTGCTTTGCAACATGTGAGATCTTCCCAGATCAGGGATCGAACCCGTGTCTCCTGTACTGCCAGGTGGATTCTTTAATCACTGAGCCACCTTAGGCTTCCCTCGTGGCTCAGATGGTAAGGAATTTGGCTGCAATGCAGGAGACCTGGGTTTGATCCCTGGGTTGAGAAGATCCCCTGGAGAAGGGAATGGCTACCCACTTCAGTATTCTTGCCTGGAGAATTCCATGGACAGAGGAGTCCAGTGGGCTATAGTGCATTGGGTCGCAAATAGTCAGACACGACTGAGCCACATGACTTTCACCAAGGAAGCCCTAAAAGTCGGTAAATCTTCTTGCTTATGGAAACCCCTTTCTAAGCTTGATACGATCTGTATTCCTGGGAGAGTAGAATTTGAGAATTTCTTGTGTAACCTGGATCTTAAGGCACTGAGTTTCAGTTTGGATTTCTGGGATTAAAGTAAGAGCTGCAGGAGTAATCTCAGCAAAGAAGTACACTGAAAAAGGGCACTTAAGACCCTCAATGCTCAAGTCTTGGGAGAGACATCTCGAATTGGCCCCATGAAAAGCAGAACAGGAAATGCTCTACAACATCTATTTTGATTTGGATTTACT
The DNA here is from genome assembly GCF_000754665.1 of Bison bison bison. NCBI lineage: Eukaryota > Metazoa > Chordata > Mammalia > Artiodactyla > Bovidae > Bison > Bison bison. The sequence goes on along the minus strand of NW_011494740.1, from coordinate 1,886,661 downwards.
TGTGTAGCATATACTCAATGCCTGCAATGTACTAGGAACATAAATTGTTCATTTAACTTTCATCATGAACTTCCCTTCTTATATCTTTCTAATATTTCACCAAAACTTCAGAAAGGTCCTTCCTTGTCTCCTACACCACCTTTTCCCCCCCTCCATCCATACTATGTTCCTTTTCATACCACTGCCAAGAACAAAGTTCTGTCAAATGAATCAACTTTACCAAAAAAAAAAAAAGTCATCAGTGGGCACATTTCAGCATGACCTCAGCCAAGGCTAAACTATCTAGCTAGAGTTCTGACCTTGAGCCCCAAGAATGTAACACTCTTAAGGCCATTACTGTACAAACTATCAAAGAGAAGTTAAGGTCATTTCTTTAAGGACTTGCCAAACCTCAGCCAATTTGGCATCTCCCATCTTCCTATTTGGCCATATGCAGGCAAGGAAAACATAGGCACACACACTCTCAGTCTTCTAAAAGCTTTTTGGTAAGTAATTGGTTTGAGTCCATTTTCTTTCCTCTAATCCCAATCATATTTCCTCTGCTGACCAAAGCAGTAGACCCTTCTTGGCAGGGAGAGAATTACACTGCTGTTTTCACAACAGTGGTAGAAGGTCAAAGCTAACCACACTTTCTTCATAAGAAAGTCTGTATAGGAGCAACAGAGTTTCCCATATGTTCACAGGCAATCTGAAAATGCAAGGGGAGTCTTTTGCTTTAAATTATGGTTCAAACTTAGAGTCAGAAATGCCTTATACTTACACTACTTTCATCTGCTTAATCTTTTCTTATTAATACTCTAAGATATAAGATTTTTTAAAAAATGAAATGGTTAAGAAAAGAAGGTTGGTAAATTTCTTTTCTTGGATAAATCCAGAGGGGCCAGAGGGCAGGACAGCTCTGGGCCCCTTCTAAAATTAGAAACCCATGTGTGACTTCTAACCACAGTGAAAACACAGGGTAACAAAGATGCCTGGTAATCCACAAGGCTGAAATAGAAATTTGAAGAATTTATTTTTAGCTCCAGCAGAAACACTTATTACTAATGACCTTAAGAGAGTCACCAAAGCTCAGTGAGTTTTACAACTTTTGAATCTCTAAAGTGGGGATTACAATAACTGCCTCACCAAAGTACACAATATAACAATGTGATGGAAACCACGCAGGGCCACACCACTGTAAAAAATAATATTACCTTTTTCCTCTTCCTGGTCTTGGTGGCATCTTCATTTGTTTCCTTTGGTTGTATCAAGAAACATTCTTTAGGCTATAAAGAAACGCAAATGAGAAAACTTTCATCTTAGCGTGATGAGCCATTCCCTGGTGGCTCAGCTGGTAAAGAATCTGCCTGCAGTGTGGGAGACCTGCATTTGATCCCTGGGTGAGGAAGATCCCCCAGAGAAGGGAACAGTTATCCACTCCAGTATTCTGGCCTGGATTTCTGGAGAATTCCATGGACTGTATAGTACATGGAGTCCAAAGAGTCAGACACGACTGAGCAACTTTCACTTCACTTAGCATGATGAGGTGTCAGCTAACGGTATGAATCCCAAAGTACCTATTGTCATGCATGTATTCTTCAGAATATCTTGGTAATACGGACAAAGAAATGTTGCAACATCCACTGTAGGCTATTATGCAGGGGCTGGCTGAGAGAATTTGTAAAAGTGAGAAACTGCAGATGACCTAAGACAGGACATATGAACAAAGGTCAAAATGTGTGAGTGAGTGAATATATGTTTTGAGGTGGTGGTACAGGGTATTAAAAGTGGAAGACAGTGGCCAGGTTTGTAAAATATAGGCAGAAAGAAATATGTTTAAAATTAAGATATAGTAAAAATAAAAGTCTTTGACTAGCATGACTGGTGTGGTCTACTAACTAGCAATGTGTGAGACTGTATTTCCAAGTCACTGACATCATTTTGTTATCCATTCCTTTCCTCTTCTCAATAGGCACAGAAAATCTGAAGTAGGATGTATTTACTTACATTTTTATAAAACCAGCTGCACCGAATGCCTTATCTACAGTGACTACAAAATGAATGTTTCTGCTAATGGTCTGACAAAAGTCTCAGCACCATGGCATCCTGAGTAATTGATTTTGCCTGTAGCCTTGACCCCTGGAGTACCCTATACAGTTTAGTGCTATTTTTACCCTAAGGGTTCTTTTTTTAAGCGTAGAAAAACAGGAAATTTGGGCTAAGACTTTGATTTATAAAATGGAATGCTTCAAATTCCATATTTATTAATCATAAGCAGTTGTATAAAATGTTTCCTGTGTTGGATCTTTTATGCAACATTTTCAAACCAGTTGCCAAGTAAGATATAAAATGTAAGTGAAAACTTATTCTGAGTTTTTTCTTCATTGAGTTTCCATTCCAACTAGAGAGTACTCAGTTTTAGCTGGTAAACTACTAACTAAACCAATCTTGTCTCCACTGGTTCTGTTTAAAATGAGTACAGATGAAGCTCTCTATTAAAGTTTGCAGACAGTCTGAAGATTAAGAATGCCTATGGCCTGAAGCCAGAGAAATACAACGCTATATAATTTCTTCAAGGCATGGGGCCAGGACCAGCAGTTTCTAGAGAAGTAGATTCAAGTGGGAATCTTGAAATCTCAGCTGCTTCTTAGTTAAAACAAAAACCCTGCAAAGTACAAATGCATCATAGCTAAAGAAAGAAAGATATTATGATCTCTCTTGTTTAGAAAGTTAAACTGTCTTGTAGATGCAGATACACTCTAATCTGATGCCAATTAGAACCGGGGCCATGGCCGCTAATATGTCACAGAAGCTGCCAGACAGTCCTAAGAGTCCAGTTACAGATCAGGTCCAGATCAGGTCAATGTCGGCTTATGCTCCTATGGCAAAGCCTGCATACAATTAGTAGATCCCTAGATGCCTCAAGGCATACTACAGTATCTTGTCACCAGTAGCAAGGTTTTGGGGAAGCAAATGTAGCATCTATTTCATTTCCCTATTTAGCAAATGGAGGTGCTCTCCGAGTGTATGTTCAGTGTGTGGAGTTGTATTCATGTTAGGTTTACAAAGCTAATTAAACACAACAGAAATTAAATGTGGAAATGAGCTCAGTTATAAGGACATGGATTCTCCAATTCCAGAAGGAAAAAAAAAAAATCAACAATTCTGAATCATGCAAAGGGAAAAAAAAAAACAGGCTTGACAATTGCTTTTGTCAAGATTCTGTATATTAGGTTCAAACTCTTACGTCATCTTAAAGGAAATACAGTATGATATTTATGTTCTGGGAGCAGTCACTTTAGCTGGCTGCAGCAGGATGCTAAGGAAGATGCGAGTTTATGGATCAATTTCCATAGAAGTAAGATGACTTTATGAAGAAACACAAATCCCTCAGTACTGAAATTTATTAACCTTTGCTAACTGCCTTACAAATGCTGATGTTTACCCTCAGAGAGACGAGGTAAGAAGATGAGGAAGCACCACAGCCGGCCAGCTAACCATTTATAGAATCAATTCCAAGAGTATCTGTCTTTGGCAGGTAATAAGTTATGTCATTTCTTTATGCAGTGATTTTTAATATACGTACCTGGAGTATTAAGTTAAAGATTTACAAGAATCACATTTGCCCCAAAACATTGAACAGGAAAACTTATTAAGCATTTAGAAAAGCAATTAATTGGGAGTATGTTTTCAATTACTTAAAGTGTCAAAAATTATATTCTTTAAGAAGGAGGCTTCTGGTTTTAACCATGGCAAATCATTTGCAAAACACTAAAATGCAAATAAAGGAAACTGAAAAGATATAAATCTGTAAGGACCAAGAAACCAGAAGAGAGGACAACCATAGTGGAGAGATTTCAACAATTTTTTGAAAAATGGAAAGTGGCTGAAACTGGATGGATGCTATTTAGCAGAGGGAGAGACAGCTAGGACCTGGGTTTCTAGAGAGCTGGCAGCTAGCAATATGTGTGTCTGTTTCACCTACTTGGCCCTGAAAAGGTTGAGTAGTGGGTGGTACAGGGTACTACCGAGGGGAAAGGGCTTGAAATAAAAAGAGACTGGATGAAAGTTTACATTTAAAATGATTTGCCTCCTTCCTACTCCCATCTGGCTCTATCTTCTGTCCAGGCAGCCAAGCAATTATCCTATTACTGCTTCCTCTCATCTTGCTCTTCCTGACAGAAGACTGGAGATTTATGCTCTGGAGAGAATAAGAAGACCAAGAAGTCTAGCACAGGGAGACAGGGCAGAGACTGAGACTCATCTCCTTTTCTTGTCCCTCTTTCAGGATGTCTCAAGCCAAGTTACACAGTACAGGCAGGAGACTACTGAATTCTTCTCTGGAAAAATAACATAACCTAAGACAAATGCCACAAGAGAGTGACTTTGGGGGTTCCATAGTAAAAGTCCTGCTTTCTTATCATATCACCCTACCAAGAGCTCTACTAATTGACAAGTCCCATTTATGCACAAAAGTTTTCCATCAACTTTTTAGCATATCTCTCTTCAATATGACTAGACAGCTAAAGTTAATTAGACATCTAAGGAAAATCTCTAACATGAGAGCAAATAAACAAAAAGAAGAAAGAACCCCAAGGAAACAAATTATAATTACAATACTATTCTTAGAAGTACAATTACAAACAAAATGATTACAAATTATTCAAAACAATTATAATTAGTATTCACAGAGAGATGAGGGAAGAATTTCCAGCTATGAAACAAAAACAGGATGCTATACACAAGGGAAAAAAATCAGAAAAAAACATTAAAACAAATAAGAAAGTTGGAATAAAAATATAGGAGGAAGGCTTGAAGAAAAGTAGAAAAATCTTCCAGAAAGATGAAAAATAATAAGAAAAAAGTAGTAACAAAATTAGAGAGTCAGCTTAAGAGAGTCAACATGACAATAAAAGTATTATAGAAAGTAAGAATCATATAAAACAGTAGGAAAGAAGTGATTAAAAAATAAGAAAAACTTTCCAGAACTAAAAGAAACTTTCTAGAACATGAAACTCCAAATTCAAAGTCCATTAAGTATACAGTACAATGGATAAGAAAAATATCCCGACTAAGGAAAATTACTATGAAATTTCAGAACATCATGGACAAACAAAAGACTCTAAGAACTTCAAAAGAAAAACAGTAACATAAATAATAAAAAGGTCAAAGAAAATAATAGTGTCAGACCTTGCAACAACTGTAATGAAAGCCAGAACTCAGTGGGACAAAGCTTTCAAAATTATGGGGAAAATTTATTTGCAAATTATAGGTTTTTTTATACCCAGAAAAACTATCAGTCAAGTTAAAAGGAAAATGTTTAGATTTCAGTAAACATTCTCAGATATTTAAGGTCTCAAAAAATTTACTTCCTACTTGCGGATACTAAATGCTCTATTCCAGCACTGCTACTGCTAAGTTGCTTCAGTCGTGTCTGACTCTGTGCGACCCCATAGACGGCAACCCATCAGGCTCCCCCGTCCCTGGGATTCTCCAGGCAAGAACACTGGAGTGGGTTGCCATTTCCTTCTCCAATGCATGAAAGTGAAAAGTGAAAGTGAAATTGCTCAGTCGTGTCCGACTCTTAGTGACCCCATGGACTGCAGCCTCTTCCATCCGTGGGATTTTCCAGGCAAGAGTACTGGAGTGGGGTGCCATTGCCTTCTCCATTCCAGCACAATAAAGGGCTAAATTAAGGAAGAGGATGATATAGGATTCAGTAAATAGAGAGACCAATCCAGAAGACAACTGAGGGAATAGCAAAGAGAAGTCTCAGTTGCTCTGCAAGTCTAGAAAATAACCAATTCCAAATGGAAAAAAAAAAAGTGTGGAGATGCGTAGGAAAGAACAATAACTGTTCTAGTTGAGCATATGGAAAATATTATTTATGGGCATGTGGAAGAGATGTTGTAACATATGGGAGCAATTAACAATAGGAACACAGCAAGTCTGGCAAATGAAGAAATGAGGTAATTATTAATGCCATGAAAATAAACAATTGTATAATAAAGTAGAGATGATTATAGCTTCTCTTTTTCTCGGCATTGAACAGTATTTCCATGGTCATAATAATGAAAGAGTGACAACTGTTCTAACCAAAATGTAATATTGTGTTGGCAGAGGAGGTAGCAGTTGGAGAGGGAATAGGGCATAGATGACAGGATTTTGTCCTTGTATGCCACCTCAGGAAGATAATGTCAAAAATTGGGAAATCAAGAAACTGCAATATAAAATATAAGGTAGCAAATAAGAAAAACAGCTAAAGACTGAGAGTGGTTGCCACTAAGGAAAGACTTAGATAAGAGAAGGGAAGAAGACTGCTGTTTTTCCACTAAAAACCTTTAATCGTCGTCGTCGACGTGAAGTTGCTCAGTCGTGTCCAACTCTTTTCGACCCCATGGACTGTAGCCTACCAGGCTCCTCACTCCATGGCATTCTCCAGGCAAGAGTACTTGAGTGGGTTGCCATTTCCTTCTCCAGGGGATCTTCCCAATCCAGGGATCGAACCTGGGTCTCCTGCATTCCAGGCAGATGTTTAAACCTCTGAGCCACCAGGGAAGTGGCCAAAAAACCTTTAATAGTGTTTGATTATTGCTTTGGTAAAAAGATAAAATTTAAATTGTCATTTTATAACAAAAACAAGCATGTTCACTGTAAAAATTAAGACAACTTAGGGATCTCCTTGATGGTCCAGGATTAGGAATCCGCCTGCCAATGTGGGGGACATGGGTTCAATCCCTGGTCCGGGAAGATTCCACATGTCGTGGGGCAACTAAGCCTGTGTGTCATGAGTGAGCCCTCAGCTCTAGAGACTGTGCCCCACAACAACAGAAGCCACTTCGATGAGAAGCCCACACACCTTGTCCAGAGAAAGCCTATGCACAGCAATGAAGACCCAGCACACCCAAAAATAAAATAAATGAGTAAATAAATAAAATAGTTAAAAAACAAGCAGCTTAGAACTGCTTATTTGGTTTGGTCAAAAGTTATTCAATATACACTCACCAAAATGTTTAAATAAAAAGATTGATAACTCCAAAAGTTGATAAGAGAATAAGGCAAGTAAAACTAATACACTGACAGTGGAAGTGGAAAAATGGAACACTCATTTTTGAAAAAAGTCTAGCAGTTTGTGCAAAACTAAATATGATCCAGCAGTTCTATTCCTATGTGTTTACTCAAGAGAAATAAAGATTTATGTTAACAAAAAGGCTTGTATATGAATGTTGATTTCAGATTTATTCATAATAGACCCTAACAAGAAATAGTCACAGGCATCCATTAATAGAAGAATGGATAATAAACTGTGACACATTCATATAATTGAATATTATTCAGTGTTATGAACTGAACTGTGACCCCCATAATTTATATGCTGAAGCCCTAATCCCTAATGTGACCATATTTGGAGATAGGGCCTTTAAAGAGGCAATTAAAGATAAAGAGATCATAAAGATGAGGTCATAATCCAGCAGGACTTGTGTCTTTGTAGGAGGAGGAAAAGACACCAGGAATGTACATACACAGAGAAAGACCACGTGAGGACACAGTGAAAAGGCAGCCATTTACAAGCCAAAGAGAAAAGCATCAGGAGAAACCACGCCTGTCAATACCTTGATCATGGACTTCCATCTTCCAAAATTGTGAGAAATAAAATTCTGTTGTTTACACCACTCAGGCACTTTGTTATGACAGCACTACAGACTAATCCACTCAGCAAAACAAGAAAGAAAGAGAAAACAAAGAAAGACCACTATCATCAACACAGATGAGCCTGAATAATATTATGCTGAATAAAAGACATCTAGAGCCAAAGAGTGTACCCTGTATGATTTAATTTGTGTGAAATTCTAGAAAAAGGAAAACTAATTTTGGGGGGAAAACATCAGAATAATGGTTGCCTCAGGGGCAAGCAGTTTTGAAGAGGACATTCGACACTTCTCTATTTTTTTTGTATGTTAACTTTACTTTAAAAGGGAAGAAAAGAACTTTAAAATTTTTATTTATTTATAAATATTTTAATACTATTTTATTAAATATTAAAATATATTTCAATATTTATTTTAAAATAAATATTGAACTTTAAAAAATAATATGCATGCTGAAGCATCTGAGCGGATTGTACTGATTTTGACAATTTGAAATGTATCAAAAATAAGGTGATAGATGGATGGTATCTGAGCACCCTGTTCAAAACTTTTGGACAGAGACACAATCACATAAGAAATCTTTAAAGGGAATTCCCTGGCCGTTCAGTGGTAAGGACTCTGTACTTTAACTTCTGAGGGCCCAGGTTTGACACCTGGTCAAGGAACTAGGGGAGAAGGAAATGGCAACCCACTCTAGTACTCTTGCCTGGAAAAATCCCATGGACGGAGGAGCCTGGTAGGCTACAGTCCATGGGGTCATGAAGAGTTGGACACGACTGAACGACTTCACTTTCACTTTTCACTTTCATGCATTGGAGAAGGAAATGGTAACCCACTCCAGTATTCTTGCCTGGAGAATCCCAGGGACAGGGGAGCCTGGTGGGCTGCCGTCTATGGGGTCGCACAGAGCTGGACATGACTAAAGTGACTTAGCAGCAGCAGCAGCAAGGAACTAGGATCCCACAAGCTCCACGTTGCAGCCAAATTAACAAACAAACAAAAGTCTTTAAAGATATTAAAGGTGTGCCTTGGTGATTCTCTAAAACACAAGTCTAGGAAGCTTAAGGGGTCTTGTCCAATAATTGTCTCAGCTGAGGCCCAAGGTACAGAAGGCTTTATCTGAGTCTCTTTCTGTTTTGCAAGTTCATTTGTTTCATTTCTTTTTAGATTCCACGTATAACGGATGCCATACGGTATTTCTCCTTCTCCGTCTGACTTATTTCACTCAGTATGACACTCTCTAGGTCTATTCATGTTACGGCAAATGACATTATTTCATTCTTTTTAATGGCAGAGTAATATTCCATTGCATAGCACGTGGAACTCTACTCAATGTTATGTGCCAGCCTGGATGGGAGTTGGGTTTAGGGGGGAATGGACACATGTGTATGTATGGTTGGGTCCCTTTGCTGTTCACCTGAAATTACAAACATTGTTAATTGGCTATATCCCAATACAAAATGGGCCTCCATTGTGGCTCAGCTGATAAAGAATCTGCCTGTAATGTGGGAGACCTGGGGTCGATCCCTGGGTTGGGAAGATCCCCTGGAGAAGGGAAAGGCTACCCACTCCAGTATTCTGGCCTAGAGAATTCCATGGACTGTATAGTCCATGGGGTCACAAAGAGCTGGACATGACTGAGTGAATTTCACTTCACTTTGATACAAAATAAAATGGTTAAAGTTTCAAAAAAAAAAGATGGTTTATCTGGAAAAGATTTGTGGGTGTGACTTTTGCCTAATAGAGTAAATCCCCAGAAGCATCATAGGAAACCCACAAAATTCCTAAAGGAGTTATATATTCAGAAACTGAGAGGATCAGAGATGAACCCTCAGATTTCTATTGTCAAGAAGCAAGCTGAAAGAGCTGCTTAGTTGCAAATACATGTTACCTTTCATTTTTTTTTTTTTAAAGAGAGGATGACTCAAAGGACAGAACAAGAACCCAAAGAGCAGAGTCAAGAACCATAAGACCTTGAGCCTTAAGACTTAATTAAGAAACTCCCAACACTTGCTGAATGTTGTGGATGAATGACTCTTTGTTCCTCTGGTTTGAATAGAAATGTCTATAAAGTCATCCAGTGTTTGTCTCACTGCTTGGTGATGGATATATAGAGGTTAGATAACTTGTCTCTTTAGTTACACAGGTTGAGAAGAAATATACTCAAAGAACTATACTTAAGGGACTAAATCCAAGGAACCTCAACTGCATGTGGACTTGATCTATACAATGAAATTCTGGGCACCGAACTCATGCTGTAATGGCATGAGATTTTTGCAGCCTTGGGAGGGGTGAATATATTCTGCATATGTAGTAGTAGTAGTGTTAGTCGCTCAGTCGTGTCCGACTCTTTCCAACCCCACGGACTGCAGTCCACCAGGCTCCTCTGTCCATGGGATTCTCCAAGCAAGAATACTGGAGTGGGTTGCCATGCCCTCCTCCAGGGGATCTTCCCGACCCTGGGATTGAACCCAGATCTCCTGCAATGCAGGCAAATTCTTTACCAGTTGAGCTGAGCTGAGCTACGGGGAAGAACCATTCTGTATATGGGAGGGATGTAAATCACTAGGGGTCAGAGGGCAGACTGTACCCAGACCCCAGGATAGTTAGCAGTGAACATTGTATCCTGGTATTCATCCCCTTCTCTTAAATGTGGATCGGATTTACTGATCTACTTCTAATAGCATATGGAGGAAGTGATGTGATGTCAGTTCTGAGTGAGTCTGAGATTAGTTCTGGTTTCAGTTTTGAATGATCTTGATCACTCCCTCATGGGTCATGTGGCCTGGAGAAAGCCAGGGGCAATGTTGTGAGGCAGCCCTAAGGGAAGGCTCACTTGATGAGGAAGTTCAGTTCAGTTCGGTCACTCAGTCATGTCCAACTCTTTGTGACCCCATGGACTGCAGCACACCAGGACTCCCTGTCTATCACCAATTCCCGGAGTTTACCCAAACTCATGTCCATTAAGTTGGTGATGCCATCCAACCATATCATCCTCTGTCATCCCCTTCTCCTGCCTTCAATCTTTTCCAGCATCAGGGTCTTTTCCAATGAGTCAGGTCTTCGCATCAGGTGGCCAAAGTATTGGAGTTTTGGCTTCAACATCAGTCCTTCCAATGAACACTCAGGACTGATCTCCTTTAGGATGGACTGGTTGGATCTCCTTGCAAAAAAGGGACAAAAAAATGCCAAGGGATTCTCAAGAGTCTTCTTCAGTGCCACAGTTTAAAAGCATCAATTCTTCAGTGCTCAGCTTTCTTTATAGTCCAACTCTCACATCCATACATGACTACTGTGAAAAACCATAGCTGTGACTAGACAGACCTTTGTTGGCAAAGTAATGTCTCTGCTTTTTAATATGCTGTCTAGGTTGGTCATAACTTTCTTTTTAAGGAGTAAGGGTCTTTTAATTTCATGGCTGCAGTCACCATCTGCATTGATTTTGGAGCCCCAAAAAATAAAGTCTGACACTGTTTCCACTGTTTCCCCATCTATTTCCCATGAAGTGATGGGACCCGATGCCATGATCTTAGTTTTCTGAATGTTGAGCTTTAAGCCAACTTTTTCACTCTCCACTTTCACTTTCATCAAGAGGCTCTTAAGTTCTTCACTTTCTGCCATAAGGGTGGTGTCATCTGCATATCTGAGGTTATTGATATTTCTCCCAGCAATCTTGATTCCAGCTTGTGCTTCATCCAGCCTAGCTTTTCTCATGATGTACTCTGCATATAAGTTAAATAAGCAGGGTGACAATATACAGCCTTGACGTACTCCTTTTCCTATTTGGAACCAGTCTGTTGTTCCATGTCCAGTTCTAACTGTTGCTTCCTGACCTGCATATAGGCTTCTCAAGGGGCAGGTCAGGTGGTCTGGTATTCCCATCTCTTTCAGAATTTTCCACAGTTAATTGTGATCCACACACTCAAAGGCTTTGGCATAGTCAATAAAGCAAAAATAGATGTTTTTCTGGAGCTCTCTTACTTTTTTCGATGATCCAGTGGATATTGGCAATTTGATCTCTGGTTCCTCTGCCATTTCAAAACCAGCTTGAACATCTGGAAGTTCACAATTCACATATTGCTGAAGCCTGGCTTGGAGAATTTTGAGCATTACTTTGCTAGGGTGTGAGATGAGTACAATTGTGCAGTAGTTTGAACATTCTTTGGCATTGCCTTTCTTTGGGATTGGAATGAAAACGGACCTTTTCCAGTCCTGTGGCCACTGCTGAGTTTTCCAAATTTGTTGGCATGTTGAGTGCAGCACTTTCACAGCATCATCTTGTAGAATCTGAAATAGCTCAACTGGAATTCCATCACCTCCACTAGCTTTGTTCATAGTGATGCTTCCTAAGGCCCAATTAACTCACATTCTAGGATGTCTGGCTCTAGGTGACTGATCATGCCATTGTTGTTATCTGGGTCATGAAGATCTTTTTTGTATAGTTCTTCTGTGTATTCTTGCCACCTTTTCTTAATATCTTCTGCTTCTTTTAGGTCCACCCCTGGAGAAGGAAATGGCAACCCACACCAGTACTCTTGCCTGGAAAATTCCATGGACAGAGGAGCCTTGTAGGCTACAGTCCATGGGGTCACAAACAGTCAGACATGACTGAGCAACTTCACTCTCTCTGTTAGGTCCATATTATTTCTGTCCTTAATTGAGCCCATCTTTGCATGAAATGTTTCCTTGGTATCTCTAATTTTCTTGAAGAGATCTCTAGTCTTTCCCATTCTATTGTTTTCCTCTATTTCTTTGCATTGT